>NC_092037.1:2630688-2970241 GCF_003086295.3 Arachis hypogaea
AATGAACGCAGCTCATCTTCCCCCATTTCACCCCCCGGCACACCACACAACACCACCAAAGAAGAGAACCTAACCCTCACCATTCTTCAACTACCATAACTTCCTCATCCCTCCGATTGCGCCGTGCGCACGCGCTCAGCGCGTCGAGCTCTACCTTTCTATCCAAACAATTTCTCTGGTAAGCCTTCTATTGAGTTCAGAATCTCTATCCTCTTTCTTGGTAAACTTGAAACCTATAGTGAATCTTGTCCAATTTTGTGTTCTAGGTTCAAGTTAGATTCCGGAACTTGTGGGCTCAAGCTATTGAGCATATGGGTATGGTAAGAACACCCTAACCCTAGCTCAATCTTGTTTTTGGTAATAGAGAACTGAATTGGAACATATATATGTGTATTAGGTGTAGTTTAAGAGGGTGTTTATGCATTGAACTTGAATTTGGATTACTTGGAGCTTTGTTGGTGACAAGGCTTGCTTTGGGGCTGTTTGATTGAGCTTGAAGGGGCTGTGATTTTATGTTGAGAAGCTGCCTTGGGTGAATTAAGTGATCGGCCAAGGTATGGTTTAAGTTTCGCACGTTTAATATTTACGGTGTTGTGAAAACTTAGGTTAGAGGAACCATAGAATAAGTTGGATTGTTTGTTGTATTTAATGATTAGCCTTGTAATGTTGTTAGAATAGATTTGTTAGTGAATTTATATATTAGAATTATGAGGTGTGAAAGCTATTAATGGTGTGCTCTTATATTTATTTATGATGGATTAGAATTGGTGTTTGTTAATAAGGATGTAGAGTTGTGTTGTGTGGTATTGTATATGCTGTAACTAATTATGTAATGATCGGAATTGCATGAGACCAAGTTGGGCTAAACTTGGGAATATAAGGAACTAAACTGGAAATTTGGACTTTTTGTTAAATATACAATTTATGGCAAATTTTAAAGTTAGGTTGTTAAATCTGTCCAGCAGCAGAAAAGATCAAACAGGCAGCAACTTGTTTGTCTTGCTGCGACTTTTACGAGTTGAGTTTTGGAGCGAAACCAATTTGTTATAAAATTTGATTAACTTTCTTTAGTTCTCTAAAATTTCAGAATTTCAAGAGTTGAGGATTGGGAGCTGTGAATTTTTGAATATTGGTGGTCAAAACTAAAAAGAAACAGATTTCAGCAAGCTATGCATCAACTTCCAATGCTTGTAACTCTTAGAATTAAATAGAAATTGGGTTGCAACCAAGACACACTTGTTTTTAGATGAGCTAGGGGTTCTCAAATCAAAATTTAGCTTAATTGGAGTTTTGTAATAAAAGTTATTCCAATTGAAAGGTACTAAGCTTGTTGGTTTTTAAAACAGATTTTGTCTCATTTTTACTTAACTTCCAGGTAATGTAACTTTTTCATTAAAAATGGTATTGACTCAGAACCAATTGAGAAAGAAACCTGGATGAGTAAATTTTAACTAAATTAATTTTCAAAGTCATTGGATTTAACTTGGATTTTATATTGAATTTTGAATATCACATGCTGCTGCTGTTTTTCTGGTTTTATGCACTGCAGAGCAGTCACAGATTTTCCTTTATTCCTGAGGCTAGAAAAATCAGAAAATTATGATATTTAGTTTGTTAGAAAGCTTATTTCAATATGAACGCCTGGACATAAAGTTTGTGCAATTCCGAGTTCATTTGCTATATTAAAAACAGAAAAGAAAATAGAGTGTCGAGGATGTCTTAGTGATAGTCATGAGTTCGAGAAGTTAAAGTTCAATCCTCGTGTGATGTGATTGATTTAATGTTAGAGTTGGATTGATTTTAAGATTATTCGATATTAAGAAGGATGATAAGAGTTTGATAAAAAGTTTGGTCAGGACCCGGAAAGGGTAATCAAGTTGAATTATAAGGGAATGACGATGAAAAATGTGAAAGGGAGGTTGTTAATAAAGGAGTTAATATGCCATGGCTTGATGAATGATTAAATAATGATTATGACTATGAAATGGCTTATGAATAATGCTATCTGAGATACGAGTTCCCTGGGTAAGAGCCGTGGCTCGCCACCACGTGTTCCAGGTTGAATCTCGATACTCTGTTGACCCTACGTCGTAAGGGTGACCGGGCACGTATAAATTCCCGGGTATGGATAGCCCCCATTGAGTGATTATATGATGATTGAATGTGAACTCTATGCATAGACTCTTGGGGATGCGCGACGGGGGACAGTCTAAGGTTTTCGGACTTGTCGGGTTGGCTGGATAACCGACAGATGGGCCCCATCAGCCATAGGACAGGCATGCATCATATGCATTTGTTTGTATTGATTGCTATGCATTTTTGGGTATGCCTAATTGATATATATTACCTGCTATTTGTTATACTTGCTATTTGTACTATTTGATTATTACTTGTGCGTGAACTTGTTTGGTTGCTTGTTTCTGTTACATTCTGAATGATGAAAGGATGGAGAAAACGGAGGAAATGGTTTGATGTTAGGTTAAGCTTGAACTTGAGTAAGTTAGGCAGATTTAGAATACCTACCCCTGTTTATGGCTTCTGTTTAGTACTTAAGTTGGATAATTGAATAACGGAGTTCTAGGATTGCCTATGGCATTCTCAGGACCGTATTTCTTATACGCGTGGCACTTTTACCATGCTGAGAACCTCCGGTTCTCATTCCATATTGTATTGTTATTTTTCAGATGCAGGTCGAGAGGCTCCTCGCTAGGCGTCTGGATTCTGGAAAGCGAAGTAGTCCTTGGGTATATTTTGGTTCTATTTGTATATATGTATGTATATGTGTAGCTTACTCTCCAAGTAACTTATGTATGCTGCTCCTCTTAGAGGTTGAGGAGAGATAGGAGTTTACTTTGGTATTTTGGTATATTTTGGGGACACTTATGTATGTTTATATGTATATATGTATCCTTCGGCCAGCCTTAGCTTCGCAGGCTGAGTCAGAGGCTAGTTATGCTGTTCCTTGGCTTTTCTTTATCCCTTCGTTTATTGTTTTATCATGTTCCTATTAGGTTTCTTAGCACGCAAGTAATCCTATTCCTTGAGCGTTGCGCTTTTTATTTGCGATTTTTGTTTACCCGCTCTGTTTCAAGGCTCCTAGTATATTATTTCTTTCAGTATTATATGTATATCCTTACTATTAAAGGTCTGTAATACCACACTACCTCTGTTCTATGACTTAAGCATAAAACACTGTGTAGTAGGGTGTTACATTATGGTATCAGAGCAGTTCGTTCCTATAGAGCCTGAGGACGGACTGATTGTGCTTTTGTGCATTCTCTGTGTATGTGTTTATGTGCTATTAGGATATCTAATTGATGTATGTGGCATAAACGTTCCTGAGCATGCATTTGGGACTTAAAGCACTGAACTTGCGATATTGAGACTGATCAACTTGATATCACCTGTTGGTGTGTATAGGGACCAGATGTCTACTCGCGGACGCGGACGCGGGCGAGGTAGAGGCCGAATAGGCAATGCCATGCCTGAGGCATCAGGAAACACTCCTAATCCTATAGACTTCATGGCTGCATTAGGCAATATGGCAGCAGCAATGCAAGCAACAGCTGAAGCCCTGGGAAATCAAATTAATAATGGAAATAATGGCAATAATGGTGAGAATGGTCCTATGTCACTACATTCCTTCCTGAAGGTTCACCCTCCAACTTTCAGAGGGACCTCGAATCCGACTGATGCTGATAATTGGATACAGGCCATTGAGCGAGCATTACAGGCTCAACAGGTTCCGGATGAGCAGTGGGTTGAGTTTGGGACCTATCAGTTGCATGGTGAAGCTCAGCACTGGTGGCAGGGCATGAGGCGCATTCTGCAACCTGATGGGATTGTGATATCTTGGGAGTTGTTCCGAGATGAATTCTATAAAAAATATTTCCCCACTTCAGTTAGAAATGCCAGAGAACTCGAACTGCTTCAGCTTAAACAGGGACAGATGACCATCACTGAGTATACCAGTAAGTTTGAGGAATTGTGCCGCTTCTCACGCATCTGTCAGGGAGCTCCTGAGGACTTTGCTGAGTGGAAATGCATAAAGTATGAAGGAGGCCTTAGGAGTGACATTCAGAGCTTTGTGGCGCCTATGCAGATTCGGGTGTTTTCTGAGTTGGTAAATAGGAGCAGGGTGGCAGAGGATTGTGTTAGAAGGGCTGCAGCAGAAAAAGGGGGTCTGAGGATGCCATTCCAGAGGACCACAGGGAGAAATTTTGCACCCAGAGGCAGACAGTTCAAGCGTGGTAGCTTTGTTCCTCAGAATAATCAGGGGCAAGGCAACTCCAGGAGGCCTAATACCAATGCTAGTCAGGGAAGGAGACAGGGTAAGCAGCCACAACAGGATATGAGTTGCCACAGATGTGGAAAGTATCATTCAGGACAATGTAGGTTTGGGACTGGAGTCTGTTACTCCTGTGGGCAGCCGGGACACTTGGCTAGTGGTTGCCCCGAGAAGAAGAGATATGAGACAGGCAGGGTGCAGCAACCAGGAAGGGTATACACTACTTCTTCTATAGGCGCTGAGGGGTCAGAGGCATTGATCCGAGGTAAATGTGAGATGGCGGGTAAAACTTTGAATGCTTTGTTTGATTCTGGAGCTTCACATACTTTTATTGCATTTGAGAAGGCTGATAAGCTAGGATTGAAAATAGTAGTACTGGGGTATGATTTAAGGTATATAATGCTACCCACGAGGCTATGGTGACTAGATTAGGGTGCCCCCAAGTTCCTTTTCGAGTACAAGGGCGTGATTTCGTGCATAACTTAATTTGTTTGACGATGACTGGTCTTGATCTCATTCTAGGATTGGACTGGTTATCCAAGAACCGCGTTCTATTAGATTGCTCGGCGAAAACAGTGTATTTCATGCCTGAAGACACTGAAGGGCCGGTTGTAGTGAATAACTACTACTTGAATTCCATGATGGTGAACTGTTCTGGGGCTGAATGTCAGGGGATATTGTTGCTAGCTGCGGGTGTTTCGGGTGATGATCAAGATTTGGAACAAATCCCAGTTGTGTGTGAGTTTCCGGAGGTGTTCCCTGATGATATTAATGAATTTCCACCGAAACGGGAAGTTGAGTTTGCTATTGATTTAGTACCTGGGGCCGGACCAATCTCGAGTGCTCCTTACAGGATGTCGCCTCTAGAAATGGCCGAATTGAAGTCTCAACTGGAGGATCTGTTGGGTAAGAATTTTATCCGACCAAGTGTATCTCCGTGGGGTGCGCCAGTATTATTGGTGAAGAAGAAAGATGGAACCATGCGCTTATGTGTTGACTATAGGCAGCTGAATAAGGTTACAGTGAAGAATAAATATCCGCTGCCAAGGATTGATGACCTGATGGACCAATTACAGGGAGCTGGCGTGTTCTCCAAGATTGATCTACGATCCGGATACCACCAGATAAGGGTTAGAGATGAGGATATCCCAAAGACTGCCTTCAGAACGCGCTATGGCCACTATGAATATACCGTGATGTCCTTCGGACTAACCAACGCTCCGGCGATATTCATGGATTACATGAACAGAATTTTCCATCCATATCTGGATAAGTTTGTTGTTGTGTTTATTGACGACATTCTTATCTATTCTAAGACTGAGGATGAGCATGCTGGACACTTGCGAACAGTGCTACAAATTCTGAAGGATAGGAAGTTGTATGCCAAGCTATCCAAGTGTGAGTTCTGGAAGTCTGAGGTGAAATTTCTTGGTCATGTGGTAAGTAAACAAGGAATAGCAGTGGATCCCGCTAAGGTTGAGGCGGTGATGAATTGGGAGCGGCCAACTTCAGTGACGGAAATCAGGAGTTTCTTAGGCTTGGCGGGTTATTATCGAAGGTTCATTAAAGGGTTTTCACAGCTCGCTTTACCCTTAACGAAGCTGACCAGGAAGGATGTTCCTTTTGTGTGGACTCCCGAGTGTGAGGAGAGTTTCCTTGCCTTAAAGCAGATATTGACTACCGCCCCTGTATTAGTGTTGCCTGAGCCGAGAGAACCATTCGAGGTGTACTGTGATGCATCCTTGAAAGGTTTAGGATGCGTGTTGATGCAGCATCATAAGGTTGTAGCTTATGCCTCACGTCAATTAAGACCTCATGAAAGAAACTATCCGACTCATGATTTGGAACTTGCAGCCGTTGTCTTTGCCTTGAAGATTTGGAGGCATTATCTCTATGGAGTGAAATTTCAAGTCTTCTCGGACCATAAGAGTCTGAAGTACCTGTTTGAACAAAAAGAATTGAATATGCGTCAGAGGAGGTGGATGGAACTTCTGAAGGATTATGACTTCGAGCTAAACTATCATCCGGGAAAGGCGAATGTAGTGGCGGATGCCTTGAGTAGAAAATCCCTATGTGCTGCTTGGATGATGCTGAGAGAGGAAGAGTTGTTGAGAGCCTTCGAAGGATTGAAATTGGGAATCAGAGAAGAGTTTGGGACTTTATGCTTAAGCCAATTACAGATCTCAAGCGAATTCAAGGCTGAACTGATAAAGGCTCATCAAAACGACCAAGAATTGTATAAGATTTTGCCGGCGATTGAGAAAGGCAAGCAATGGAGAGTGTCAGAAGATAGAGATGGATTGTGGAGGTTCAAGGGCCGGATAATTGTGCCAGATGTTGGGGATTTGCGACATAACATATTGAAGGAAGCTCATAAGAGCGGGTTCTCCATTCATCCTGGAAGCACTAAGATGTACCAAGACTTAAAAACGATGTTCTGGTGGCCAGGAATGAAAAATGATGTAGCGTTACATGTTTCTAAATGCCTAACTTGTCAGAAAGTTAAGATCGAACACCAAAAGCCAGCAGGAACCCTTCAACCTTTGGAGATTCCACAGTGGAAATGGGAGAGCATTGCTATGGATTTTGTTTTGGGCTTACCAAGGACTCGGACCGGTTGTGATGCTATTTGGGTGGTTATAGACCGATTGACCAAATCAGCTCATTTTCTGCCTATTCGGATAAGTTGTTCTATGGAGGAGTTGGCGCGCTTATATATAAAGGAGATTGTGAGGTTACATGGCGTACCTTCCACCATTGTATCGGATAGAGATCCTCGCTTTACATCACGGTTCTGGGGTGCATTTCAGCGAGCTTTTGGCACTCAATTGAGCTTAAGCACTGCCTATCATCCTCAGACGGATGGCCAATCAGAAAGAACAATCCAAACCTTGGAAGACATGTTAAGAGCTTGTGTTTTGGATCAACCGGCGAGCTGGGATCGATATATGCCTTTGGTAGAATTTGCTTATACAATAGCTATCATGCAAGTATTGGAATGGCTCCATATGAGGCTTTGTATGGAAGAAAATGCCAGTCTCCATTATGTTGGTACGAAGCAGGAGAAAAGAGCTTGATAGGACCTGAAATGGTAAGTGAAACCACTGAGCAAATAAAGAGAATTCGGAGTCGAATGCTTGAAGCTCAAAGCCGTCAGAAGAGCTATGCAGACCGAAGACGGAAGCCTCTAGAATTTGAGGAAGGAGAGTACGTCTTCTTGAAGGTTACTCCAACCACTGGAATAGGGAGGTCCATCAAAACCAAGAAGTTAAATCCCCGTTACATTGGGCCGTTTGAAATCCTGAAGAGAATTGGACCAGTGGCGTATAGGATCGCGTTACCACCACATCTTTCGAACCTGCATGACGTGTTCCATGTATCGCAGCTTCGTAAATACACTTTTGATCCTAGTCATGTCCTAGAACCGGAATCAGTCCAAGTGAGAGAAGACCTGACGCTTCCAGTAACTCCGGTTAGGATTGATGATACCAGCACCAAACGTCTCCGCGGAAAGGAAGTTTCTTTGGTGAAAGTAGCTTGGAGTCGGGCAGGTATTGAAGAACATACCTGGGAGCTTGAATCAGAGATGCGAAAGGACTACCCACACCTCTTTTCAGGTAACTCCCTCTGAATTTTGAGGACAAAATTCCTAATTAGGTGGGTAGGATGTAAACCCCGCTAAAATCGGTAAATTATTAGTTAATATATTGAATTTTAATTAGGAAAGTTAAAAATACAAAACTAATATTAAAATAGGATAGAGCTCATCGAAACGAAAATTTTGATACCAATTTCGATAATTTGGCCCAAAATCGGACCGGAAGGGCCGAACCGGTTGAACCGAGGCCCAAACCGGACCCATGGGTTCAACCGGGCCCCTAACATAAATGAAGCAGCAGCTTCATCTTCTCCATTTCACCACAGCAACGAAAAACACAGCAAGGGGGAGAAGAGAAGAAACCTAACCCTCACCATTCCTTCCAACTACCATAACTTCCTCATCCGGGCTCCGATTGCCGCACCGTTCGCGGCCACGCGCTCAGCGCGTCGAGCTCTACCTTTCTATCCAAACAATTTCTCTGGTAAGCCTTCTATTGAGTTCAGAATCTCTATCCCTCTTTCTTTGGTAAACTTGAAAACCTATAGTGAATCTTGTCCAATTTTTGTGTTCTAGGTTCAAGTTAGATTCCGGAACTTGTGGGCTCAAGCTATTGAGCATATGGGTATGGTAAGAACACCCTAACCCTAGCTCAATCTTGTTTTTGGTAATAGAGAACTGAATTGGAACATATATATGTGTATTAGGTGTAGTTTAAGAGGGTGTTTATGCATTGAACTTGAATTTGGATTACTTGGAGCTTTGTTGGTGACAAGGCTTGCTTTGGGGCTGTTTGATTGAGCTTGAAGGGGCTGTGATTTTATGTTGAGAAGCTGCCTTGGGTGAATTAAGTGATCGGCCAAGGTATGGTTTAAGTTTCGCACGTTTAATATTTACGGTGTTGTGAAAACTTAGGTTAGAGGAACCATAGAATAAGTTGGATTGTTTGTTGTATTTAATGATTAGCCTTGTAATGTTGTTAGAATAGATTTGTTAGTGAATTTATATATTAGAATTATGAGGTGTGAAAGCTATTAATGGTGTGCTCTTATATTTATTTATGATGGATTAGAATTGGTGTTTGTTAATAAGGATGTAGAGTTGTGTTGTGGTGGTATTGTATATGCTGTAACTAATTATGTAATGATCGGAATTGCATGAGACCAAGTTTGGGCTAAACTTGGGAATATAAGGAACTAAACTGGAAATTTTGGGACCTTTTTGTTAAATATACAATTTATGGCAAATTTTTAAAGTTAGGTTGTTAAATCTGTCCAGCAGCAGAAAAGATCAAACAGGCAGCAACTTGTTTGTCTTGCTGCGACTTTTACGAGTTGAGTTTTGGAGCGAAACCAATTTTGTTATAAAATTTGATTAACTTTCTTTAGTTCTCTAAAATTTCAGAATTTCAAGAGTTGAGGATTGGGAGCTGTGAATTTTTGAATATTGGTGGTCAAAACTAAAAAGAAACAGATTTCAGCAAGCTATGCATCAACTTCCAATGCTTGTAACTCTTAGAATTAAATAGAAATTGGGTTGCAACCAAGACACACTTGTTTTTAGATGAGCTAGGGGTTCTCAAATCAAAATTTAGCTTAATTGGAGTTTTGTAATAAAAGTTATTCCAATTGAAAGGTACTAAGCTTGTTGGTTTTTAAAACAGATTTTGTCTCATTTTTACTTAACTTCCAGGTAATGTAACTTTTTCATTAAAAATGGTATTGACTCAGAACCAATTGAGAAAGAAACCTGGATGAGTAAATTTTAACTAAATTAATTTTCAAAGTCATTGGATTTAACTTGGATTTTATATTGAATTTTGAATATCACATGCTGCTGCTGTTTTTCTGGTTTTATGCACTGCAGAGCAGTCACAGATTTTCCTTTATTCCTGAGGCTAGAAAAATCAGAAAATTATGATATTTAGTTTGTTAGAAAGCTTATTTCAATATGAACGCCTGGACATAAAGTTTGTGCAATTCCGAGTTCATTTGCTATATTAAAAACAGAAAAGAAAATAGAGTGTCGAGGATGTCTTAGTGATAGTCATGAGTTCGAGAAGTTAAAGTTCAATCCTCGTGTGATGTGATTGATTTAATGTTAGAGTTGGATTGATTTTAAGATTATTCGATATTAAGAAGGATGATAAGAGTTTGATAAAAAGTTTGGTCAGGACCCGGAAAGGGTAATCAAGTTGAATTATAAGGGAATGACGATGAAAAATGTGAAAGGGAGGTTGTTAATAAAGGAGTTAATATGCCATGGCTTGATGAATGATTAAATAATGATTATGACTATGAAATGGCTTATGAATAATGCTATCTGAGATACGAGTTCCCTGGGTAAGAGCCGTGGCTCGCCACCACGTGTTCCAGGTTGAATCTCGATACTCTGTTGACCCTACGTCGTAAGGGTGACCGGGCACGTATAAATTCCCGGGTATGGATAGCCCCCATTGAGTGATTATATGATGATTGAATGTGAACTCTATGCATAGACTCTTGGGGATGCGCGACGGGGGACAGTCTAAGGTTTTCGGACTTGTCGGGTTGGCTGGATAACCGACAGATGGGCCCCATCAGCCATAGGACAGGCATGCATCATATGCATTTGTTTGTATTGATTGCTATGCATTTTTGGGTATGCCTAATTGATATATATTACCTGCTATTTGTTATACTTGCTATTTGTACTATTTGATTATTACTTGTGCGTGAACTTGTTTGGTTGCTTGTTTCTGTTACATTCTGAATGATGAAAGGATGGAGAAAACGGAGGAAATGGTTTGATGTTAGGTTAAGCTTGAACTTGAGTAAGTTAGGCAGATTTAGAATACCTACCCCTGTTTATGGCTTCTGTTTAGTACTTAAGTTGGATAATTGAATAACGGAGTTCTAGGATTGCCTATGGCATTCTCAGGACCGTATTTCTTATACGCGTGGCACTTTTACCATGCTGAGAACCTCCGGTTCTCATTCCATATTGTATTGTTATTTTTCAGATGCAGGTCGAGAGGCTCCTCGCTAGGCGTCTGGATTCTGGAAAGCGAAGTAGTCCTTGGGTATATTTTGGTTTCTATTTGTATATATGTATGTATATGTGTAGCTTACTCTCCAAGTAACTTATGTATGCTGCTCCTCTTAGAGGTTGAGGGAGAGATAGGAGTTTACTTTGGTATTTTGGTATATTTTGGGGACACTTATGTATGTTTATATGTATATATGTATCCTTCGGCCAGCCTTAGCTTCGCAGGCTGAGTCAGAGGCTAGTTATGCTGTTCCTTGGCTTTTCTTTATCCCTTCGTTTATTGTTTTATCATGTTCCTATTAGGTTTCTTAGCACGCAAGTAATCCTATTCCTTGAGCGTTGCGCTTTTTATTTTGCGATTTTTGTTTACCCGCTCTGTTTCAAGGCTCCTAGTATATTATTTCTTTCAGTATTATATGTATATCCTTACTATTAAAGGTCTGTAATACCACACTACCTCTGTTCTATGACTTAAGCATAAAACACTGTGTAGTAGGGTGTTACAGCTGGGACGTAAGCTGTAGAAATTTCTTTTTTAACCTTGCTTTGTTACTGCCTCCAAAGAATGCCCCAGGACTTTGGTTTGAGTCTTGGGGTTTTCCTTTTCTGTTTGTTCGCCTGTACCATATTAGTCGAGTTGTTTTGCCCCTCATCTGAGATTTTTTTAGTAATCCTATCTTCTTTTCTTATTGTAGGATTAGTTGGCCTCATGTCTTCTCGCAATAACGTTGTAGAGATGTCTTCCCAGGTTCCTGAGGGCATGACCGATTGGGTGGACTCAATGGTTCTTATGTGTGTCTCTTTGGTTGATTCCGAGTTTTGTGCGCAGCTTAGGCAGTTTCTTAGAGTCTGTAGTAATGTTGGTGATGAAAAGAATTATGAACTAGTCCCTCCCTCTTCTGAAGAGAGAGTTTGTTTCTCTACTCGGGTTGTTAGAGATCGCCCTTTTTTCTATGCTTATGACTTCTTCTTTGGTCAGCTGGGTATCACCCTTCCTTTTACTGAATTTGAGACCAACCTGTTATGGTCCTGTAATGTTGCTCCCTCTCAACTTCACCCTAATTCCTGGGGTTTCATAAAAATTTTTCAATTGTTGTGTAATGGTTTTGGTATTCCCACCTCGCAATCTCTCTTCTTCTATCTATTTGTTTTGACGAAGTCTAGAGTAGTAAAAAAGAAGACAGCTTGGGTCTCCTTTCGATCTTCCTAGGGAAAGAAGGTCTTTTCCATGTTTGACGAATCATTTTGTGATTTTAAAAACTACTTTTTCAAAGTTCGAGCTATTGAAGGAGCTCGGCCCTTTTTTCTGGATGAAAATGATGAGCCCGCCTTTCCCTTAGAATGGCAAAAAGATGTAAGAGTGTCCAGATACACGTGGAAAATGTTGGATGAAGCTGAGCGAGCTTTTGTGACCGTCTTGGAAGAACACTGGGGTCAACCTCCCCATCTTAATACAAAGAAATTTTTAACCAATCCCTCTCTTCTTCAAACTGAGCTGGGTATTTTGCGTTCCTGATTTTTCCTTTATTATCCGTTTATATTGCTCGTAAATGCCTTTCCGACTTGCAGCGTAATTTCTTACTGTTGTGTTTTATTTGCAGAGGCAATGAAGAATAATGAATCCATGAAGGCTTTTAAAGGAGCACAGAAAGCGACTGCTACTAAAAACATCTCGGCCAAGGCGGCCGGGGAGGGATCTTCCCAAGTGCGCGTGAAGCCGTCCATGCCGAGTTCTCCTGGGCCGAGGAAGGTGATCCCCACTCCCCGAGTTCGTCTGGCTGACCCTCCCCCGACTTCTGCCGCTCCTTCTGGCGCTCCTCCCAATAAGAAACAAAAAATAGCTGAGCCTTTCAACCTTGATGCTCCCGACTTTAATGCAATTGAATTCGTGGATCAGCAAATCGGTCCCTATGGTGCCCTTCCCATGGACGATGTGTCCATCCTTCGCCATTTGGAATTTATGACCCGAAACAGCGTTAAGATGGCGTATTTGGGGGCTGTTCTGTACCGAACTGCTCAGAATCTTCCTCTCCATGCCACCAAAGAATTTATGGAGGAGGCAAAGCAAGAGTTTGACTGGATGAAGGGGCTGAAGGAGGAGCTCGAGGTAAAGGTGGCCAAGTTGGAGAAAGATCTAGAGAATGAAAAGGCGAGCTCCCTTTCTCTGGCATCTTATGCAAGGCTGGCCGAGGACACGACACTGATGCATAAGGATAGTTATGTTACGTCTTATCGGGAGGTGATGCGCCTGAGGGGGGAGCTGGAGAGTGCCCGGGAAGATTAATCTGAGCTTCAGGGTCATCTCGTTGGCAGTGTGACTGCTGCTTATGAGAACCTGAAGGAGCAAGTTCGGGTTATTGCTCCCGAGGCCGACCTTACCCTCTTCAGCCTGGATAACGTTGTCAGGGATGGCAAGATTGTCCCTGATGATGAGGATGATGATGATGTTGAACCTCCCCCTGTGTCCTCTGCCAAAGTGTCGACCTCTTCAAATCCTCCGGTTGTGTCTGATCCGGATTGCCAGATTCTGAACCAGGAGGATGGAACTGTAGATGCTGTGCCTATTCAGACTCGCCCTCCTTCTCCTTGTCCTGATGCTGCCAAGAAGGCTCCTGATATTTGCTGATTTCTCTCTGGATATTTATGTAGCTGGCCCGGCTTGTGGGCTCTTAAACTTTTATTGTTTTGTTAATTGCTGACACTTTCTAGTTGCTTGCCTAGCAACTTTTACTTTGAAAGACAAAAGTAGATTTGCTAGCTTTTTGAGGTAAATTTTGGTGGCCTCTGAAGCTTTATAAATTTGTAGATTATATCATGCTTTTTTGCACTTGACTTGGTATCTCTTCTGGTTTCTGAGAGTGTTGGAACCTTGCGGCTCGGCCTCTTTGGATTGCTTTGTACTTATTGTTTGTAGCTTGGGTCCTTTGAGGTTGTGGTTGTGTGGGTCCAACTTGTTTTTCGGTTTTCTCGCTTTTGCTTGTATTTTTAGCACTTCATAACCGATTTCTTTACGTTGGTGCTCTTTCCAGTTATTTTTGTAGTCCTCTTTTTGAATCTTTGCCAGATCTCTTTCTAAGGACTACTTTTATAACTTGGTTTTGTAGGAGGCCGACTTCTTTACGTCGTCCTCTTCTAAGTTATTTTTGTAATCCTCTTTCTTGGACTTTTGTCAGGTCTCTTTTAGGGATTACTTTTATAACTTGTTTTGTAGGAGGTCGACTTCATTACGTCGTCTTCTTCTAAGTTATTTTTGTAATCCTCTTTCTTGGACCTTTGTCAGGTCTCTTTCAGGGATTACTTTTATAACTTGTTTTGTAGGAGGTCGACTTCTTTACGTCGTCCTCTTCTAAGTTATTTTTGTAATCCTCTTTCTTGGATCTTTATCAGATCTCTTTCAGGGATTACTTTTATAACTTGTTTTGTAGGAGGTCGACTTCTTTACGTCGTCCTCTTCTAAGTTATTTTTGTAATCCTCTTTCTTGGATCTTTATCAGATCTCTTTCAGGGATTACTTTTATAACTTTTTCATTTTGGGCTGACTTTGTCATGTCAAGCCCTTCTAAGTTAAAGTAATCCTCTTTAATAGGGTTGGCCAGACCTCTTTCCAGGGTTTACTTATAACTTGGGTTGACTTGGTCCGACTTCTTAACGTCGGCCAGTCTTTAAGTTATTATTTAGCAATCCATAAGACCTCGTCAAGTTCTTTTTCCGGATCACTTTCGATAACTTCTTACATTATTCTGTGTTCATCTTTGCCAATTTGTAGAAGGTGGTTGTTATCTTTAGATCGTCTTTTAGGTGAATCGCGTTTTCACCTTTATCGGACAATTATCTTTTATCGTGATCGTGCAGTGAAATTGTTTTTCACTTTCTGCCAACCTGTTGCTTTATAATCGGACGATGAATGCTTCAGATTAATGCGTCTTGAAAACTTGTAGAATATCTAAAATATATTTTATTCAAAGAAAAGTGAAAGTATATACACGTGGGAATTTTCATCCCTTTGAATCTCAACTAGGTGCCTCATTAAAAAACCTTTTCAGGAAAAAGAGTGCATCCTATGATGAGATTCTTTCTAGCTATAGTACCTTCTTAGGTTGCAGGCGTGCCATGATCTGGGGAGCTCTCGTCCGTCGAGTTCGGACAGTCTGTAGGAGCCTCTCCCAAGTACCTCTATGACTCGGTAGGGTCCTTTCCAGTTTGCTGCCAGCTTTCCTTCTCCTGGTCGAGTTGTTCCAATATCATTTCGGATTAGGACGAGGTCGCTCTCAGCGAAACCTCTTGGTACTACCCTTTGATTATATCTGGAAGCCATTCGACGTTTGAGTGCTTCTTCCCTAATCCGAGCTCTTTCTTGGATTTCAGGGAGTAGATCGAGCTCTTCCTTTTAAAGTTGGGAGTTGGCTTCCTCGTTGTAATGAACCACTCTGGGCGATCCTTCTTCAATCTCTACTGGGATCATTGCATCCATTCCGTATGCCAACCGAAAGGGGGATTCCTTTGTGGTAGAATGTGGCGTCGTTCGATATGTCCATAGGACTTGTGGAAGCTCTTCTGCCCATGCTCCCTTCGCGTCTTGTAATCTTCGTTTTAACCCGGCCAATATGACTTTGTTGGCAGCTTCGGCCTGTCCATTGGCTTGCGGGTGTTCAACAGAGGTGAACTGGTGCTTTATGTTCAAGTTGGCTACTAATATTCTGAAGCCTGCATCTGTGAATTGAGTGCCATTGTCTGTGGTGATGGAGTGTGGAACCCCGAACCTTGTGACAATGTTTCTATATAGGAATTTCCGGCTTCTTTGAGCAGTGGTGTTGGCTAGGGGCTCTGCCTCGATCCACTTTGTAAAATAGTCTACCCCTACTATGAGGAATTTAACTTGTCCTGATCCCTGGGGGAAGGGTCCAAGATCAAGTCCCCATTTTGCAAACGGCCAAGGTGAAGTTACGCTGATGAGCTCTTCTGGCGGGGCGATGTGAAAGTTGGCATGTTTCTAACATGGTGGACACATCTTTACAAATTCTGTAGCTTCTTTCTGTAGAGTTGGCCAATAAAATCCCGCCCGGAGTACTTTTTTGGCGAGAACTCGTACTCCAAGATGATTGCCGCAAATGCCGGCGAGCACTTCTTCTAGCACTTCCCTTGTGTTGGAGGATGGCACACATTTTAGTTATGGTATTGAGATCCCTCTTTTGTACAGGATGTTGTTTAAGATAGTATAGTATTGTGCCTCTCTTTTTAACCTCTTTGCCTCCTTTTCTTCTGTGGGGAGTGCTTCTGTTTTGAGGTAGTTAATTATGGGCGTCATCCATCCTTGATCCCGACCTGTTATGGCTAGGACCTTTTCTTCTTCCGCGATTGACGGGTTCTGTAGCATTTCCTGGATGAGGCTTCTATTGTTGCCTCCTAGTTTGGTGCTGGCTAGTTTTGAGAGTGCGTCAGCTCGGGCATTTTGTTCGCGAGGTATGTGACAGGTCTTGTATTTCCCGAGTTGTCCGAGCTGTTTCTTGGTTTTATCCAAATACCTTTTCATGGTGGGATCTTTCGCTTGGTAGCTCCCTGTTATTTGTGAGGTGACTACTTGTGAATCACTGAAGATGTTGAGTTTTTGAGCTCCAACCTCCCTAGCCAGCTTTAAACCAGCTAGTAACGCTTCATATTCTGCCTGGTTGTTTGAGGCCGGGAATCCAAATTTGAGGGAGAGCTCAACCTGGGTTCCTTGGTTGCTTTCTATTATCACACCTGCGCCGCTTCCAGTCTTATTCGAAGAACTGTCCACGTAGAGATTCCACTCTGTGGGGGTTTCTATGGTATCTGTGAATTCTGCGATGAAGTCGGCCAAGTACTGTGACTTGATGGCTGTCCGAGCTTCATATTGGAGGTCGAATTCGGATAACTCGACTGCCCATTGCAGAATTCTGCCTGCTAGATCTGTTTTTTGTAGTATCCTTTTTATGGGCCGGTCGGTTCAAACCTTAATAGTGTGAGCCTGGAAATACGGGCGAAGTCGTCGAGATGTTAGTATGAGAGTATATGTAAACTTTTCTATTTTTTGGTAGTTCAGCTCGGATCCCTGTAGCGCTTTGCTAATAAAGTAGACGGGTTGTTGCCCACTTTCGTCTTCTCGAACTAGTGCTGAGGCTATTGCCCGACTTCCTACCACGAGGTATAATATGAATGGTTCTCCTTCTCGTGGCCGAGATAGGAAAGGTGGTCGTCCCAAGAATTCTTTGAAGTCTTGGAAAGCTTGCTCACATTCTGTTGTCCATTCGAACTGCTTTCCCTTCCTTAAAGTGGCATAGAAGGGGAGAGATCTTATCGCTGATCCTGCTAAGAATCTAGATAAGGTTGCCAATCTCCCGTTGAGTTGCTGCACTTCTTTGACATAGGTTGGGCTTTTCATGTTGAGTATGGCTTGACATTTATCCGGATTTGCTTCAATTCCTCTTTGGGTGAGCATAAAGCCCAAGAATTTTCCCGCTTCTACTGCGAAGGTGCACTTTGCAGGGTTCAGTCACATGTTATGCTTCTTTATAGTGTTGAATACTTGGGCCAGGTCAGTCAATAATGTCTCTTCACTTTGTGTTTTTATCAACATGTCGTCTACGTAAACTTCCATAACTTTTCCGATGTGATCTGAAAAGACTTTATTCATCAGCCTTTGATAAGTAGCTCCTGCATTCTTAAGACCGAAAGGCATCACTATGTAGCAGTAATTTGCTTTTGGTGTTAAAAACGAGGTCTTTTCTTGATCTGGCGGATACATGGGAATTTGATTATATCCGGAATATGTGTCCATAAACGAGAGGTATTTATATCCGAATGAGGCATCCACTAGGGCGTCGATACTTGGGAGTGGATAAAGATCTTTTGGGCAGGCTTTGTTGAGATCTGTATAATCAGTGCACATTCGCCAGTTCCCGTTTGATTTTTTCACCAAGACGACGTTAGCTAGTCATAGTGGGTACTTTACTTCTCTTATGAACCCTGCCTCCAGTAGTGCCTGTACCTGTTCTTCCACAGCTTGGGATCGTTCTGGCCTGAGTTTTCTTCATCTCTGCTGTACCAACTGAGATCCTGGGTAGACTACCAACTTGTGACACATTAGCTTGGGGTCTATGCCTGGCATGTCTGCGGCTTTCCATGCGAAGAGGTCGACATTATTTTGCAGGAATTGTACCAGTAATTCTTTTGTGTCTCCTCTCAGGATCGTGCCAATATTAGTTCTTTTGTCCGAGGTGTCTCCGATCTGAATTTTCTCTACTTCACCTTCGGGTTGTGGACGGAGTTCTTTTCGTCTCTGAACTCCCCCAAGATCAATTGTATGGAACTCTTCTCCTTTGCCTCCGAGGTTTAGACTTTCGTTATAACAGCGGCGCACCATCTTTTGATCTGCTTTTATTGTAGCTATCCTTTCTGTAGTTGGAAATTTCATGCATAGATGCGGAGTTGAGACTATTGCGCCAAGTTGATTTGGTGTTGTCCGACCTATTAGGGCATTGTAGGCTGAACTCACGTCGACCACGATGTAGTCTATCTTGAGTGTCCTGGATTGGTTCCCTTTTCCGAAGGTTGTGTGTAATGACACGTATCCCAGTGGTTGTACTGGGGTATCTCCCAGCCCGAATAGGCTGTTTGGGTATGCCTTAAGCTCCCTTTCTTCTAAACCGAGCTTGTCGAAGGCAGTTTTGAATAAGATGTCGGCGGAGCTCCCTTGGTCTATTAATGTACGGTGGAGATTGGCGTTTTCCAGTATTATGGTGATGACCATGGGATCGTCGTGTCCTGAGATAATACCAGATGCGTCTTCCTTAGTGAATGTGATTGCAGGGATGTCAGGTGCTTCCTCCTTTCCTTCGACATGATATATTTCTTTGAGATATCTTTTGCAAGATGATTTAGAAATTCCTCCCCCTGCAAATCCGCCGTGTATCATATGGACGTGTCTTTCTGGTGTACGAGGTGATCGCTCAGTTCGTCCGATATCTTCGTCCCTTCGTCTTTTTCTTTGGTCATCATCTCGGGTGGCCAGAAACCGATCTAATTTTCCTTCTCTCACCAATTTTTCTATGATGTTCTTTAAGTCGAAGCACTCGTTGGTGGAGTGCCCTCGGACTCGGTGTTATTCACAATATTCATTCCGGTTTCCTCCTCCTCTTTTGCCTTTGAGGGGCCGAGCTGGGGGTATTTTCTCCGTATGACAGACTTCCTTGTAGACATCGACCAGGGATACCCTGAGAGGGGTGTAATTATGGTATTTTTTTATTTTCTCCCCTTGTCGATCTTCCTTCTTTTTGGATTCTTTATCTTTATCTCGGTAGGGGGCTCCAGATTTTGAGAATTCTCCCAACCGAGCATTTTCTTCCATGTTGATGTATTTCTCCGCTCGTTCCTGTACTTCGTCTAGAGATGTAGGATATTTCTTTGATATAGATTGGCTAAAAGGCCTTTCCCGTAGGCCATTGATGAGACCCATGATGGCGGCCTCCGTTGGCAAGCTTTGTATGTCCAGGCATATTTTGTTGAATCTTTCCATGTAGTTGCCGAGACTCTCCCGATCTCCTTGCTTGATCCCTAGTAGACTGTGGGCGTGCTTAGCCTTGTCTTTTTAGATGGAGAATCTGGCCAGGAACTTTTTGGCCAGGTCGTCGAAGTTTGAGATGGACTTTGGAGGTAGGTTGTCGAACCATCTGATTGCTGTCTTCGTGAGAGTGGTTGGAAAAACTTTGCAGCGAACAGCGTCTGAGGCGTCGGTGAGGTACATTCTGCTTCTAAAGTTGCTGAGGTAGTGGTTGGGATCTATAGTGCCGTCATACAGAGTCATATCCGGGAGTTTGAAGTCTTTGGGAATTTTGGTTTTCATGATTTCCCTAGTGAAGGGATCTTGCTCTTTGCATGAATTCTCCTCAGGGGCGATCCGAGTAGCTTTTGCTTTGAGATCGGCTTCGAGTTGTAAAAGTTTATCTTCCAATTCTCGACGCCGCTGTACCTCTCTTTGTAGATCATTTCCGACTTCTCGTTGTTGCTGTGTTTCTTTTTCAAGTTACTTCAAACGATCTTGAAGTGCTTCTATTACCCCCGGATTGTATGAGTTTTTGTCCCCGTTCGATTCCGGAGTATCTTTTAGCGTAGTGTCTGCGTTCTTGTGCGGCATCCTATCTTCCAAACCTGAATCGTGGTCGTTGTCATGGTCGTCCGCCATGGTGATGGGATGACTTCCAGGTCCCCGCCAACGGCGCCAATGTTCCGACGGTTACCTGAAACTGGAGGTCGATCTCGGATGAGACCTTCTGTACTGGTCGGTACCGATGTGTCCGGCTGATAGGAGATGACCGGAGCAGTCGCGTCCGACTTGTTGGCTTGACTACCCTTCTGATCCACGGCCACCGGAGGGTGGGGGTACCTGCGAGAGACTCCGATGCTTAAGTTAGCACGGGTATTAAGCAGGTTTTTTAGTAGAATCAGAGTATGAGTTATACCTGGGTGCTCCAATGTATTTATAATGGTGTGGAGTGACCTTCTTTAGATAAGATAAGTTAGTTATCTTATCTTATCTTTACCTTTGAGCTGAGGTCAGCTTATCTTCAAGGAAACCGCCCTTTTCTCTGTAGTCTTAGGCTGCCTTTGGATTTGGGTCGTGTTCCTCTATTTGGGCCCTTCGTTGGGCTTCACTGTCGATTTGGTCGAGCTCTTTGAGAAGAGGTCGGATCGTCTGACCTGAAAAGGTCGGTCGGCTTGTCGCTAAACATCCCGGGTCGGACAGCTTGACCCAGGGTATGAACGGTAGTCATGAAACTAAAGGAATTAAAGCAAAGGTAATTAAACTACCCCTGTTGTCATCTTCGGCATTGCCATCAACAACAACTAGGTTCCAAACTACTCCACTCTCCATAACTGGTCAAGGATCTTTGGAACACCTCTTCTGGACCACCTTCCTTGGAGTTAAAAATCCGCCTGTTCTTCTCAAGCCATACATTCCAAATAACTACAAAGAAGCACATCATCCACCTATTTCACTCCTCCTTTCTGTTTATGACGCCTGTCCAGCTCTCAAAATGTTCCTTTAGTGAGCCCGAAATAGACCACGCTCTCCCAAAATCAGAAAGCCATCGACACCATACCTGCCAAGTAAACTCACAACCCAGGAACAAGTGCTAAACATGTTCAACATCTCTTTTACATAATACACATATGTTATCTCCATGCCTAAGTATTCCAAATCTATGTAGTCTTTCTTTAGTATTTACTCTTCCTACCAGAACAAACCAAATAAATAACTCCACTTGTGGTGGAGCCAAACCTTTCCATATGGTTCTGGTGAAGCTGAAGCTGGTGAAATCCTCTGGGAGAGTATCTGATTGCACCACCTACACAAAAGAGTTAGTTGAAAAAATTCCCTCCCTGCCAAACTTCCACACGACTCTGTCTTGCTTATCACTTGCTAGTTTAATAGGCCTTAAAGACTCATGCAAACTATCCAATAATTTCAACTCCCATTGATATAAACCTCGCCTCCACTGGAAGTTCCAAATCCACTCTATCCCATCCCAAAACCCACAATTCTCTATAACAGATCCTTGCTGGTTTGAAACAGAGAAAAGTCTCGGGAACCTCAACTTGAGAGAACCGCCCTGTAGCCAGACATCTTCCCAGAATCGAGTCCTCCTGCCATCACCCACCTCCATAGACAACCCAATAACCATCTTCTCCCTAATATTACTATCCTTTAGCTGCAACTGACATATGTCCTTCCATGGTCCCCCTCTAGTGGGCAATGGCTGAGTTGATAACAGCATATTAGGATTCAAGTCGTAGTAGGAGCATACAACCTTCTTCCATAAAGGACACTCCTCCTGCGAAAAGTGCCACCACCACTTAAAGAGTAGAGCAGAGTTTCTAATCACTGCATCACCTACCCCCAAACCACCCTCCTTTTTAGGGGCCTGAACCACTTCCCACTTAACTAGTGCTATACCACTCCTACCTTCCTCCTTGCTCCATAGGAATCTTCTCTGTAATGATATCAACCTTTTTGCCACGGCCTTCGGCATCTTATACAGGCTCAGGTAGTACATTGGCAAGCTATTCAACATAGACTTTATAAGGACTAGCTTACCCGCTTTATTCAGCACCTTAGCCTTCCACAAATTGAGCTTTTCCTCAACCTTGTCAATTATCAGTTTCCATGTCTTGACCAGCCTCGGGTTTGCTCCTAGAGGAATGCCAAGATATCTGACTGGAAGGTTCGCCTCTTTACATCCCAATAAGCTGCACATGTTGCCAGTCCGATGCTGTTCACAATTGATTGGGATTAAACTGGATTTATCAAAGTTAATCGTTAACCCCAACATTATCTCAAAGCACCTTAACAATCTGGCATAATTCCTGATGGTCTCCTCCTCCGGTGGGCAGAATAAAATAATGTCATCTGCAAACTGGAGATGTGACAACTCTATGTTTTCCTTTCTAACCAGCAGCGGCAAAATTCGTCTGTTCCTCACTGCCTCCCCTATCATTCTGTGCAATACATCCACTACCAGAACAAACAAGAATGGGGACAGTGGGTCACCTTGTCTCAAGCCTCTCTCTATCTTGAACGGTTTGGATGGGGAACCATTTATCAGAATTGCCATGGACGCTATACCGACACACTCCCTAACCCATTCTCTCCATCTCCACCCAAATGTCATCTTCTGCAGCACAATATCCACAAAGTTCCACTTTACCCGATCATAGGCCTTCTGGAAGTCTAATTTTATAATTGCCGCCTTCTTCCTCCTCATCTTCAACCATTGCACTGTTTCACACGCAATCAGTGCCCCGTCGTGAATTTTCCGACCTTTCGCAAATGCACTTTGAGTCTCTCCTACTAGGTCTGGCATCACTGATCTCATCCTTTTGACCATCACCTTGGAAATTACTTTGTATATACAGCCTACCATGCTGATCGGCCGGAGGTCTTTGATCTCCTTTACTCCAGTGTACTAGTCCTCTTATGTAGCGCTTGTCCTCTTTTTTCTTTATTGGTTATTGTTAGAGTTGTTGTTTTCTACTTTATGTCGTAGCTAGGTCCTTGTGAAGGCATGTTCTTTATGAATTGTTGAGTTGTATGCACTTTCTACTGTGTTGTTTGTTCCATCTTTGCATGTATGTTCTTCTTCCGAAACTGTGTCTTGAATTTGTATGGTTTTCTTTCTCCTTAATCTCTTGATGTGCATTTAGTTTTCCAATGACATCTATAATAAAAAGAATAAAAATGTGTAGAAGTTTTTTTTTTGAATAAGTTATTTTTAATAAGAATAATTGAAATAGTATAAAGTGAAATTACCTGTTAATATTTCTCTTTAACCCACTCTGTCAGACAATGTCTCAAGTGATACAAATTCAAAATAATGTTGGAGAATGTTCAAAACCAAATCTTTAATTTTTTTTCACAACAGTTATGAATAAAAAGTTTGCTTTCATTGTACCTTTAATTGGTCTATACAAATCATTTGCATGTTCTATTTTCAAATTTTTATCGTATAAACTTTTCCTTCTTGTAACAAATGTTTGAATTTGTTCATCATATTTTTCTTCACAATTACATGAAGAGGTGTTCCCTACCGTATTAGTAAATCATAGTTAATAATTATCTAAAATATTGATTACGTTTTTTTAAGACATTAGAAAAGGAACAATGAATAGCATATTAAAAAAAAGTATAATTTTGACGATATTAAAATACAATTATATATAAAGTATTATAAAATAATATAAAAAGTATCAAAAGCAAAAATAATTAAAGTATTTTTTTGTAAATTCAATTTAAAAATACAATAAATACGTTTGTTTTGTACCTTTTTATCTAATATAATTATTTCTAAGCAAAGTAACTCCTCTTCATTTGTGGTTGTGGGTGTTAATGTTTTTCATAGACGAACAATGCGAACTTTGATAAACCAATTGTTTATTTGTTTGGTGATATTGTCCAAAAAATGATACTCCATTGAGTAAATTTGAGATGTTGTGTTGTTCGAAAATATTTTTTTGTGCTAAATTTGATGTTATTTGAAGGAATAGTAATAAGAGACTTATATAAGTAGTTCAAATAGTATGGAATTTGAATATTTGTAACGTGAAATTTATTATGATTAATAATATTATTATGACATTTGTAATATGGATATTTATTACATTTAATGATTTATTTATAGAAATGAATAAATTAATTATTAGGGTTATAAATTTTTTGTTATTGTTTATAACGGTAAGATATAATAAATATAGTAATATATCTTTGTAGGTTACAAATTTGGTTAGATACTATTAATTTCTAATTATTGTTATTGGTAATTTTGCACCCTAATTTGTATATATTTTTGTTACTTGTATATTCTTTTGTATTTTTTTTTTGTTGATTTGGAAATAATAGTTGATTTGACAAAAATTGAGTGGTTGATTCTAAAGTTTTGCCAAATAAGCAATATTGCTGACATGGCATTAGTAGGAGGAGAAAGATGTCTTAAAAATAATGTGGATAAACTTATTCATCTACTTTTATATATTAAGAATAGATAGATAGATGTTTATAACAGTAAGATATAATAAATATAGTGATATATCTTTGTAGGTTACAAATTTGGTTAGATACTATTAATTTCTAATTATTGTTATTGGTAATTTTGCACCCTAATTTGCACATATTTCTATTACTTGTATATTCTTTTTGTATATTTTTATTTCTTTGTTTGCTAATTTGGAAATAATAGTTGATTTGGCAAAAATTGAGTGGTTGATTCTAAAATTTTGTCAAATAAACAATATTGCTGACATAGCATTAGTAGGAGAATAAAGATGTTTTAAAAGTAATGTAAGTAAACTTATTAAGAATAGATTCTTTAATTTTGGAGAAAAAGATTTGATTCTAATTGAAATAATGAGAAAGTGACATGTGACACATTTTGATTATAAAATTAGATATATATAATAGATGTTTGGGTGTTATGCCTTTGACAGGTTTGAATATACCATATAACTTTCTTTCATTTTATCTGCTTTTTCTATCGCCTTTTTCTTTTCATTAAAAGAAAAAAACAAAGAATCAAGAAAAACTAAAAGCTAATTCGACCTTACTCAACTCAAGAATATTGAAAATAATGCAGCAACTATTTTTCGACGTAAAAGGTTTCCAACTTTCCATAGATATTAACTTACAACATAAAGCTTAGGATCATTTTTGTTATTTATGCTTGATATGTAATAACAATGACAAAGCAAGAAAGAAAGACCAAAATAGGAGAAATAAAGGGATAAGAGTTGGTGTTTGAAGTTCCACAATTGATTTTAAAAAAGTCAATATTCAACAGAGCTGAAATTTGGAGATTCTTCACTCACAGTTCTTCAATTTGAAGTGCCTTTTCCTATTAATTTAATCTTTTGGATGATCATTTTCTTATGTAGAATGGTTGTGCATGTGTGGTCAGTGCTTTCGAGTTCTGAAACTTCTTTATTTTGCTCCTTTGACTTGAATAATAACAAAACTTTATTTTTCTGCCTTCTCTTTAATATTTTGCTGCTATTATCTATTGCCATAGTGTGTCTATGTTATGCCTTGTGGAAAAAATAATTGTACAACGTTAGTGTAAATTAAGCATCTTGCCTCTGGAGTCTGGACCAAAAATATATAACATTATCACAAGAAGGAATCTTTATGATCAAAACAGAATAATTTTTGCTGATTCAACAAAAGGGAAGAATCACACGCTATTACCATGCATTATAAAGCTTCTAAGAAAAAGTTTTAACTGTGCAACATAATTTTCACAAAGATAACAACTCCATTGGTCACACATTAAGCTAGTCTGCTGTACCTTCCAAAGAAGAATTTTAACAGTTAGTTATAGCTTGTATATACCACTTTCTTTGGTAAATTCTCTCGGTTTTATCTGTATTTCTCTGACAAGAAGATAATGTTTACATCCAGCAATCCAATAAAAGAATCATCATGAGCGCCTAATTCTGTAATTACATATACTTCTATACATGATTAAATTTATTAGTCCCAAAGCATCACATATTTAACAGTGTACAGAGTTGTTTTTTAAAGCAACTTCATAGATAAGCTAGCTATCATCACGTGAAAGCGTGAAAGCCAATGTCTATTGCCAACATATTTTAACCTTATATTATTACCATAATACCATGATTGATATGCAGATTCATACTCCTTAGTTTTATATAATTCCCACAAAGACTAGTGTCCATTGGTCACAGTGAAACCACACCACTAATATTTTTGCTATTTAACAATGTGTTGGTTCCTTCAAACAAGAATTTAACTAATGGAGTTAATGCAGAGCCAGCTAAGCACTCCACTGATACCGAATTTTTTATAGTTACCTTGGAGACCGATACCACGTAATATCATGTAGGACACCTTCTTTGAAAACTTGTTTAAGAAAACCCCTCAATTGAGTTCACTACACCCTGCAACCATTGTTCTCTTACCTTTCTCTGCAAATCCATTCACTTTTCTGTTGTTGTTGAGATCATACCATGGCTGGTGCACTTGTTGGTGGAGCTTTTCTTTCTGGCTTCATTAACGTTGTCTTTGACCGGTTCCTTACAACTGATGCTGCCAACTTGGTCTTGGGCAAGAAACTTGGCCCTGACTTGGTTGAAAGGCTGAAGACTGCTCTGTTGGGTGCTGAAGCTCTTGTTGCTGATGCTGAGTTGAAGCAGTTCGGTAAGCCATTGGTGAGGAAGTGGCTCGATAGTCTCCGGGATGCTGTTTACTGTGCTGAGGACTTGCTGGATGCTGTCCTCCTCAAAGCCACCACTCAAAAAAATGCATGTTCTTCCTGGTCCCTTAGCTTCTTCAGCAACCGAGATAGAGATGACACGGTAGACAAGATGGAAGGGGTGGTTAGAAGAATTGAGGATCTTGGAAAACAAAAAGATTTCCTTGGTCTTGAAAAGATTCCCACTGGTAGCTCATCATGGAGGACTCCATCCACTTCTCTTGTAAAAGGGAGTGTGTATGGCAGGGAGGATGACGAGAAGGCCTTAGTCCAGATGCTGAATGACAACAATGAGCATGACTTGTCTGTGATTGCTATTGTTGGCATAGGTGGGGTTGGTAAAACAACTTTAGCCCAATGGCTGTACAACAATCAGGAGGAGTTCATGAAGGGATTTGATCTGAAAGCATGGGTTTGCGTTTCGGAGAAGTTTGAAGTTGTTGAGACTACAAGGAATGTCATAAAGCAGATCCATGGAGGTACTTGTAGTCTCGATGATTTCAATTCACTTCAAAATGCTTTGAAAGAAGAATTGTCGAATAAGAAGTTCCTTATTGTTCTGGATGATGTTTGGAGTGATGATGGTGACAAATGGAGTAATTTTACGACCCCTTTCCAATATGGGAAGAAGGGAAGTATTGTTCTTCTGACTACTCGTGGGAAAAATGTTGCTCTAGCAGTTCAGAACTGTCGCCCTTATTTTCTGAAAGGGTTGTCAGAAGACTATTGTTGGTCAGTGTTTGCTAACAATGCATCTTTTCCAGAATCAAATGGGAGTGCAGCACTTGAAGAAATAGGCAGAAAGATTGTCAAGAAGTGTGATGGCTTGCCATTAGCTGCAGAAACACTTGGTCGCTTGTTACGTACAAAGCATGATGTTCAGGAATGGGACAAGATACTAATAAGTGATATTTGGGGATTTTCTGTGGAGAAGAGTAAGATTATTCCAGCATTACTGATAAGTTATTTCCATCTTCCTCCATATTTAAAGCGTTGTTTTGTTTATTGTGCTTTATATCCCAAGGATTATGAATTTGAGAAAGATAAATTAATCCTTATGTGGATAGCAGAAGATCTTTTACCACCACCAAAGAGAGGAGAGAGTTTAGAAGAAGTTGGTTGTGAATGTTTTGATGAACTAACTTCCAGATTATTTTTCACGAAGAGTGGAGACTTTGGTGATTATTTTGTGATGCATGATCTGTTGCATGACTTAGTGTAACAACCCTGATTTTCGAGTACGCGAGATCTTTTCTGAAAGTACGGAGAACTCTGGAGGATCAGTAAGGGGAGAAGCTCTGATATATTATCAAGTATCTCAATCCTAATTGTCATTATGTCATCTTTAAGCTAGAACCTTTTATGAGGCAAGCTCGATAATGCAGTTACGAAGAACATAGTTTTTGAACCGTATCGGTTAGGAGTTTTGATCCGGTTTTTTTCGTAAATAGTCTCAGTTTGACGAACCGGACTCGATTCATGAGAGAAGAGAGATAATAGGGTAATATCATCATTATATGAGTATTAGAAGCTTCTTGAATGATATTATAAGGTTCCCTGGTCAGTTTTAGTTAAAAACAGAAAATCGGTTTAACTGGGTTCACAGTTTACTGGTGCAGCTTAGCACCAGCACTTTCTGATGACTTTGGCGATGCCAAGGCATCATTATTCATGTTTTATTCTTACAATAAATATGTTACTAGTGTCATTTATGCTAGTAGCTCAGAAAATAATTTTTAGAGATGTTTTTGCAAGTGTTCTGATACACCTAGTTTTAGTAGTTATACACCTGAGATATTTTAATATTATTTTAATCCACCTCCAAGCCAACCAATCACAACTCACCCTACACCCCCAAAACCCCCAAGGCTGGCTCATTTTCACTTTGTGGCCGAAAATAGGTAGAGAGAAAAAGAGAGAAAAGTTCTTAGTTCCAAATCTTCAAAGCTTGATTTCTTCTGAACTAAAACTCAAATCAAAACTCCGATTTCACCAAAATGATCCTCTCTTCTTTCTCTACATAACCATGTGACTTATCAAGGCTGGAAATAAGGTGAGATGGCTGTCTCCCTCCCTCTTCAATTCGGTTTTCAAGGAAAACCATGTAAACATGTGTTTTCTTGATGTGATTTAGGAGGAAAAAGTGCTAAAGGACCACCTGAAAGCCTAACTGAATTAGGAGCAGCAAAACCAGGTAGGGTGTCACGAAATTAATCTTGATTATTTGTGTTTGAGATGTGTGAATGTTGTATTATTTGGCTGTGCTAAAAATTGGTTGCATATATGATTTACTCTTGGTGAAAATTTGGTGAAATTTTGATGAAATTTGATGAAATTCAAGCTATGAATGTGTGTTCTTGTGGCTGCTGAAAAAACGAACCCTAGGCCCTAAATTGAGGTTCAATTTGTGTTGAAATCATGTGGAAAAGATGGGGTTTTAGTGGCTGGGAATTTATTATGAATTGTAGTAAAAATCGGTTGCTGAAAAGACTGAAAAACGGGTAAAAACAGAGAAAGAATCTGAAGAATTTATGAAGAACATGAAGAACACTTTGAGTGTGGTGAAGAACAATGAAGAACACCTTTTTGATTCATAAAAGGGCAAGGAAGTAATTATTTTGGTGTTTGAGGGGTTATTTTGTAATTTCTGAAAGTTAGGATGGTTAAAGTAGAAATATTAAAAGTTACGGGTGGTAAAAAGTGAATTTTAAAGGTTAAAGGTTAAAGTAAAGTTAATTTTCGAAAATATATTAATAAAATAATAAATAATAATAAAATATTAAATAATAATATTTAATTAAAAATAATATTTTAATAAAAATAATAAAATAATGCGAAAAAGGCAGTTTTCTGTAAAAGCTTTAGAAAGACAACTTTAAGTGCAGAATCTCATAGTTACCTTCATAAAACACTTAGGGAGTGGTAAAAACATATTAGCGAGGCAAAGATAAAAGAAAGATAAAAAGTTAAAGGAAAGATAAAAACCAAAGAAAAGTCTGTAAAGTCTTAATAACAGAAGAACAGACATAGACTAGCGAACGAACTAGGGCAACATAGTTAGTCCTTGAGTTGCGACTAGGGTTAGGTATTATATGAAAAGTTAAACTGTTTCAGTATAGACTTAATGAACCTATACTTGGGACAGGCAAACTATTCATACCGAGATTTACATAAGCTTTAAATACATACGTTAAGCAGAGAAAAGAGTAATCAGAGCAGAGTAAAGAAACACAGAGAACAGAGTTACTAGAGCAGAATAAAGGGATACAGAGAAAAGAGTAATCAGAGCAAAGTAAAAAGACAAAGAGAAAAGAGTAATGTGATAAAGAGAAATGGTTCGAGTTACGATGTTGTAAAAGTAAAAGCTGTAGAGTTTGTATAGCATGATTGAACAGAGAAAGAAAGAGGTACAGCATAAGAATGTGAAGGTGATGATGAATAATGAGAATGTTAATGAATGATGATAATGAGAATGATTATGTAAGAATCTGCTGCAGAGAGGCAGTCAGATAGATGGTGGTACGACCACTGAGAACGCTTTCCTGGGATACCTTGCTATAATGCTTTGCTGTAAGACAGAGGTTGCTTACAGAGGTATCAAGATGAATGTGCTCCTGTAAGACAAAGGTTGCTTACAGTGAGTGTGTTGTTGCTCCTGTAAGACAGAGGTTGCTTACAGTGAGTATGTTGTTGCTCCTGTAAGACAGAGGTTGCTTACAGTGAGTCTGTTGGGCGTATATCGGCTAATAAGTTTTGCCCTGCAAGACAAAGGTTGCTTGCAGTGGATACCCTGCAAGACAAAGGTTGCTTGCAGTGGATATTGCCAACAGGAAAGCCTTATCCAGACAGAGGTTGCTGGGTAACGTCGGGAGCGGGTATGTAACCGACAGATGAGCTCATTACCTGCACTAGGGCTAGACATGCATCATACTTGGTTGCACATTTACTCTGTTATGGTTGATTGTTTGAATGCATGTTTTCTTTGTTTGTATTCTATTCACTGTGTCTGTGTTTTATTTTCTTGTATTCTCTTGTTTGTGTTCTGCTTTCTATTTTCTCTATTTTCTCTAAGTTATCTGCTTCTTCCGTCCACTGCTTCTCGATATTCTGCTATTTATCTGCTAAACAACACGAAATTAATGAACTTAACTAATAACCCCGACCCTACTAAGAACTCCCCAGTTCTTACCCCTTCTCTCTCCCTTTCCCCTTCAGATGGAAGTAAGAGTACCTTACCGTAGTTCGCTGATGACCGTTCGCAAGAAGAGGATTCTGCTCTAGATAGTTTTCTGAGTCTAGGGTGAATATCGTTCTCTGCTTATATGTATATACTGTGAAACCAGCCAACGTCTACACCCCGTTCGTACGCGCACTTTAACCTAAATCCTGTGTACGAGATTCCTATTGTGTGGCTACTTCATGAGGTACCAGAGAGACGTCCTGTGGAAAAGTCTGATCGTGCAGAGGAGTAGCAGATGATGTTCTATCTTTTGATGACGTTCCTCCTGTCTTGAGTTGTGAGGACTTAGAACGTACTTTCCCTCGCTTTAGTAGTTTAGAGGGACTAGGCGAGTATAAAGTCTAGGCTAGCCTGGGTGCCAGCTTAGGGACTTCTTGAACAGGTCAGGACCTGGGATGTTGTATATATATATGTGTGTATATAGATATTATCTAGCTATATCTAGGGGTGTTCTAACTAAAAGTCTATACTCTAATAAAGGCTGGATCACTAAATGTTGTTAGCTGCTTGTGATGTAATTATGTGTGGTTGCTTATAACTGTTTTATCTGTTATTATTTGTGAATTGATTATAAATGATTATGTTTATTAATCCAAACGTTTTCAAAAAAAAAATATACACCTCGCAAATTAACTACGCTTTTAACAACGAATCAGGCTCATATGATAAATAATAGATAATAACTAGGAAGACAAATTGGTAGCGCTCAGTTTCTGGTGTGTCCTAGGCGTACTGAAAATTGGGTCGTTACACTTAGCAATATTCCTTGCTGGAGATTTCTATTGCAACTCAGAAGAACTTGGTAAAGAGGAGATAAAGATTCAGACTCGGCATTTGTGTGTAGATTTAAGTCATTGTAGCTCAAAACTTTATAATTCTATTTCTAAAGTAGAAACTTTGAGAACATTATTATTGTTTGGCGATTTCTCATCTCCCAACTTCAACATTGAAGCGGCAACATGTGAGATATTATCAAAGTGTAAATACTTGAGAGTTTTATCCTTTGATAAACTTGATGTGTTGCCTAATTCAATAGGAGAATTGATCCATCTACGCCACTTGGATCTCTCTTATACTCGTATAGAGACATTGCCTGAGTCTTTGTGCAGCTTGTGTAATTTGCAAACATTGAAGTTGCGCCATTGTTATGAGCTAACTACGCTGCCTAGTGGTTTTCATAATCTTTTGAGTTTGCAGCATCTTGATATTAGAGGAACTTCTTTGGAAGAAACGCCCAGAAAAATGAGCAAATTGAATCAGTTGCACGTTTTAAGTTTCTTTGTCGTCGGCAAGCACGAAGACAATGGAATCCAGGAGTTAGGAGGGCTAGTAAATCTTCATGGATCCGTTGAGATTAAGAAGTTGGAGAATATTGATGATGTGACAGAAGCAAAGAGTGCAAAGATAATGGATAAGAAGCACATTGATGAATTATGTTTGGAGTGGTCTTCAGGTGATGATTTGGTTTCAAGTACACAAAAAGAAAAAGACATCCTCGATAACTTGCAACCGACGAATGGGTTGAAAGAGTTGAAAATCAGGGGATACAAGGGTACAATATTTCCAGATTGGTTGGGGAACTGTTCTTACCAAAACATGACAAGTGTATATCTAGAGTCTTGCAAGAATTGCTGCATGCTGCCTTCACTTGGACAGCTGCCATCTCTTAAGTCCCTAAGCATTGAAGGTTTGGATCAGGTGAGGAGTATTGGCGAGGAGTTTTACAAGAATGAAGGAGATCATCATTCTTCGCATATTGCACCGTTTCCCTCACTGGAGAGTTTGCTATTTTATAACATGCCGTGTTGGGAGGAGTGGCACTTACCTGACTCAAAAGCTTTTCCTCAGCTTAAGAGTCTTGAAATATCAAATTGTCAAATGTTGAAGGAAGACATGCTTAATCAGGTATTCTTCAGAATAGTTTCTTCTTTGTCGAATGTTTCCAAAGTTCGCAAACTAAGGATAGACGACGACGACGACCTACGGCACATCGAGGCCATGTTTCTTGTTGGGGATAGTTTATCAATTACGGGACGTGAATCTGTGAAGGAGTCTGCATTTAAGGCAATGATCAGCATCAACCATCTACGTTGCCTCCAAGAAATACACATCCAGGGGTGTAGAAAACTAGAATTCCCCCAGCTACAGCAGCACAAGTATGATTTGGTAGACCTACAAATATATGAAAGCTGTGATTCACTAACCTCCTTGTCGTTGGATGTCTTTCCCAATCTCAAGAATCTCCAGATATCATGGTGTAGGAATCTGGAATCAGTGTCAATGTCAGAGGCACCACACGCTGCTCTTCAACGTGTCATCATCTATCAATGCAACAAATTAGTGTCATTAGCAGGAGAAGGACTGGCTGCACCCAACTTGACTCATCTTCAAGTCGCATGGTGCTCGAAGTTGGAGGCATTACCACATGACATGAAGAGTCTACTCCCAAGTCTACAGTCTCTCGAGATAGATGGTTGCTCAGACATGTGCAGGTTGGCAGACGGTGATTTGCCGCCTAACCTGAAAGAGCTTCATGTGCAAATTGGCGAGCAACAAATGAGGGATCCATCATGGATGCACAACTTGGACGCCCTCACTCATCTCACAATTAATGGTTATAAGTGCGACAACATAAAGTCATACCCAGAGGTGGGTTCGCTGCCTCACCTTCCCTCCCTTACCACTCTCAAGATACTTGGGTTCAATAATCTGGAGACATTGGAGTGCAACGAGCTTCTCCACCTCACCTCCCTTCAACAACTAAGCATTCATTGGTGTCCAAAGCTGGATAATATGGAAGGAGAAAAGCTGCCTCCCTCTCTCTTGCTACTCAAAATTCAAGACTGTCCTTTGCTGGGAGAACACTGCAAGAACAAGCATCAACTAATCTGGCCCAAAATTTCCCACATTCCCACCATTCAAGTGGACTTCAAACAAATTGTCTGAACAGAGATTTCTGAGCAGGTAATTCTCTAATCTTCATGATTCACACAAGCTACCACAACTAAATTCACACATGCACAAGTCATACCAAAAAAATGATAGCTTGATTTGTGGAAAGAAAACAGTTAAACAATGGTGTTTTTTCTTTGCCTAATCTTTATGTTTATGCTTAACCAAATTCATTGTACATATCAAATTAAATACGGCTATTAAAATCATTTCCGAGATTGAAAATGTACTTGTTTCTAATCCTTTTTTTTATCAGAGTTACCTATCGTGCTAGAAGAATCAAGGTAAAAGGAATCAGCATGAGGTATATAAGCTTTCAAAATAAAAGGATCAAATTATTGCTGTATAATCTTTTCTAACAGTAACTATTTCTTCCTTGTCTTGCTTGTATACAGAGATAGACTGTCCAACGTGCTATCTGAAATCATTGGTAACATATTGTACCATATCTAGCCTTATCATCAGCAAGAACTAGAAGAGTAAGTTGGGATTTATGCCTTCAACTGCTTGCTGGATTTGTAACTCTTAAGTTGAATAGATGGAGAGTTAGTCATATTATTATACACTCATCTAATGCCTTGTATAATTTCTTTTGAACACGCTATCGATAAACAGTTTCCCCAAGGTGAACTCGATTTAGCTAATGTCATTAAAAGGTCAAGTTGCGCATCAGACAACAATTTCATCTCTATCAACTTCACTTATTGGTGAGTATCAATCTTTTTTTTCTTGAAATTATTATTTTTAAATAAACTAGAATATAGGCATACCATGAATTTAGCCAATGGTCTTTATCCTGGTATGTGCAGTTTGGACATATATTAAGCTACTTAAGATTCTGTTCTAAAATGTCTATATTAAAAATCCTTTCTTTATAACTTGTAATATTATGGCAATCAAAATTATGCTTGTGATCACTTTATTTTCTATCGAACTGCACTTGACTTCCCCTTTGCAATCTCAATTTTTGGTGGCATTTATGTTTGTTAAATATCATTTCACTGCTGATCCTAAAATCAAAACAATGATCCAACATTACTGCAGTACTATGCATTTCAGAAAAATAGTGTAGAAAATAAAAACAACTGAAAGACTATAGAATGATAACTGTGTTTGGTTTTTGTGATGACAAATTCCTAGTCTTGAAATGTTATTAATTTGTGTATTAGTGTGTCAGGAGAAAGCCTCTGAGCTCTGCATGAGATACATTGAGGAATAAGCAGCAATACAGAAACATGGGAATACCCTTGCTGTCACTTGAGCAGAGAAGGTCAAATATTCTGAAACCGAAACAGTGTCAATTGCAGAAAAGGAGAGGGAAACTTGAAAGCTAAAATGTTGTGGATAGTTAGCTGCAATGGTCAATACAATGCATATATGAAGAGTCTTGATTGAGTATGATTAAGTTGTCCCTTTCAGCACATAATCTTTATATAAATTCAAACCATATTTACCTTACCTTCATTCAATCAAAAGAAGTGATTTCTGGTTTAGCTTCAGGTTGGTATAGTTACTCTATTCCTCTCTGCAATTTACTTCAGGTTGGAGAATATGGCAGGAGAAAAGCTTCCTTTTTCTGTTACTATTTCAAATTCAACACTGTCCTTTGCCCGGCAAACGCTACAAGAAGAAGAGTTATAGCTAAACTCTTCATGAAGGTAACATAAACTTGATGGTTCTAGAGGTATTGATCTTTGAAGCTGCTCTATCTCATATCGTTTCTTATGGGCATCAAGGGATAGATAACTGCTATGCTGGAGGATTTGCTTTCTTTCTGGTTTCAACCATTAAAATGCGCATTAGGCAGCTTTTGTGGCAATTGCAACTTGGTGAGCATGTAAGTACTTTTGTCAAAATTTTGCATTGCGGTATTATTATTTGGATGTCAATCTTTTTTCAAGCTGAATTTGTCCCTTTCGGTTCTGTTTTTGAAGCTAAAAAGGAATGCAACAATGTTGAACACATCATTGTGTATTTATCAAGCAGGTTCTTGTCATAGTCCTTCAACTTTGAGGTGTGATCGCTATCCGTGCTCTCTAGCCAAAAAGTTCGTAAACAACGGCTATCTATTGTATCATTGATTATGTTCTTGGACAAGAGTTCTGCATGTATGATTAGTATGTAGTGCTTGTAAGTTTTGAGACTTGTTTGTAGCTTTGATTTGGAAAATAGTGAATATTTTTACCTTCCCATGGGGTTTTTCCCTCTCACATTGAGAGGTGTTTTCCCACATTAAAATTTTATGTTGTGTTGTTCTGTCTTATCTTCAATAATTTGCTGGTATTAACTATTGCCAAAGTGTGCCTATATTATGTTTGGGTGCTTCAATATTATGCCTTTCACAGGTTTAATTTATTCCCACCATTCTTAGAGTGAAAAGTAAATTTACAATGTTACTGTAAAATACAATTAAGTCTATTGCCTAAGAACCATAAATATATAGGGTTCTCATAAGATTAGAAGACTACAAAAATTATATTAAGGTAGATGCTATATAAATAGTAGCTTAATGTTTCCAAAGGTGCACATGAGGAGGAAAAATCTTAGTTTCTAGCTTGGTTGAATATACCATATAACCGAAGGAAACCAAATTCAATTTGGTTGTTGTACTCAACTCAAGAATATTTATTAAGAACGCTGTTTATAACTAGAACTGAATATAATGCATCAACTGTTAATTACCTTGAAATGTTTGCAGCTTGCAGGGGTGTTTACAAGAACTAATAATCTCTTGGCATATACCCAATTTTCCTTGAATAAATGGAAGTTAAGAATCATGTTCTTCCAAAAGGAAATTCAGTTCATTAAGTACTTCCACGGCATTATCAGTTGTTAAAAATAAGAGTTGGCTTGGCTGATCAAGATCCAGGAATGTCACAAGTAGCGTTTCTTTTACTAGTAAATCATCATTAGAGGGTCACTAATGCTGTACTTAAACCATAGTAGCGTGTCCCAATTATAATCCAAGCAAAAATCAATATACCAAAAATAATAATGATGGTGATAATAATCAATATCTATAAACCACATTTCTCAACTTGGCTTCTTGTTGCGTTATGTTGCTGGAAACTTTTCTTTTATCATGTGTCTATTGCACAGAACATCGGAAGATGAAGATGTATATCAATAATCCTACCTAAAGATTAAACAAACAACTCCTAAGGTGAAATATATAAAGTAAGGAAAAAAAATACTATAAATGACAAAGTAGAAGTTATTTGGAAAATTGAATCGTTCAGTCTCAGAAAATTTTAATTCCATTGCTACATTGGAATCTCTGAGGACATCCTTGTATGTCAACGATTTGTTTAGCATGGAAAGCATAGCATCAAAGTTTAAATACTTGAGAGTTTTATCATTTGATAAACTTGATGTATTGCCTGATTCAATAGGTGAATTGATTCATCTACGCTATTTGGATCTCTCATGGACTAATATTAAGACATTGCCAGAGTCATTGTGCAACTTGTATAATCAACTTGTATAATCTAAAAACACTAATGTTGTATGAATGTACTAAGCTGACCATGTTGCCCAGTGGCATGCACAATCTTGTAATTTACTGCATCTTGATATTAGAAAAACTCCTTTGAAAGAAATGTCTGGAGGAATAAGCAAATTGAAAGAGTTGCAATTCTTAAGTGATTTTGTTGTGGGAAGACAAGAAGAGAATGGAATCCAAGAATTAGGAGGCCTTGTAAATCTTCATGGAACATTTGAGATTAAGAAGTTGGAAAATGTTGTTGAAGGCAAAGAAGCAAGGAATGCAAGGATAATAGATAAAAGGCACATTGACTACTTATTGTTGAAGTGGTGTTCAGATGATGGTATGGTTTCAAACACAAACAGAAAGAGATATCCTCGACAGCCTGCGACTGCACCATGGCTTGAAAGAGTTGGCAATTGATGGATACAAAGGTACAATATTTCCAGATTGGGTTGGGCATTCCTCTTACCAAAACATGACACGTGTATCCCTGGTGTATTGCAAGAATTGATGCATGCTGCCTTCACTTGGACAGATGCCATCTCTTAAGTCCCTGTGGATTCAAGGTTTTGATAAGCTCGAGCTTATTGGTGATGAGTTTTGATAATCTTTATCTTTCTCGTGCTACCACAATTTAAAGAGGAAGACAAGAATTAGTTGCCATGAAATAAAACTTCAAAGACAGGGAATATTATTTTTGTGTATCCAGAATTTTTGAGAATTTCTATAGATGTATTAAAAAATGGATGAATCAAATTTACTGTTTTTGCCATGTATGATTATGTGATGAGATATCAGCACATAATCTTGTACAATAGAAACCATATTTACATTACCTTCATTCAATCTACAAGTTCTTTCAATGTGGTAAACTGGACTAATATATAGGGATCAGAAGAGGAGATTTCTATTTTAACTTCAGGTTGGTATAGTTGCTCTATTTCTCTTTATAATTTACTTCAGGTTGGAGAATATGGAAGGAGAAAAGCTGCCTTCTTCTCTGTTACTACTTCAAATTCAAGACTGTCCTTCGCTCGGAGAATGCTGCAAGAAGAGTTGCAGATAAACTCTCTATGAAGGTAACTATAAACTTGATGGATCTATAGGTATTGATATTTTAAATTGCACTATCTCGTAGAGTCTCTTTTAGATACCAACTAAAAAAAATTTTCCAGGGGCCTGAGGAGATAGATGGATCTGTTTTCTTTATAGATTCAACCATGAAAATGTGTTAGACAGCTTCTATGCCATTGCAACTCGGTGAGCATGTAAGTACTTTTGTAAAATTTACCATTGTAGTATTATTATTTTGATGTCAAATTTTCCTAAAGCTGAATTTGTCTCTTTCAGTTCTGTTTTTGAAGCTAAAAAGGAAGGCAACAATGTTGAACACATCATTGTGTATTTATCAAGCAAGTTCTGATCATCTTCCTATGTGTGAGACCCAGGCAAAACAACTTTTGGAGTGTCTCTCTACATTCCCATTAGTATATTAACCTGATCAAGTGAATAATCAGATGGTCTAATCTATTCTCGATTAACTGGAGATTCTTAACTCATAGTTCTTCAATTCAGAGTTGTGATGGCAATCTGAGCTCTCTAGTGGAACTACCAGAAAGTTTGTAAACAGCAGCTGCTTTTCTGCTGAAGTTTTGCTCGTGTTTCATTGGTTTCATTTTGTTGATGTGTTCATATCCTTGTACAAAGAGTTGCGCATATAACCGAAGGAAACTAAATTCAAATTGGTTGTACTAAACTCAGAAATATTACTGAAAATAATGCATCAGCTATCAACCAGCTTTAAAATGTGGTACCAAAATATTCCTAGTTTTATATAGTGTCTGTCGGTGACACGAAAACAACACCATTTGCAAGAAAGGATTTAAAGAATGAGAAGTTAGAGCAAAGCCAAATAAGCACTCCACTGCTATGAATTTTCTAGGTTACTACCGATACTGTGTCTTGTTACTAAGGAATCAGTGATACCAGCAGAAGAAAAATTTTAAGAGTTAGTTATGTAACAATGTAGCATGCATATACCACTTTAATTTTGATGAGTTTGGAAAACTCTAAATTAATATTTGTGATGACTAAACATTATTAAAACAATTAATTACAAAATTATTAATTTGATCTTTATTTCATATATGCTTAATTAATAATTTTGTTGTGCAGATTTTATGCTGGGCCGAAACAAAAGAAAATCAACAAAGCCCAACTGTTGCATTATTGGTTCAGCTTTGTGTTTGTAATTAAAGCTAGTTATAATTGGGCCAGAATAAATATTATTTTTGCAAGCCCAAACAAATGCTTTCTTGTGTGCTTTCCATGCTTGATCCGAAATCAATTTATTAGGAAAGCAAATGTTATCCAAATGGGCCAGCTTTGATTATAATGTCACAAGGCCCAAATTCAATTTTGATGAATGTTTCCATGCTTTGACCGAACCCAAGAAGCAAAGAAAAATGGTTCAATGCTTCCAACGGATTCCATTCCTCACCTTGGATGGAATTCAAATTTAATTTAATGCATTGGAAACATAAGCAAGTGAGAGAAGATTGATTTGACTAAAGGCATCATTGCTACACGCCAACTAAGGGAAGTAAAAGCAAGCTATTTTCAATTAATTAGTTCAATCACTTTGAAATAGCTTTACTTCAGATTCTTTCTTCTCTCTCTCATCTCTTTCTCTCTTCGGTTATTGCACAGGAAATATTGGCAGCCATGGAAGCAAAAAAAGAGCTACCAAAAGGAGAGAAAGCAAGCCTAAAGACCATCAAAATGATGACAATAAAACATACCAAAATAAAAGTGAGCTGTGGCTAAGATATTCACCAAATGTGGATAGATTTGGTGAGATTATCTTGAGCCTATTATGCTCAAAAATGGAAGAAGAAGATTCGGCCAGCTAGAGGAGATTCTTGAAGCATGGCTTGTCTTTGATTCTGCTCAACCACCACAGGGAGTAGCTAAAGTGGCGAAGTGATGGTTGAAGGCAGAGATTAAAGCAGATGAAGTCATCATCATCATGAAGCATCAAGGGCCAGAAATCCATCTTGGAGAGGAAGCCAAGGATGGAGAGCCCGGATTGATGAAGGGTGATGATCAAGAAAAGACTAGAGGTAATTGCATGTTGGTTAATGCATGGTTATCTCTTCTCTCTCTGAGTGGCCGAACCGGTTCTGTGTTCGTTGAAGGAGGAAGAAGTTGGTTCGGTTTTGGCTTCAAGTGTGGAGGCTTTCCTCTTCTTTAAAAAGGGGGAACAACCACTGTTTGAAGCAAGGAGAAAATTTGAGAGTGCAAGGCACAGAGTTCTCAGAGCTACCTGAGCTAACAGTTTTCTCTTCTCCTTCAATGTATTCTGTATTGTATTTTTCTGTTTAATTTTGTCATGTCTTGAGTCTCATGGAAAAAAGGCAAACAAGTGAGGTTTGTATGAAAAAGCCATAGAGCGGAAAAAGACAGAGAGTGCAAAATTAAAAGAAAAAGCCATAGATGTCTTAGAGTTCCTTTGTTCATCTATGTTGTGTATCATGATTCTGTGGGAATCCCCTTGTAAGTTGGGTTAGCACTTTACAAGTTGTAATCAGATTGATTATAGTGAAATTCCATCATGTTTGTGATGGAGACTGGATGTAGGCTGCACTGCACTTAGCAGCCGAACCAGGATATATCTGGGTGCAATCTTCTTCTCTTTCTACTCCATTTCTGTTTTCTACTACACAGGAGCAAAAGCCAGAATTATCTCATGCCAAGTGACGAGACAAAACAAAGTTGCTCGTGTTAAGGGACGAGACAAAACAAAGTTGCTCATGTTAAGTGACGAGCAAAAACAGAAAAGTCTTCTCTGAAGTTCAGTAAGTGTTAGCACCGAAAAAGGGGGCTAAGATTCAACCCCCCCCTTCTCTTAGCCACTGAAACCATCAATTGGTATCAGAGCTTGGTCTCAAAGAGATCAAGCTTTGCAGCTTGGAGTAAAGATCCTCATGGCAGAAAACAGTGGCACAAATGTGTTGTCATACAATCTTGCTGAAGGTCAATCAAGCAACAGACCTCCCCTCTTCAATGGGAAAAATTATACCTATTGGAAGGAGAGAATGAAGATATTTGTACAAGCCGTGGATTACAGACTTTGGAAGATCATCTTGGAAGGTCCTAAATTTCCAACAACCACAAATGCTCAAGGAGTAATCTCTCTTAAACCAGAAGCAAGCTGGACCGAGGAAGATAGGAAGACGGTGGAGTTAAATGCCAAGGCAACCAATCTGCTCAACTGTGCTATCAGCTTTGAGGAATACCGACGAGTATCACGATGCACAACGGCAAAGGAAATCTGGGACAAGTTGCAAATCACTCATGAAGGAACTACCATTGTAAAGAAGACTCGGACAGACATGTTAAACAGGGAATATGAAATGTTTGCAATGAAGGAAGGAGAGTCCATTGATGAACTGTTCGAACGGTTCAATATCATCACTGTTGGCTTAAATGCTCTTGGAATCACACATTCAGAATCTGTGCTAGTGAGAAGAGTGTTGAGATGTCTCACAAAAGAGTGGGAAACAAAAGCTTTAATTATTTCTGAGAGTAGTAACTTAGATTCCATGACACTTGATGATTTGAGAGGAAATCTTCTTGCTTTTGAAAACTCTTATTTGAAAAAAGATTCAAAGAAGAAAGGAATTGCTTTTTCTTCTGTGACTAACCCTCTGGATGATGAATCCAGTGATAACTCTTCTGAAAATGAGTTTGTGTTGTTTGCAAAAAAATTCAAGAAAAAGGTGAAGAAGAAGGGACTGATGGCCACATGGGAAGATTTGGAAAATGACTCAGATGATGATGATGAAGAGTCAGAGACTAAATCACAGCCCTGTCTCATGGCAAATGAGATAGATCAGGTATCATTTCAAAACCCTGACACTAAAGACCTTCATCTTATGATAGACCATCTTTCTGGAAAAATAAGATGTTTTCTAACTGAGAATCAAGATCTTGAACAACAAAATTTCATTCTTAAAGCTGAAAATGACTTTCTCAAAGAAAAACTAAGAGAGGCCGAAACTGCTTGTGATCTTGTAGAAGAGAATAAGCAGTTAAAAGCCCAAGTTAGAAGCTGTGAAAGTGACCATTCTGTTCTTGCATATGTGAATTGTTTTAAGCAAAATGAAGAGTTGCTTAAAGAGGTTAAAAGACTTAAGGAAGACTTAGCCAAGTTCACCCAAAGTTCTAAAAATTTGAATCAAATCTTGGCTAGTCAAAAACCTCTTTATGATAAAGCTGGGTTGGATTTTTATAAATCTGAAAAATCACATTTTGAAAATATTGCTTCATCTTCGAATGATGTTAAGTATCAAGACCCAACTTCCTTTAACAAAACAGCAACTCCAAGATTTTGTAGACTATGTAACCGAAGTGGTCATTTTCCAGTTCAATGTTTCTTTGGAGAAAGAATGATAGGTGATAAAGTTTACAAGGTTGTTTTTGATTATAATGATCTGGGACACAAGAGATGGTTTAACGTGAAAGGATCCAAGAAAATTTGGATACCTAAGGTCACTTGAGTTTATTTTGTAGGTCTGCCTAGCATCCAAGAAAAAGGAAAATATGTGGTACATGGATAGCGGATGTTCTAGGCATATGACCGGAAAGACAACCTTCTTCATAAAGCTTGATGAATATGATGGAGGACTTGTTACCTTTGGTGATGATGCAAAAGGAAAAATAGTGGTTGTTGGGAAAGTTGGTAAAAACTTTTCTTCTTGTATAAATGATGTGCTTCTTGTAAATGGTTTGAAACATAACTTACTTAGTGTTAGTCAATTGTGTGATTTGGGTTTTGAAGTTATTTTTAAGAAGTTTGTTTGTTTAGTTGTTTGTGAAAAAACTGGGGATGTTTTATTTGAAGCTAAAAGATGCAATAATGTATATGGATTAACTCTTGAGGATTTAAAGGAACAAAATGTAACATGCTTTACCTCTCTTGAATCTGAAAAATGGCTTTGGCATAGAAAGTTGGGTCATGCTAGCATGTACCAAATTTCTAAGCTAGTCAAAAGGAATTTGGTTAGAGGAATTCCAAACATCAAGTTTGATAAGGATCTTACTTGTGATGCTTGTCAATTGGACAAACAAGTAAAATCCTCTTTTAAATTAAAAGATGGAATCTCAACCAAAAGGCCTTTGGAAATGTTACATATTGATCTTTTTGGTCCTACTAGAACTCAAAGTTTGGGAGGTAAATATTATATATGGTCTTGTTGTGGTTGATGATTACTCTAGATTCGGTTGGGTATTTTTCCTTGCTCATAAGAATGATGCGTTTTATGCTTTTTCTACCCTTTGCAAGAAAATTCAAAATGAAAAGGATTTGAAAATTGCCCATTTGAGAAGTGATCATGGAAGAGAATTTGAAAATCAAGATTTTGAAAAATTCTGTGATGACTTAGGGATTTCTCATAATTTCTCATGCCCTAGAACACCCCAACAAAATGGGGTGGTTGAAAGAAGGAATCGAAGCCTTCAAGAGATGACTAGGGCCATACTATGTGAGAATGAAATTCCTAAATTTTTATGGGCTGAAGCTGTGAACACAGCATGTTATATTTTGAATAGAACAATCATTAGAAAAGGGTTAAAGAAAACTCCTTATGAGCTATGGAAAGGAACCCCTCCAAATCTTAAGTACTTTCATGTTTTTGGATGCAAATGCTTTGTACTTAACAATAAGGAAAACCTTGGAAAATTTGATCCAAAATCCTATGAAGGAATGTTTGTTGGATATTCCACCACAAGCAAGGCTTATAGAATTTATCTCAAGGAGCATAGGACAATAGAGGAATCCATACATGTTACTTTCTGTGATTCTAACTTAATTCCCAGTATTGTGATAGATAATGATTCAGATGGAGAAGGAGCTGGAACAAGCAAAGAAAATCCCAAATCTGTCCAGAATGAAGAATCTGCCAGTCCAGTTTTGTCTCGTCAGATTGAAGGAGAAACTTCCGATTTGTCTCCTGAGCAGGGACGAGAAACTAAAACAGTGAGACCACCAGAAGTTCATCAAAGCTCAACACCTGTCCGAAAGCCTAGAGAATGGAAGTCCATGAGGGGCTATCCTCATGACTTCATCATTGGTGATCCCTCTCAAGGTGTAACCACAAGATCCTCCACCAAAAGGCAAACCGAACCTAGCAATCTTGCTCTCTTGTCACAAATAGAGCCCAACAATGTCAAACAAGCTTTTGAGGATCCATCATGGGTAAAAGCAATGCAAGAGGAGCTTGCTCAATTTGACAAGAATAAGGTTTGGACACTAGTACCTCATCCGAATGGTAAGAAGGTAACGGGTACTAAGTGGGTTTTTAAAAATAAACTTGGTGAGGATGGACAAGTTGTTCGTAACAAGGCTAGATTAGTGGCCCAAGGTTACGATCAAGAAGAGGGTATTGATTTTGATGAGTCTTTTGCTCCGGTAGCTAGAATGGAAGCAATTAGGTTGCTTCTTGCCTATGCTGCCCATAAGGGTTTCAAAATGTTTCAAATGGATGTTAAGTGTGCCTTCCTTAATGGTTTTATTGATAGAGAAGTGTATGTGGCTCAACCCCCGGTTTTGAACATAAAGAATTTCCAAATCATGTTTTGAAATTAACTAAGGCTCTTTATGGTCTTAGACAAGCTCCAAGAGCTTGGTATGAAAGGCTTAGTGCCTTCTTGTTGGAAAATAATTTTCAAAGGGGAACCACCGACACTACCTTATTCATTAAAGCATCTAATGATGATATTCTTCTTGTTCAAGTTTATGTTGATGACATTGTATTTGGTTCAGCCAATGTTTCCTTGTGTGAAGAGTTTGGAAAACTCATGACTAGTGAGTTTGAGATGAGTTTAATGGGAGAGCTTACTTTCTTTCTTGGCCTCCAAATTAAGCAAACTCCTAGTGGTACTTTTATTCACCAAAGAAAGTATGCAAAAGAACTTATCAAAAAGTTTGGCCTAGAAAATTCCAAATCAATGGGCACTCCTATGCATCCCAATACTAAACTTGAAAAGATGATGATGGCCAAGATGTGGACGAAACAAGGTATAGAGGAATGATAGGTTCACTCATGTACCTTACCTCCTCTAGACCGGATATAGTCCAAAGTGTGGGTGTATGTTCAAGGTTTCAATCTCATCCAAAAGAATCCCACCTTACGGCTGTTAAACGCATCATTAGATACATTAAGGGAACTTGTAATTATGGATTATGGTATCCTAAATCTGATGATTTTTGTGCAGTAGGTTTTTGTGATGCAGATTATGCGGGAGATCGAGTGGATAGGAGGAGCACCTCCGGCATGTGTTGCTTCCTTGGAAGCTCACTCAACATGTGGTCAAGCAAGAAACAAGCCACAGTGGCTCTATCCACTGCTGAAGCCGAATATGTTTCCGCATCTGCTTGTTGCTCACAATTAATTTGGTTAAAAACACAATTGGAAGATTACAAATTAAAAATCAATAGTATACCCTTATTTTGTGATAATATGAGTGCTATAAACATTTCAAAAAATCCTGTTCTGCACTCAAGAACTAAGCACATTGAGATAAAATATCATTTTATTAGGGAACATGTGCAAAAGGGTACTATTGATATTCAATTTGTAAAATCTGAAGACCAAATTGCTGATATTTTTACAAAACCTCTCTGTGAAGACAGATTCTGTACATTAAGAAAAAGTTTGGGAATGTTTGATTTAAGTTTCATTGAAAATCTGTGAATAGTTGACTCTGTTCAGTTTTTGCTCGTAGGATTGGACGAGATGAAAATAAATGGCACAATGGAAGAGCTGTGGTCAAGGGGGAGGCAACGCAGAATTCAAATTTTATGGGCCCCACCAAATTTCATGACCCCACCATAACAGTTTGTTAGTTATCTCTCTATGTACATAAGAATATTCCGCCTTGTGTCATCATATCTTCTTGGAAGTGGTTATTGTCAAATCAAATCCTTCTCTCCATCTAATCCCTTGATTTAAGGCAACCACTTTTCAGTTTTTGATTTCAAAAGTTAAAAGGGAATTCTTCGTTCTTAGAAACCATCAACGCCTCAAACCCACACTCATATCCACATTCATTCAACCTCATCATCTTCTCCTTCACCACCATCCAAACAAACAACCACCATGAGAAAGAAGGTGATTGCTCACAAGAGTTCAGGCCGAGGAAAGAACAAAAAACCCGCAGTTGAAGAAGAAGAGCAAGAATCTCATACTTCTCCTACTCCTTCACCTCCTCCCTCATCACCGAAGAAGACTACCCCCGGAAAAAGCTCAAAGAAGAATCAAGGGTTTGCACTAAATGACACAAATGAACCTCCAAACTTGGAATCCATGGAATTCCGAGACAAGTATGGCAAGTCTCACTCTCATTTTGATCCAAGCAGATTTAACTCCTGCACCTCTTTTGAGTTCCACAAAGAGGTTATGGAGAAACGTCATTTGTGCACTACCTATCTTGTTAGTCTCGAAAATCTCAAGAGCACCAACATTCCCTCTCTGTTTGAACTTCTCAACTGGAAGCCTCTGCTCCTTATCAAAAAACCAGTGTACCCAGGTCTTGTTCGAGAATTTTATGCTAATATGCGACTCATTGATGGCACTCTTCATTCCTATGTCAAAAGGGTTCAAATAGCCCTTGATGCTGAGACAATTGGAGCGGCCCTGGGCTTCAAGGATGAAGGTCCGCGAGCATATATGGTGGAGAAATGGGACACACAAGTTGGCGTTTCACATAATACTGTTCTCCAGCACATTTGCAAGAATCTCTCTGGATTGCATGGCACCATTCCAACCCACAAAGCCCTTGGACCGGTCAATTCCCTGCTTCACAGAATCATCACTCATATTCTGACTCCCCAAAGCGGATCACACAACCGAGTAACATTTTCTGACTGTCTCATATTGTTTGCTTTGGTTACCTCTACTCCTATTTCCTTTGGTTATATTATGATTAGACACATGTGGGATTCTGTTAGAAGCACCAGAAAGGCTAACCTGCCTTATGGTATGTTTTTAACTGGAATATTTGAGTACTTTAAAGTTGATTTGTTGAATGAGAAGGTAGAAAACGATGTGTCTACAATCCGAGGTGGAGGAGCAACTAAGGAAACCAAAGGGCAAAAATCGGACAGTGAGCATGAAGGAAGGCCAGAATCTTCCAAAACAATCAGATCCATTCAACAGATTTTGGGAGAATTTTCAAACATGGCAGACATGATGTTTTGATCTCATAAAGAAGCCCGGAAGCAAGCTTATAAGAATGAGAAAGCTTGGAAAAACTGCAAAGAAAGGGTCAACTTGATGCTGGAACACCTTAACAAGGATTTGGGAGATGATAGTGAAGGAGGCGCTAAGGAAGAGGATATTCAATTCTCTGATGATTAGTTTTTTTTTACTCTGTTTGATATTGGCTACATTAGGCTCAATCTTTTTTTTGTATAAGCATGACTTGATACTCACTGCTTTAGGATAATCTCTAGGATGCTTTGATACATTTCTGTTATTTTATCTTGAATTTTTTGTTATGTTTATCATGGTTTGTGCAGGTGCCCCTTTGATGACAAAAGGGGGAGAAAATTTAGGTTCCAAAATTGAAATTGGAACGAAACAGGGGCTGGAAAAACAGGGGAACAGGGGATGAAATTTTCATTTGAAAATTCATGATCACCCTTGTTCAAAGAATGCATGTTGTTATTGCATTTGTTTTACTATGATCATTACTGTTTGAACTGCAATTTTTTAGTTTATCATGATTAGTTTATTTGGCATTAGGTTTATAATGATTAATTTATTTTGAAGCCTGGCAGATTGATTCATCATTGATAAACTTGTTGGATTGAAAATTTATTTTTGGCAGTTCCTTTAAATTGTGTAAAATATCAAAACTGCCTTATTTTGTTCTTCAAATATTTTCTCATCATGTTGATTTGCTCTGATATTCTAAAAAGGAAAATATTTGAAAAATATTTGGATAGCTTTGTGTTGTATAAAAAAGTTTGAGCAGTAAATCAGTTTATGATATTAAATGAGTTTTGATTATCAATTAAAACTGCTCATAAATCAAGCATTTAGCATCATGTATAAATATGCTAAATAACATTGTTACTTTAAGCTTGATTTAAATGTTACAGATTAGTGCTTCCCTTGGAAAAAAAGCATACATTAAGGGGGAGCCATGTGACATTTAGAAAGGGGGAGAAATTCAAATTCAAAGGGAGTATTCTTTACTCAATCTCAAAATTTCTTTCCATTTCAATTTTAATAATGTTTGTCATCAATGGGGAGATTGATGAGTTTGGAAAACTCTAAATTAATATTTGTGATGACTAAACATTATTAAAACAATTAATTACAAAATTATTAATTTGATCTTTATTTCATATATGCTTAATTAATAATTTTGTTGTGCAGATTTTATGCTGGGCCGAAACAAAAGAAAATCAACAAAGCCCAACTGTTGCATTATTGGTTCAGCTTTGTGTTTGTAATTAAAGCTAGTTATAATTGGGCCAGAATAAATATTATTTTTGCAAGCCCAAACAAATGCTTTCTTGTGTGCTTTCCATGCTTGATCCGAAATCAATTTATCAGGAAAGCAAATGTTATCCAAATGGGCCAGCTTTGATTATAATGTCACAAGGCCCAAATTCAATTTTGATGAATGTTTCCATGCTTTGACCGAACCCAAGAAGTAAAGAAAAATGGTTCAATGCTTCCAACGGATTCCATTCCTCACCTTGGATGGAATTCAAATTTAATTTAATGCATTGGAAACATAAGTAAGTGAGAGAAGATTGATTTGACTAAAGGCATCATTGCTACACGCCAACTAAGGGAAGTAAAAGCAAGCTATTTTCAATTAATTAGTTCAATCACTTTGAAATAGCTTTACTTCAGATTCTTTCTTCTCTCTCTCATCTCTTTCTCTCTTCGGTTATTGCACAGGAAATATTGGCAGCCATGGAAGCAAAAAAAGAGCTACCAAAAGGAGAGAAAGCAAGCCTAAAGACCATCAAAATGATGACAAGAAAACATACCAAAATAAAAGTGAGCTGTGGCTAAGATATTCACCAAATGTGGATAGATTTGGTGAGATTATCTTGAGCCTATTATGCTCAAAAATGGAAGAAGAAGATTCGGTCAGCTAGAGGAGATTCTTGAAGCATGGCTTGTCTTTGATTCTGCTCAACCACCACAGGGAGTAGCTAGAGTGGCGAAGTGATGGTTGAAGGCAGAGATTAAAGCAGATGAAGTCATCATCATCATGAAGCATCAAGGGCCAGAAATCCATCTTGGAGAGGAAGCCAGGGATGGAGAGCCCGGATTGATGAAGGGTGATGATCAAGAAAAGACTAGAGGTAATTGCATGTTGGTTAATGCATGGTTATCTCTTCTCTCTCTGAGTGGCCGAACCGGTTCTGTGTTCGTTGAAGGAGGAAGAAGTTGGTTCGGTTTTGGCTTCAAGTGTGGAGGCTTTCCTCTTCTTTAAAAAGGGGGAACAACCACTGTTTGAAGCAAGGAGAAAATTTGAGAGTGCAAGGCACAGAGTTCTCAGAGCTACCTGAGCTAACAGTTTTCTCTTCTCCTTCAATGTATTCTGTTTTGTATTTTTCTGTTTAATTTTGTCATGTCTTGAGTCTCATGGAAAAAAGGCAAACAAGTGAGGTTTGTATGAAAAAGCCATAGAGCGGAAAAAGACAGAGAGTGCAAAATTAAAAGAAAAAGCCATAGATGTCTTAGAGTTCCTTTGTTCATCTATGTTGTGTATCATGATTCTGTGGGAATCCCCTTGTAAGTTGGGTTAGCACTTTACAAGTTGTAATCAGATTGATTATAGTGAAATTCCATCATGTTTGTGATGGAGACTGGATGTAGGCTGCACTGCACTTAGCAGCCGAACCAGGATATATCTAGGTGCAATCTTCTTCTCTTTCTACTCCATTTCTGTTTTCTACTACACAGGAGCAAAAGCCAGAATTATCTCGTGCCAAGTGACGAGACAAAACAAAGTTGCTCGTGTTAAGGGACGAGACAAAACAAAGTTGCTCGTGTTAAGTGACGAGCAAAAACAGAAAAGTCTTCTCTGAAGTTCAGCAAGTGTTAGCATCGAAAAAGAGGGCTAAGATTCAACCCCTCCTTCTCTTAGCCACTGAAACCATCAAATTTCGTTGGAATATACTCTTGGTTTTAAACTCCATAGAATTTCATGATAATGTATTTCTAAATATTCCAATAAAAGAATCATCATGAGCGCCTAATGCTGTAATTATCTATAGTTCTTTACAACATGCAAATGTCGAAATTTTGTTCGTGCAATAGTTAAAAGCTTCCTCAACTTGCAATTCTATAGCTGTAGGTCTTCTTTTTCTTTTAATTTCTGAATTGAACCAGTAATAACTGTAAGGGAATAGCTCAAACCTATTAAAACAGTACCTCAGAAAACAGAGAATAGGTCATGATATATTCTCTTCAAAATTTTACATTATGGAGGACTATATAGCTTCCAACACTCTTATTTAACAATTTAAAGTGCAGTTTATCTCTCAAAGAGATCCCCTTTTTTTGTGTAGAAAGAAATAAGAAGTAAAAAAGAAATAATCAGGAGTGTCTCAAACTCTCAATCAGTGATAAAAGTTGTAGAAAACCGTACTATTGCCTTGTTCGTGCAAAGTTGAAACCTTCCTCAACTTGCAATTTCCTTGAGTCTTTCATGAATTAAAAACACAAGTACGAGCCATTATTACAAAATTTAAGTGAGACCCGCGTAATGCGCGGAGAACTAAATTATTTATACTATATAGTATATTTTAATAAATGTTATATTAAAAATATTTTAGAGAACATATTATAAATAGATTTATATTAGAGTTATACAAAACTATATTTTTTTTCATTTTTCAATTTGCATCAATGGCTACTCTTTGTCTTTTCTGTGATTTTTTTGTTTGTAAATAATTAAAAGAATAAATGAATGAGAATGAAAAATATATAAAAATGTTACATTAAATTTAAGAAATTTTTGACAATTAGTATGAGAGATTAAGAAATGAAGAGTAGTAAGAATCTTAATATGTATAAGTTGTAGAATTTGAATATTTGTAACTGAAATTTTTTATAATTATTATTATGACACTTTTAATGTATGTTTGTTGCATTTAATTAGTACTTGATGTTTCAATTGAATAATAATAAATAAGATTTTTTTATTTTAATTTTTTTAAAACATTTTACTAAATAGTGATTAGTTGATTTTCATCTTTTGTACTAACTTGAGGTGGAAGGTAAATTGGCACTTTGTCTAAATTAGATAGATCTTAAGTGTTTCAAATAATTATGTTTCTACATTTTTAAAATAGGCATCAAAATCACCTTATGAATCAATTTACAATAAAATAAGAAAAGTGCAATAAAAATTATGTTAAACAAACAAAGCTGCATAATCATATGCTGGAGGCACATATCGTCTTGTCTTCTTTTTTTTTGACAGGATTGCTCAACAGAACAAAATATGTTATAAGACTCTTTTTGTACTAACCTGAAGTGGAAGCTAAATTGGCACTCTTCTTTGATCAAAGATATTGCTTTCTCCTCATCCTTACTTGTTTAAATTGGATAGATCTAAGTGTTTCAAATAATTATGTTTCTACATTTTCAAAATAGGCATCAAAATCACCTTATGAATTAATTTACAATAAAATAAGAAAGGTGCAATAAAAATTATGTTAAACAAACCAAGCTGCATAATCATATGTAGGAGGCACATATCTTCTTATCTTCCTTTCTTTGAAATAATTGCTCTCCGCCTCTTTAATCTAGCAATTTTGGGTATTAACTCTTTCCGTCTGTCATTACCCCTGCAAATCCTTCTACAACAAAGAGAATAAGACATGGTCAAAGAATGATAAAAAAAAAAGAGGAACATATAAATGTAAATTGTGGAAGCACATTAATTTTGGTTGTGACTGTTAGACAGAACCGTTTAAAAAAGAGGAATACATAAACCTGTGCTACTTGCATATTATTTATAACAAATAAATAGGACTATTGAAAATGATATTAAACATCAGAAATGAGAAGAGTAAACGGCAAAATTGAAAATCTTTAGGAAAATACCTGGGACGAATTTCCTACGTTGGCGGCGCCAAATGGTGACGTTGGTCTAAGACCCAGAATCGAACTCCAGCAGGAAACCGCAACAGGAGAAATGGAGTTTGCCCGGGTTTCTGCAATTTATGCAATGCGGGCTCCGTCAGGAATGGACATTGCGATGGACAATTTATTTTGAGGAAAAAACAATGGCTCATGGGACCGGAAGTGGATGGAGGAAATAGGATCTTGGTAAGGAAGAGGTGCCAAGAGGAAGAGGGTTTGGAGAAGTATGAGAAATATAATAAGCTCTTTGGTTTTTAGTGCTTTTTAGAAAAAGTTAAGTTGTTGGTTTTGTTTTTTGTGTTTTTTTTTATTTGAAAATAAAATTTGACTTGGCAAGATTTGAGTGGTGGATTCTAAAATTTTGTCAAATAAACGATAGTGCTGACATGGCGTAAGTAGAAAAAGAGAAATAACTTATAAGTAATGTGAGTAATCCTATGTACCTACTTTTATATATTAAAAATAGATTCTTAAAACCTTCTAATATTACAATTTTGGATAAGCCAATAAATTTTAAAATTTTTTATGAGGTCAAACGATTTTTTGATTTAAATCTACGGTTTTTCATTTTACATGTTTAATTTATTCTTCAATTTCAATCTCAACTACCTTGCTGTTCACTACAAATTCATTTCATTGCATGCATTATTAGCTTGTATAAGAAATAATTATTTTACACTTCTTTAGTTTGTTATGTTTCTTTCATCTTTGTATAAGAAATACATAACTCTTAATACAGTACTGATGGTGACTAGTAACCAATATTAGCATAACTACTTCGATTTGATGTATTTGAGAGAGATTAGTATGGTAGTACAATTGAACTCGGTCCCATAACATAACACGTCAGTTGAAAATTGAAAGTTACCCCAAGATGCATTTATGTTGCCTGCATGAAATAAAGTAGAATCAAGGACTAAAGTTAGTGTGAACCAGCTGGGACGACTTGAAGTCAATGTCCTCTAGCCTCAACCTGAATTATTGGAAGGAGCAGCTCTTCATCATATCACAAGGGTACAATATTTCCAGATTGGTTGGGGCGCTGTTCCTACAACAACATGACTGATGTATCTCTGCTGTCTTGCAAGAATTGCTGCATGCTGCCTTCACTTGGACAGCTGCCATCTCTTAAGTCCCTGTTGCATTGGAGGTTTGGATCGCATATTGCACCGTTTCCCTCACTTGAGACTTTGGTATTTCATCAATCTCTTGGGGGCCAAAGAAGAAGGAAGCTTGGGAGGGTTTGAAGGAGACAGTTTTGTTGTCATCAAGTGATAGTTGTTTGTATGGTGGATGAATGTGACTCTTGGTGGGTCTCTGGCACAAAGAAGCTCCCTATACCAAACTGATTTGGTTTTTTGTAGAACATTTTCAATACTATCCTTCATTTGTTGTCCAAATATGGACCTTAAATTTATTTATAGTGAAATAAAATGACTTTACCTTTGACAAAAAAAAGTTAAATAAATTATTTTATATAAAAAAAATTATTAATATTAACTATATAAAAATTTAGTCACAAAATGTTAAAAATTTTCTATATTTCTTATATAGATCATTTTTATACAAACCCTTAAAACCCTAGAAAGATACACTATTCAACGTAACATTTGGATCTGATGCAAGTAAACAAGAAATCTTACCTTAATGGATGAAAGGGAATATTAATATAATCACGAACATGCTTTATATATTGTACTTTTTCCATTGCATGTCGTTGTAAATTGATTAGATATGCGACATTTTCTTACAGTGATTAAATGATGGATTATTGTCCATAGTACGAACAGTTTTAAATTTTATTCTTACATAGTAAGTTTGAATTTCAATTAAAGATGGGGCATCCGAAAAATTGAGATAGGTCAATATGCAAAATGTGATCTTGTAAGGTTATCCCGACATATTCTTTTGTCTCAGCAAACTTCAGTACCATTAGCGGTCGCAACGGAACAATTAAATTGTTGAAACAAACCAAGTATCAGTATGCTAAATCAAAATTTTACAACTTCAAATATCAAACCTACAGGTAATGATGCATCTATCCTAAACAAAAGAAAATCCCATACTCATCCTATTCCCAACCAGTGGGAGCAACAGCTCCGGGTGCCGGAACAGAAGGCTGAGGAGCTGGAACCGGTTCCCAATCACCTGCAGCTGCAGCTATAAAAAGAACTTAGGTCAAACAAATTGTGATCTTATATTTTTTTAACAAGACTATGTTAAAGCTGCAAGAGTTTCTACCATTTCGAGGGAGAACCTTTGAAACACAAGAACACATTAAAAGCTTGATGCAGCAACTATTGCGCATCCAATTTATTAGGAAAAAGGAGGGAGAACAAATACGGGCGTAAAGAGAATGACAATACAACAAATCAAACTGAAATTAAATCACACAAATGACTAGCATATAACCACAGATCCAAAGTTGAATAAATTATTCTTACAAGTATCTGGGGCCCAATCAGCAGGCGCAGCTGCAATAGGTTGTTGTGGAACTGCCTCGGGCCAGGGTTGTTCTGTGACAGCCGCCCATTCACCATCAGCTGTGGGGAAACCGGCAATGCCAGCAGCACCAAAGTCTTGAATGGCATATTCTGGGGCAGCTGGTGCTTCCTCCTCCTCTTGTTGCTTGGCCTCTTCAGGTTCTCTATAGAAGAATAGATCCACCTACACATGAAAAGTTGACATAAATTATCTAATATTGGAAGGATACCAAAGAATAATATTACTATCTTACAAGAAAATATGAATTTCTAGACGCTTGCACGTACTGAAAGAAAACTTGTTCTGAATCAAGTGCAAAGTAACAATAGTTACATTCATAAGAGCAGAAATAAGTTTTTACCATCACATCCCATTTAAGCCCTGGACGAATAATACCCCTCATCTGCAAAACCATCCTTGCTAATAGCCAAAAAAGACAACCAATACTGTGCTTCCCCTTATTATTGGCAGGAATGCCAACATCAACATACCGCATTGGAGAATCAGTATCGCAAAAGGCAATTGTTGGAATATTTCCAAGAGCACCTTCCTTAATGGGCTGCACAAAAATGGAAAAACAAAAATGAGATCAACTGATAGCAGAATTTCAAAGCCCCATGAAAACATTGGTTGTTAAAAGTGAAAACATATTACATATACAACATTACATCCTCAACACAACCAAAAAACTCTTTGAACATCTAATGCGGTACCTGATGATCAGTCCTTGGATCAGTCAGAATAAGAAGGCGAGGCTCGTTATAGGATGTCTGCATCTGATTAGTGAATGTTCCAGGAGTGTGCCTTCCAGCAATTGCATTTGCACCGGTGTATTGGGCAAATTTCAAGACTGCCCTTTGACCATATGGCCTAGCAGACTGAACAATGATGTCCTGTGGATTCTCGATGGCGACAATAATCCTAGCAGCAAGTTGGAGCTTCTCCCATGTCTTGCCAAGGTTAATTATGTAAATACCTGGTAACAGGAAATACTAAAAATCAACAAAAAGATAAAATGCGTTCTTTGTTCAGTACAATGTACAAACGAAAGATGAGTAAATTGACAAAAGTACACATAAAAGAGTTTGGGATGGACAAAAATACCTACTAAAGATTCGTGAAAACAAAAGTATTCTTCAGATATTGTTTTCGATAGACAAAAGTGTCATACTGTTGGTAAGGTTTGATATTTACAAATCTTTAATGTGTACTTTTGTCCATGGAAAACAATCTTTGGTGTACTTTTATATTTATAAATCATAGCCTGTATTTTTATCCACCCCAAACTCTTTCATGTGTACTTTTGTATATATATTACTGAATTAGAATGATTATAGGCATCTTAAGGTTTGATCAATTTTGGAACAGAAGTTACAAAAGCACATAACAAAAAACAGAACCCTATAGACACAAAAAGATAAATAAATAAACCGAAAAGAAAATTCACAAATGAGCAAGGAATATATAGACACAATAAATAAATAAATTTCTACACAGATCTCTGTGTATTTAATATGAGCAAACGAATATCAGAATAAACCCAAGATATAACGTTACAAAATCAAAATGCCCTTCAAATTCACCACAATCGACACACGCTTCAATCATATTCATATTCACAACCAAAATGTAACCGAGAAAATAAGAAAAAATTATCAAAAGAAGAGTGTTTTACCATCATTGCGGCGTTTGAAGACATAGCGTTCCATCTGGAAGTCGCAGTTTTTGGTTCCCAAATGCACCTCAGCCGCAAGCATCATCTGGATGTCTTGCTCCTTCTGAGAGAGCTGGCGCGGCGCAGCGGCGGAAGTGGCCATAGTTGCGGTGGAGATTTGGTCTCTCGAGAAGATTTGGAAACGCTTGAAGGTCCAAGTAGTAGTAGTGGCAGCGGCGAGAGGAAGAAGGTTTGACGAGTTAGGGTTTTGAGGAGGCACTTCTTCTGTTTCTCTCACACCAATCAGTCGACAATAATTTATATATATAACTATTTAAACCCTTACTAAATTTAGTCAAAAAAAAACCTTTACTAAATTTTACAAACTAAACTCTTGTGAATTATTCAATTAAGGGACATATATTTGGTGGAAAAAGTATATTATTGAAGAGCTTAAAAAACCAATTTAAAATATTTTATTTTTGCAGCTATAATTCATTCTTGATTTAATTTTTATTGTTTGTTTTAATGATCATAAAAAAGTTAAATTAAAATTATGTTCCAAAATTTTTTTTGGTCTTTTTGAACTGAAGCAGAACATAAACAGAGAATTTTTTATTTTTAATATGATGAAAGGAAGACTGTATATTTGAGTTATGAGGGTGTATGATGATTCGCTGGTGTATGATGGTTGTCCAAGAGAAATCGGACCATCTGATTGGAGGTACTGAAAATTCTGGGTTCGATTTGTGTACTGTCAGAAAATCCTAGATCCGATTTCATAAAACTCTGTCGATTTGTGTACTGACAGAAAATCCTGGGTCCGATTTTAGAAAATCATGGGTCCGATTTGTGCCCACCTCTCTCTCTGCAATGAAATCGGACCCTCTAATTTGTGTACTTACACCAAAAATTACAATGTTAAAGTATATCATTACTCCTACTTCCATAACAAAAAAAAATTAGCCCAAACCCAAAAAGAGAGATGCAGTCTCATGAGTCAAGTCACTTGGTCTTATGTCAAGTCACTTGGTTTTCTTCTCAGCTTCCATGAAAATGCAACAATGGATGCCACCAGAGCCGCAATTCCACCGGTCGCCGCGGGTCATGCTGCTGAGTCCGCTCCCTGAAGCATCAACAATCTTTTCATCTTAAATGAAAAATCTGCTTCGTCGTCGCTCCACAGTTGCTTCTTATTGTCGTTTCAAAGTTCGAGTCCTAATTCATTTAAATAAAGTTCATGAAACATTATTTTTCAGATGTCTTTCTTGGCGGCAGAGAAGAAGCGCCAACTTCGTTGGCATATTTTGTGCCATTGATAAAGGACGATGGCAGAATCGATCTCCACTAACTCTCTTTTTTTATTTATAATTTTCAAAAATTGCTCAATGTAATTGAATTATTATTATTGTTATTGAAGAGTTTCAAAAATAATCCAAAAAATTTCAAATTTAAAATTGATAGATAGAGATCCATTAATTTAATTTCCATTCAACTCAAAATTAATGCAATTTGCTTCCTCTTCACTTGAGGTAGGAGAAAGAGGAGAAGTGGATGGTGTTGAAAAATGAGATGAAGAAGGAGCCGACAGTGATGAAGTGGAAAAAGATGTTCTCAAGTCATGTGCTAGAGGATGACGGCCATGCGACCGGCGTCGATATGCATTATATTCGAGCACCTGTCATCTTCAGTTCTTTGAATTAATTAAATTAACATTATAAATTTATCCCTATAATTTTTTATAATTTTAATCTATACCTAGAATTTGGAGGTCATGAATATACTTTTTTCACCAAATAGATTTCTATCCCTATCATTTCTTATGGATGCCAACTCAAATAGATTTTCCAGGGGCATCAAGGGATAGATATCTGCTATGCTGGAGGATTTGCTTTCTTTCTGGTTTCAACCATTAAAATGCGCACTAGGCAGCTTCTGTGGCAATTGCAACTTGGTGAGCATGTAAGTACATTTGTCAAAATTTTGCATTGCGGTTTATTATTTTGATGTCAATCTTTTCTCAAGCTGAATTTGTCCCTTTCGGTTCTGTTTCTGAAGCTAAAAAGGAATGCAACAATGTTGAACACATCATTGTGTATTTTTCAAGCAGGTTCTTATCATAGTCCTTCAACTTTGAGGTGTGATCGCTATCCGTGCTCTCTAGCCCAAAAGTTCGTAAACAACTCCATCTATTGTATCATTGATTTCACCATTTAGTTTATGTTGTTATGTTCTTGGACAAGAGTTCTGCACTTATAATTAGTAGTGCTTGTAAGTTTTGAGACTTGCTTGTAGCTTTATTTGGAAAATAGTGAATATTTTTACCTTCCCGTGGGTTTTTTTCCCTCTCACATTGAGAGGTTTTTTCCCACGTTAAAATTTGGTGTTCTGTCTTCTCTTCAATTATTTGCTGGTATTGATGCTTCCATATTATGCCTTTGACAGGTTTAGTTTATTCCCACCATGAATGATCATTTTACAACGTTAAATATCTTGCCTATGAAAATTATATTGAGGTGCATTCTATATAACTAGTACCTTAATGTTTCTCTCTCTCCTTTTTCTTATAAGAGAAAGAAAAGAATTAAAGAAAACTAAAAGCAATTCAATTTGACTGTACTAAACTCAGGAATATTGAAAATAATGCACCCACTATTAATTATCTTAAAAGGTTTTCATAGGTGTACACAGGAACTATTCTCTTGGCATTTACACAAGTTGCCTTGAATAAATGAAAGAGAAGAATCATCCTCTTCCAAAACAAAATTCAGTTCATTAGAAAAAACTATTTAAAATTCTTTAAACAAGAATTTAATTGGCTGATCAAGATCCAAGAGTGACAATAATGAGAAAAATATTTATTCTTGGATGCAGGAACAACCTTATTTTACAGATGCAAGGCAATTAATGTCAATCACCGGAGTGAAAAGCTGTATAAGACTAAAGAGAGTGGTTTAGACATTAAATCATAACTAACTAACTCAAAGTTGAAAAAGGCAGCAAGAGTCAAAGAAAAAGGATGTCCCAAAAAGACATTCATGATCAAGTGAAAAGCTGTATAAGACTAAAGAGAGTGGTTTAGACATTAAATCATAACTAACTAACTAAAAGTTGAAAAAGGCAGCAAGAGACAAAGAAAAAGGATGTCCCAAAAAGACATTCATGATCAAGCTACCAATTAGTGCCGATTGTCTAGCTTATAAGGACAAATTGGCAAATTCTGGAGTGGCAAGTTTTGCATTGATTGTGGATCCTAATTCTCTAAATGATCAAATAACGATCCACTTTCTTACTTAAATTGCTTGTTCCACCATTTGAGCAATCATAGCCAAAATGACATAAAAGTTACAGCTACATTTAATATTTGATTAGCCAGCAGCCAGCAAGACCAATTCCCACAAGCATCCAACTATGAATTAGGCAATGATGATGATGATGATGCAATGATATTTCTTCTATCAAGATAGCTGGATGGTAGGCCTAGCATTAATGATAGTGTATAATATTCATTTTTCTTGTTCTTCATGTGTATTTATTTACCACTCTTTCTGTATAAGATGACTCACATTCGATATTCGATCCAAGTTACAGAGCAATAGAATGATGAGTACATAATAAATACATAAAGAATTTATAAAGACAAAAAAACAAATCATACAAACGTTACTCTGGGTCTAATGCTCATAACAACTACACTCACAAAATGACAAGCACTTAATTTATGATGGGGCCATAAGTTATGATGGACCAGAATGAGACAAAGGTAGTTTGATACTACAGTTTGAACAACTTGAAAATATTAATACTTTTTATTCAACACTTGAGCTACTTTTGTCTTATAAAGCAGAAGGACATCAAAATTTTGATTTTTAGTAATAACGAATATGAGTATACAATGAATCCTAAATTGTGGTGGGAGAGGAAATTATGCAGCAAAAAATACACTCATTGCATGTTGTCCAGATTGAGGTAGAAATTAATATAGGCAAACTACTAAAACCAAAAATAATAAATACATAGCTACATTTACCATTTAACAACTATCATCTCAATCTAGTGGGATGGGCAAGATTTTACTACTACTATCATCTTCACTTTGATCAGTGATCTCTCCACCTATTCGCTTTCTATCTCTGCTAGAGTCCTTTTGCTCATGATGATGATGATAATTGCGATGGGATCGCGACGATTCTCCTCCGGTCCTCCGTTCCTACAAGAAAGAATCATAAAATAATGATAAATGAGAATCAGATTATAGCAATGCTGAATCATCTTGTTTTTGCTCTCCAGTTATGTATAATGCAGAGTTCAAGAAAGGGAAAGAACATACATCACGGAATAGAATGTCGTCGGCCTCAAGCATGTGGATTATGTGTCCGATTTTAGGTCTCTTTGTGGCATCAGGATCAACACATTTAAGAGCAACCAATAGAGCAAGCTTAAGAGCCTTTGAAGACGGCTTTTCAGGAAGGTTCGGATCGATGAGTTCCTCTGATTTTCTATTGCCAACCATAGTTTTCAACCACTCAATTAAATTAACCTGCAAATATACCAAATTCTAGTTAGGAAAACAGAAAAAGAGAGAAAATAATCAGCATAGAACAGTGTAAGAAGATTAAAACCAAAACTGTATACTATTATTGGTTATAGCCTCTAACCTCTCCTTGGGGTTTACTATAATCAACGGGACTTCTTCCGGTAATTATTTCCATAATAAGTATCCCAAAGCTATAAACATCACTCTTCTCAGTCAGCATTCCAGTGCATGCATACTCCGGTGCAACATAACTACAGAACAAGAAAAGAGAGAACATGAACTTTGAAGCGTAAAATATTTGAGTATAGAAAGTGAAACTAACTGATAAGAAAGGGAAAATGTTTGGTTAACTCATACTAACCCAAATGTCCCCATCACTCGGGTTGTGACATAGCTATGATCAGAACACAGAAGCTTAGCGAGCCCAAAGTCAGAAACCTTTGGGTTCCATTGGCGATCAAGGAGTATATTGCTTGATTTCACGTCTCGGTGGACAACTTTTGGTTCGAGCCCCTCATGAAGATAAGCCAATCTGAAAAACACACATTACTGTCAACAAAACATTTCATGCAACAACATGTAAAGCCCTTCAAGTAGATTAAGATCATGAGCCCTACCCTTTTGCCGTTCCCAAGATGATGTTCATCCGGATATCCCAAGTCAGAGGGCTTACAGAATCAACATCCCCATGCAGCCACTCGTCCAGATTTCCGTTGTCAACATATTCATACACAAGCATCCTGAGAAACATATCAAACTTCAAATCTTACTAGTCTTGAACTTTTTAGCTTTAATTTTTTTCAAATGAAATGTCAAGAGTTAATACCTGTATGCGCCCTCAACACAGTATCCAAGCAATCTAACAAGATTCTTGTGCCGCACACGACCAATAGCTTCTACCTCTACCCTAAATTCTCTCTCAGCTTGTCCCCTAAAATGAGTCAAACGTCAGGTAGTGCTTACTTATATACAAGAGTAAGACCAGAGAACCTTCATTATATTGAAAAGAGTAAACAATCAAGGGGAAAAAAATCCAAAACATGACACTGCAAAACTTTTGACAAGTAACAACAATAAAGAAACATAGTTGTGATTCTTTTCTTCACATCAGTGGTAAGTCATGCTACCTTGAAATCAAATTATTAAGAAAATAAGTCCAAAAGAAGAAAGAGAAACATTGTATTTCATGTCCCTTCCTCTTGATTCAAAATATCAAAGGCCTATAATTTCTTCACCATCTGCAACCAAATTGAAGAAACCCAAAGACGCTAAGTACACAAATTTACTACGGCCAACCATGAAACACACCAAGTGTATTGATGATTACGAAAGAGAATAAACCAACCAAGTGAATGAAACAGGATGGAGCAACTGCCAAAATTTGTTGCAGAATAAATTATACTAGAATCATTTGACCAATCCTCAGGTTAACTGATTCAAATTTCAACATCTTTATTAGACTCTAACCAAATTAGTTGAAAAAACACAAACTTTCACCATCAATTAAAGTAAGCAAGAACACAACACAACACAACATAACATAAAGAAGTCAATTTTGATTCACAATTTTGTGTCTACATCCAATTAATTATGTATTATCAAGTCATCAAAAATAACTACAAACATAATTGGACGAATGTGTAAACAGTTTTATTGTTTTCAGTACATTATAATTAAATTCTGATACTAATGAATAACATATATGAATTGAATTTGTGATGATCAAATGCAAAAATTAGCAGAGAGAGAGAGAGAGTACTTGTTATTCAAGAGATTCTTAACAGCAACATTGGTACCATCAGAGAGAACACCACGGTACACGATTCCATAGCCACCTTCACCGATCACATTCTCCTCACACATTCCTCCAGTCGCATCCTCCATTTCCCTCAGCGTAAACCACTTCCCCCAACCAAGATGCGAAACCTCTGGTCCCGCCGATACGCTTCCACTCCCAAACGACGACGTCGTTTCGCACACGCTTCCTCCTCCTCCTCCTCCTCCTCCGCCGCCGCCGCCGCCTTTGCTTTCTCCGCTTGAGAACGCCACAGCAGACACCACCGTGCGGTGCTGCTCCGCCGCCGCAGCTTTTCTGATGTCGAGGTGGAGTTCATGCGGTTGAGGATTGGGAGGAGTGGAAATGATTTCCTGGATTTCCTTGGAGACGAGAGGAGTGAGAGGCTTGTGGTTGCGGCGGTGGCGGCGGTTGCGGCGGGAGGTGAAGCAGAGAGAAAGGAGGAAGAGGGAGAAGACGATGAGAGCTCCGACGAGGATTCCGATGAGGACCCATAGACGGAGGCCGAAGATGGAAGTGCGCTTTGAGAGCTGTGTTTCTACGAATGCTGCGTCGTAGACTGACATTGTTACAAGTGAGAAGTGATGAGTGTGTGTGTCTCTGAGAGAGAGAGAGAGAGAGAGAGAGAGAATCAGAATCTGAGTGAGTTCAAGTGAGAGAGACGGAGAGAGTGTGCAATAGCAATATTTCAAAAGAAAAACTTTCAAATAAATTATAAAAAAAATATAAAAATACGATTATTATCAACTAATGTAAATTTGAAATTTTTTTATTTTTTATTTTTTTATTAAAGAGAGACTCGAATTCGCCCCTTCTAAGAAATACGGAGAGATTATAATTATTTTTTAATTGTAAAACAAAGAAAATATATACTTAATTATTAAAAAATACTAATGTCAAAATAATATTTATTATAAAAGATGTGTATATAATAAAATTGATAAAATATTTTATAAAATTCTAATCATTGTTCGTTATTTTTGTATATTTTAAAAAATATATTATATATACTAAAAATTATAATATTTTACTAAATCCTAATCTTTTTAAGTTTTTTCTCCTTATTTTGTATAGCACAATGAAAAATTAAAAATTGACAAAGGTAAGGAAAGTATTTTGTAGGCTAAAAATTTTTATTATGAAAGATAAATGTGTGCAATTTAATTTTGTTGGTGGTGCATTAGTTTTTATTTTGATATAGGAATCAGTAATCAGTATGTGATTATTTTGTAAGTTGGTTTTTAAAATTTTTTTAATATTAAATCGAAGAGTTTGGTTTGTTTGTTGTGACTTTAAAAAAAAGTCATAACTCAGAAGGTTTGATTTTTATTCTTAATAAACCTGATGGTTTAATTTTTATTCCCAAAAAAATCAGAAAATTTAATTTTTACATTTTAAATAAAAAAATTTTACATTTAAAAATAACACATTTATCATCCATAATTCTAAAGAAACTTTATTTCCACCCCCAATATCAAAATAATTTGCGTACTTTGTAGGTGAGAGGACAATAGTACATCCTTAATATCCGCAACAATCAAAGGAGTAATAAGGACTCAGATTTGGAGAAGGCTCTTCAAACGAAACTGAAACTGGGTTATCTTTCTGATAAGATATTTTTGTTCCCATAATCACATGAACAAAAGTCAAGATTCACATGCCACTTCCGAGTTCCGATCCTCCATATCAACCTTTAAATCTAAACTACTCTCTTTATAAAATGACCTTATATAATGTCATGCATGCTGCTTAAGATTAAAAAAAAAAAACATAAATAATCATAGAAGAAATTATTTCTAATTAATTTTCATATTATTAGTATGTATATAAACGAAAAAAATTAAAAATATCTTGAGGATAAACGTAAATGAATGGATAACGTTATTTTTATTAATTGTTTTAGATAAAGTTTTAACATATACAACATTTTCCTATCCTTCAATGCTGTATGATAATTGTCCAACGTGACTTAATAGAAAATTTATAATTCTACCTTTTTAATTAAATTTTATTATTTTTAATATCCTCGAAAGATATTCACGTTTTAACCTTATAATAGAGAGCAATATACCTAAGATTAAGGACTCATATCTTACTATACACACAACTCATTTTGATTATACCAAGAATAATAATTTTCTAAGCTTAACTGATTTGTTTGTTTCGTTTTCTGTACAAGGTTGCAATGATTAATGAATGATTTTAAAATCCTCGTTTCATTATTCCATCACTATTAAGTGAACAGACATGAAAAAATTGCATAATGTACGAAATGGATAATGTTACGTGGGACCTAAACATTTTTTTTCTGAAAATTTATTTTTTTGGTTTAAATACGTGAGACATAAACTATGATTTTGGTAGTAAGTAGTAACACTTCGATTTTTTTTTCTCTCTGGTTAGGCTTAGGATATGCAATAAGTTTCAAATTGAGTACAAAGAAAGTTAAGATTGATTACGTAGTTGTAATTTAGAAACAAGGTTCAATTTACAAATGAATAATTAATTCAATTATTTCATTTTTTTATTGTTCTACTTATACTACTAAGTTTCCGTGAAGGTATACATTTAAGAAATAAATGAGAGTTATCTCTAATAAACTAGTGAATATAGTATTCTAGTGAATCATGACAAATTTACAAAATGTAATTAAAAATAGTCGCCATTAATGGGTTGCCCCCATGGATTTAGACAGCATAATGCACCATGAAAGTTCGAAAAGGCATTTCTTAAAAAAAAAATATTATTTGTCTTGTGGTGGTTGTTTTTTATTTTCTTAAAGAATAGGATTACTTAGTCTTACACTCATGTTTAACTTTTTTATTTTTTAATCACTAAACAAAGTGAGCTCCATTTGGAGCTCTACGGCATTAATTACTGCTGATCAACTATGAAATTCTTTTAATACAATTTATTCATGTAATTTGATCAAGTTGCTCACTAGTCAATAAGGTATTTTTTTTAAGGTGCAAGTGGTTCAGTGCTAAAATCTCATGCATTATTATATCAAATAGTGTAGGCCACTAAAGTCTAGTGCTTTTTCAAGAATGCATTATATAGGAGGGAAAAAAAATAGAAATGTTTAGTTGACTAAATTTCTTTTATATTTATTGTATAATTTGTATTTTATTTAGCCTATTCCATCTAGTAGAATAAAGTTTTGTTGTTGTATTATATTGTTGGTATTTTATTATTATAGAATAAAATATAATTCTCATGTAATTATTGGATTTAGTACACCATGGGTACAAAAATATATGTAATGAGAATATGAGATAATGAAATAATAAACACATAACGAATATAAAATATCAAAAGCAACAAGTAAAAAACGATTAAAATAAAACAACTGAAAATATTTAAGAGTGTGGAACAAAGTGGGGTAGGTCACAAGAAATAACACTAAAAGTAATGGGATGCTACCAATTAAAGGCAGATATAGATAGCATCTAAGTAGGGCAGGTCATAAAAGACATGAAACAGATGTCTGGTGTTTTCTAAAAGCAAATTCCAAAAATTGAAAAGTGAAAAATATATTAAAAAAAAAGAAAAGAAGAAATATGACCCATTTTATGATTCTAGTTATCCCATCCAATCAATTTCTTTAGGATGTTGGAAGCCAATTAAGGACACATAAGGGATCATATAGGTGAAGTTCAAACCATTGCTTTGAATGAGAAAGGAGCATCACTTTATCCCTTGCTTGCCATTGAAATTTCTCTTATGAATTATTTATAACACATTAAGCTTTAGTTTGAGCATTATATGTCAAACATAAAGATTAAAGTAGCTAATAATGCATATTTTTGAAGTTCCTATGTTGTCTAGTGAAGACTTGAGGTTTAAGATAAGGTTTCTTTTTTGTCAATGCTTTACTATCATGCACTTAAAGGAGCTAGAATATTCAATAAATCAATTGAATTCACGACCAAAAAAAAATATCAATTGAGATTTAAAAATGAAATGTAAAGGTAATCTACTTTCATTAAATAATTTCATCAGAAACTCAAAAGTAGAGAATCTTATAGACTACTCAAAATTCAGAACGATGGATATCAAATAATCTTTTTTAGTTATTAAACAAACAAACTTATCTGATTCAACGCCTTGCTACTAAACAAACAAATTGTAGCACTCATTCATAGCAAGTTAGAGTACAATGAAGCTTTGAATCTCTTCACCTATAGTTTGTTTTTCCCTATTTTTCCTTCTTATCTGATTTGTCGATCGCAGCCAACCGTTCAACAAGAGGGGGATGAGAGTAGTGATATGCAGAGTACCATGGATCTGTGTTCATAGCTGATAGATTCTCCTCCTGAAAGTCACAATTAGAAAATCAATCAGATGCAGCAGTAAAGATTCAAGATTACTCCATCTTTTAGTAGGAACAAAACCCATGTACTGATTAATTTTGCATAATTTCAAGCAAAGAATAAAATGTTAGATATATCATGAATCAGATGTATCGCGGAAATTCATAAACATACAATTATATGAAACTAGAACATCAAATATATAGAATTACCTGTAGTTTCACAAGGGCGGCCCGTAGTTCAGCTGCGTATCCAAGCTTCTTGGCAAAAGCATCAGCCTGCATCGGATGATGATACACATAAGTAGAAGAGAGATTTAAACAGGAAAACAGAAAACAAGAACATCACCACTGTAACAAATGGCTGAATGAGGAAAGGGAGTAACCTGGAATTCAAATGATCGGCTCACGAGATTCAGACCAAAGCTCACAAGGTGCTGGATGGGGATTACAGTATACTGCCAATAAAGCCAGGTAAAAAAATGTCAAAGGCGTTCTAAGTAAATTTGAAACATTACAGTAAAGAAATGTCAACAAGGAGGTTCGAGTGAACGAGCTCTTGTAAACTAGCCGGAAAAAATGTACTAATGTGACCATCTTTTATAATGCTTCTTTACAACATGCTTCGTCTTTTCTGCGGCTTTAATGGACAGACAGAAACTAGTTATACTACTTTTCAACTCAACCATGATTTTGAAAAATACCTGAAATATGATTAGTCCAATGAGGACTGGCTGTGTATCAAATCCAAAACTTCGAAACAGGTCGCTTGAGTTCCTCACAAGAGTATATCCGCCAAATTGCAATAGTGTAAGAACCTGTACCAATCAGAAGAGTATATATCAGGCAAAATAGTCACCCAACTCAACGATGAATAGCTCAAAGCAATGAGATGGGAGAAGACTAAAGTATGTTGTATGAGAAAAAGAATGCTACTACACAGACCTGGAATAGAACAAACCCGTACAAAGTGTGGTTAAGCTTCCAATGCCCCAGTTCATGGGCAATAACAGCTACAACTTCATCATCATTTTTGTACTGTAAAACAACATTTGATAATGTGAACATCAACCATGACCAACTACCATACAACTAAGGATATGATATCAATAATATATTCCCCAAATGTTTGCAAACATTTGTTAGTTTATATGGCTTTTGTCACTACGAGTTGGCCTCCACAATTCTTTCACATTTGCCCCCCAAACATGACAAGAAAAGGAAACAGCACATTATTTTTTTAAAATAAGAGTTTCATTAAGATGGATAGAAAGAATTTCTTTTTTGGAGGGGAGGATGAGGGATAAGAGGCCCTCAATATGGTAGCCGAATACAAGGAAAAGAACCGTAATTTCCTACTATATCATATGATAAGTAAATCTGCATTTTGGTCCCCCAATGATAATGTCACATCATATGGTTCTTCAGTTTTTAAATATAGTAGTCCTCAAGCAATAAAAATTAGTGCTATAATCTTCAATATGCAAGCTTAAACTAGACTAACTTTCCCAAACCAAGTCAATAAGTAGAAGACAACCGTATGCATAGAAGGATTCTAGATTTATTAAATAAGTCACTGCTTGAAATAATGCAAGAAGGGTTTTCAAAGAAATAACTATATAAAGCCTCACAGGTACACAGAAGAAACTGTAACAATCACAAACATGAAAATAATTTTTAAAACAGTAATCTCAAACCTGCTGAATCAATGTGTCATATAAGACAATCCGCTTGTTCTTGAAGAATCCATACATATAGGCCTGCAATATTTGTAATCATATATTGAGGAAAATTTAATAATAGAATCCCAACAAAAATGAGAAAAAAAAGAATACACATCCTGTAGCCTATGCCACTACTGAGCTGTGGTGGTTCCATCCTCATGTAAATAAATAAATAAATAAAAAGGAAAAGGAAATGGAAATGGAGTAGTAGATTTCAAGGACTGCAATCCTTACATTGCTGTGGGTTGACCTTGTTGATCCATCAACAACAAACAACTTCTTTAATGGAAACTTGAGGGAGGCAGCAAGTTTCTCAATTTTCTCCCTGAGCGTACCTTCGGGAAGCTGGTCCCCAGCAAAACATGAAGAGGGTGGTGATTAAAAAAAATATTGCACATTAAAAAACTGTTCTCAAAAGATTATTTAATATTTTGAAATACTAACTGGGGTGAATTTGTTGAAAAGTGGAGCTATCAAGACTGGATAAATTGTCATCATCACAAGAGAAAGAACAAGAATGAATCCCCATAGATAGATAGCAAGGTAAGGACTTCCTTTCTGCAAAAATCATAGAAGATAGAATATAAGCACTCTAAAATTACAATAACAGTGATAACATATACAGTGTGACAGTAAATATTGCAACGAAAAGTTTACATGTGATGGTTGTTTCAACAGCGCTCAGGATCTTACCTGCATCATTACAATAACTGCAGCCACAATAGGTGGACCAATTACAATGGCTATCAACATTCCTTTGATCATGTCCCTAAAGAACAACCATATTGTTTGCTGTAATATATGAAAAAGGTAACAACATGAACCATTATGAAGATGAAATGTATAGAAGCTAGTCAATATTATCATTTAGCAAAATAAGACACTAAACAGAAATAATTTTCAAAAAAAAATAAAGAATACAAGAGGATCATTTAGTCAGTTCGGTTGATTTTTAGAACCATTTAACAAAAGACCGATTTAAAAATCGACTGAGTCAGTGGTTAACCGACAAATTGAACGAACCGGCCGGGTTTTTTCAAGTCTTGGTTCGCTGATCCAACAATCAAAACAGTGCCGTTTTGATTCCAGAGAAACACAAGTCCAGTGCTGAATTACACCCCCTCCCCTTTCTCTCTCACAAACACAGCCTCACCAACCCTAGATTCTCCTAAACCCTATCAGAGCCACCGTCACCATCTCCCCATTCTTTCATTCTGCTCTTCTCCTCGCGTCGCCAGAAGCTAAGGTCGGTTCGGGGCTGTTGTTGGCGTCGCCGTTTCCCTGTTCGAGCTCTCTCTGTCACGGCTTTTCTGCTCCTTCACCGTTGGTCGTCACCGCTTCTCCGCTCCTCGCCGTGAGTCGTCGCTGCTTCTCCCCTCCTTGTCGTGCGTCGTTTCTGCTTCTCCCATCCTCGCCGTTTTTGGCTGTGGCCCCTTCTCTGCTCCCCGCCAATCTTGTCGTCGCTGCTTCTCTTCTCCGCACCGTGTCTCACCGTCGTTGCTTCTCTGTTTCACGTTACTGAAGTTCCCTATTTGAATTTCTCTGTCTCTCTGCTCTCTGGCTTTATGCTATCATTTCCTCCCCTTTGCTGCCAATCCAGATAACGTAAAAACCTCCCCTTTATCCTCTTCAATAATGTTCAATTTGTTGTAATTGTATTATATTGTTTTCTTCTTCGTTTTGTTCTGAATATACATATGATGTATTATTGATGATTGAGAGATTAATTTTTTAAAATTTTATTTGAATTCAGTCAGTTGATGTTGAATTAATTCTGCTGAGATGGAGTTATAAATTATTTTTTTTTAAGTTTAATTTATTAATTATGCTGAGAATGATTTTAGCTGAGATTGATATGAATTAATTCTGCTGAGATTGAGTTATAAATCCAATCTGTTTTACTTGTTATTTTACTGTCATTGATTCAAAAGAGAAACATGGCTACAATTCTGCATTGGATTTACTATATGGCTTCAAAATAAGGGTTGGGTGAAGTTCAGACAAGGAGATGGTTTACTCATAGGAAAAGAGAATGAAATTAAGAAGCAAAAAACAAAAAGATTACCTAATTTATGAAAATGGAAAACTCAGGAATGGAAACCTAATTTATAAAGGATATTTATGCTTCTTTATTGTGTTTTTGTTTTGTTTAGTTAATTTAATTGTTCAGTTTTTTTATGTTTTGGGATTCTTACTGTGCTGTGGAATTGCTTCTTCCAGCTCAAATTGTAGATTATACTGATTTCTTTTCCACCTTGCAGCATACTAAAATTTGTGGCCTCAAATTTTGGTTGCCTATCTTCTGTTGTTATATCTGGAAATGATATTGTTTGACCAGGCTTAGAAGTCCTATTGGTAATGTGTTATATATACATGAAGATTGAGAAACTGATATTGTTTAATTCATAAAATGCTTTAATTGTTCTGCACCCTATCTCACAATATATGTCACTTTGAATTTTTAATAATTTTATGTTATATTTAATTAAACCGGTTTAACCACAGTTCGACCTCAGTGGAACCATTGAACCATTGAACTAGTTATTTGACCGGTCCGGTTTTTGCAACCTTGATATATTGATCTGTTTTGATGCTAGTGTTGTGAGTTGTGACTAAGGTTATGTGATTGTGCTTTATTATATATTAATCTGTAATTGGCAGTAGTTGCTGTCAATTGGATTTTTTTTAGTTATTGTATATTGATCTGTTTTGACTTTTGATGCTGGCGTTGTGAGTTGCGACTAAAGATATGTGATTGATGCTTTATTGGATATTGATCTACTTGATCTGTTTTGATGCTTTATTGATGCTTGGTTATGTTTATTTGGTGAATTTGATACTGAATTTGCTGAATTAGTTGCATGACTTATGAGTAGAAAATTGTTTAAATTGATTAGATTTTATAATTTATTACATATGCAATCCGCAATCAAAAACTATGTTTTTGATCAAATTGTGTATTGTGTGGTTACTTAGATTGTTGGTGAAACCTGCCTGTAAAATTAAGATAGGAAATGATTAAATATTTAACCATTATCACAACTTTCTAAAGTTTGTATGACAGTATAAATCATTCCGCTGTTGCAGGGATAGGAGCCTTGATGTTATCACACTTCCCATGCTTCTGTTTCACTGAAGGTGGAGAAAATATAAGATCATTATTCGGTGATGATGTTTTAGCTTCTTCCATGTACACAAACCCATCACAATGATCAGGGCAATAACATGTTCACATTCTCTTATTACACCCCTCCGCCGTAGCGCTCCCCAAACCTGTCAAACTCAATTCCGAAGCCTCACATTGGAGACCAAAGATGGGGATCATGCTGGCAACATCAACTCAAATGCCAAAGATCGTAACTTTGTTGATTTCGTCATCGAAATTTGCAGAGTCACGCGGACAACACCGCGTTGGGAGACTACCCTTCTTTCCCAATACCCATCTTTCAATTTCAAAGACCCTTCTTTCTTCCTACATTACCTGACCCACCAGCACAATGCGTTCCTCTCCCTTCGATTCTTTTACTGGCTTTGCTCTAGTTGTGGCTTTTCACCGGACCAATCTTCATGCAGCGCCCTCTTTGATGAACTTGTGAATGCTGGAGCATCTAAAGCTGCAAAGGCGTTGCTTGATTGGCCCGATTTTAACCCTGGGCCTCATTCATTGGAGGGTTACATAAGGAGCCTTAGCAGTGGTGGAATGGTTGAAGATGCACTCCATGTGTTTGATGAATTGCAGAAGGTTGGATTTTGTCCGTCAGCGGAAACTTGGAAGAAATCTCTATTGGGTTGTTTGAAGGTTGGGAGGACCGATCTGGTTTGGACATTGTATGGGCGTATGTTGGAATCTGGTGTTGCAGCTAACATTGATGTTGAGACTGTTGGATATCTGGTAAAGGCGCTATGTGTTGAAGGCAAGGTTTCGAAGGGATATGAACTTCTTAGGCAGGTTCTAGGGAATGGCTTGAGTCCTGACAATACTGTTTTTAACACACTTATTAGAGGGTTCTGTAAGAATGGAGAGTATGATAGGGTATCTGAGATCCTTCATATCATGATTGCCAAGAAGGGTAATCCAGATATCTTTACTTACCAAGAAGTCATCAATGGACTCTTGAAAGAGAACAATTCTGAGGGATTGCGGGTTTTCAATGATATCAAGGATAGAGCGTATTTCCCTGATAGAGTCATGTACACAACAGTGATCGAAGGCCTCTGCAAGAAGGGACAGCTTGGTGTCGCAAGGAAGTTGTGGTTTGAGATGATTCAAAAAGGGTTACTTCCTAATGAGTATACCTATAATGTAATGTTACATGGGTATTGTAAGGCTGGTGAACTTGTTGAGGCAAAGAAGCTCTTTAATGATATGCGTTCTAGAGGTTATGTAGGAAACACATTCAACTACACCACAATGATTTCGGGTTTGTGTTCACATGGTGAGGCACATAAAGCATGGGTCTTGTTTCAAAAAATGCCTCAAAGGGGTGTGGTTCGTGATTTGATCACTTACAATTCTTTGATTAATGGACTTTGCAATGAGGGGGATCTTGTTAAGGCAACAAAACTTTTTAATGAACTTCAGACACAGGGTTTACAGCCATCGGCTTTCACTTTTACTCCTCTTATAAAAGGACTTTGTAGATTTGGAGAAACGCAGGAGGCAATCAGGTTATGGAATGATATGCGCGATCGGCATTTAATACCACCCTCTATTACACACGACCATATTATTAAGGGGTTATGTAAAGAAGGCAATTCTGCAGAGGGAATGAAATGGCTGCGAAGAATGGTGAGATGGGAGCTAAAACCAGTGCGGAAGACTTTGGAGATCCTGATTTGCACTCTATCACAAGAGAAAAGGTTAGATGATGTTTTGATTGTCTTAGATTCAATGTTTAGATTGGGATATACACTTGAACATAGCACAATTCATTTTTTAGTGACGATATTTAACTGGAAAAATGATTGCTTTACTAGTTTATGTTTGGAGAAGATATTAGGAAATAAAAGATAAGTTGATGTTGTGTATATCTGACTTTGTAACATCTTTTTCCAATAGAATGAAGAAATTGAGTATCTCTTGTAAGCTTTTGAGACTATAATCCTGTTGACGCTTTCCATTGTTTCAATGTGTTCTTCTTGTCCAGTGAAATAAATACCTCTAAATGAAGCAAACGAAAATTATTACTATCGATTTGAGTTGAGTTAGCTTACATGTTATTATCATTAAACGAAATCGTATATTGCACAATTAGGATTGTGAATCACTTCATAAATGGTCGTGAGACTTCTAACTTCTAAGCTTCCTGTGAACATTCAATGGTAAAATGCTAGTGATTATAGCAAGCATACATCATATTTATTCTAGGAAAAAAATTGCATGATGTCCGAAATGGATAATGTTACGTGGGACCTAAGCATTTTTTTTTTCTGAAAATTTATTTTTTGTTTAAATACGTGAGACAAACTATGATTTTGGTAGTAACACTTCGATTAAATTTTTTTTTTTTCTGGTTAGGCTCAGGATATGCAATAAGTTTCAGAATTAGTACAAAGAAGGTTAAGATTGATTACGTAGTTGTAATTTAGAAACAAGGTTCAATTTATGAATGAATAATTAATTCAATTATTTCTTTTTTTTTATTGTTCTACTTATACTACTAAGTTTCCATGAAGGTATACATTTAAGAAAATAAAAATGAGATTTAACTCTAATAAACTAGTGAATATAGTATTCTAGTGATTCATGACAAATTTACAAAATGTAATTAAAAATAGTCGCCATTAATGGGTTGCCCCCATGGATTTAGACAGCATAATGCACCATGGAAGTTCGAAAAGGCATTTCTTACACAAAATTATTATTTGTCTTGTGTTGGTTGTTTTTTATTTCTTAAATAATAAGATTACTTAGTTTTACACACTCTTGTCTAACTTTTTTTATTTTTTAATCACTATCAGTTTATCTTATCTTTAAATCACTAGACAAAGTGAGCTCCATTTGGAGCTCGTTGCCACTAATTTTACTGCTGATCAACTATGAAATTTTTTTAATATAATTTATTCATGTAATTTGATTAAGTTGCTCACCAGTCATTAAGGTATTTTTGAGGTGCAAGTGGTTCAGTGTTAAAATCTCATGCATTATATCATATAATGTAGGCCACTAAAGTCTAGTGCTTTTTTAAGAATGCATTATATAGGAGGGGAAACAATAGAAATGTTTCGGTGACTAAATTTCTTTTATATTTATTGTATAATTGGTATTTTATTTAGCTGATTTCACTTAGTGGGATAAAATTTAGTGGGATAAAATTTTGTTGTTGGATTGTATTATTGGTATTTTATTATTATAGAATAAATATAATTCTCATTGAATTATTGGATTTAGTATACCATGGGTACAAAAATATATGTAATGAGAATATGAGATAGTGAAATAATAAACACACAACGAATATAAAATATCAAAAACACAAGTAAAAAACAATTAAAATAAAATAACTGAATATATTGAAGAGTGTGGAACAAAGTGGGGTAGGTCACAAGAAATAACACCAAAAGTAATGGAGTTAATACTCAAAATGGCCCCTAAAATTTGACTTCCGACTTAATTTAACCCTCAAATTTTCAATTGATCTAAATTGTACTCTGAAATTTTAACGCGTGCCTCAAGTTGGTTCTTCCATCCATTTTCGTTGCTGGAAAAATGATGTGGCAAATTTAGTTTCAAAAGCCCAATTCCCTGTTCCTTCATTATCTCAAATTTCCATGGCGCCAACAAGAAGCTCCTGCAACATCCTTCCACCATTGCGTATTCATAATTGTTGCCACCTCTTCCTGGGTCGTGCAACCTTAACCACTGCACTGACGTGCACCATTCGTCGCCCCTTCCTTCTCCTCCTCCTCCTTATACTGTATCTTCTTGTTCTTTCTCTTACCCATTGTCTTGGCCGGAATAATCAGCCTCTGAATCAGCCACTTCAATCAAATGAAAATAGAGCAGCATTCACGACGGTAGCGGCAAAATCGTATGTACCGAGGTCCGAGATGGGGTCGGCGATGTGGTCAATGGGGGAGGGGACAGTAGTTCTGGCATCGACGGCTTTGAGAATGTGGAGGGGAATCTCGATGAAGAAAGAGGGTGAGTTGAGGTTGTAGTGTTGCACCAGAACCCTATCCCCCATTCTGTATTTTCTTTTTCAATAATAATAATGATGATAATTAAGAATCAGTTTTAAGTGAAATGAAGTAGAAGTTGTGGTTGTTGTTGTGAATGAAGAAGTTGCTCATGCGTATGTAGATGAAGGTAGATGAAGGTGATGGTGATTACTTGATCACTGAAAATGGATTGAAGAGAAGCCATGAAAAAAAGGAGAATACGAGTGATGGATTTAACGACTATATGAAGAGAGAATGAAAACAGAAGAAGAGATGAGTCTAAAACTGAGAATGAGACCATAATTGAGGTTTCTGAAGCTCGAAGCAATACCCCAAGCCATGGCTGCTTGAGGAGGAGGAAGAAGAGGAAGAGTAAAACGACGTCGTTTTAGAACAAACAGCAAAACAACAGAAGGGCCAACTTGAAACATGCATTAAAATTTTAGGGTACAATTTAAGTCGATTGAATATTCAAGTGTTAAATTAAATCGGGAGTAAAATTTTAAGGGTCATTTTGAATATTAACTCAAAAGTAATGAGATGCTACCAATTAAAGGAAGACATAGATAGCATCTAAGTAGGGCAGGTCATAAAAGATATGATGCAAATGTCTGGTGTTTTCTTTGAAAAGTTGGAAGCCAATTAAGGACACATAAGGGATCATATAGGTGAAGTTCAAACCACTGCTTTGAATGAGAAAGGAGCATCACTTTTTGAAGTTCCTATGTTGTCTAGTGAAAGACTTGAGGTTTAAGATAAGGTTTCTTTTTTGTCAATGCTTTACTATCATCCACTTAAAAGAGCAAGAATATTCAATCAATCAATTGAGATTTAAAAATGAAATGTAAATGTAAATGTAAACTACTTTCATTAAATAATTTCATCAGAAACTGAAAAGTAGAGAATCTTATAGACTACTCAAAATTCAGAACTATAGAAATCAAATAATCTTTTTTAAGGCATGGTGTTAGTCATTAAAAAAATAGCATGCTAAGACATCAAAAGGGCCTTCAATTCAGTTTCATTTCACAGCCAAGGCATTTCTATTTTCCTCTCACTCTAATCTGAGCCTTAATCATTTAGATTCAACTTTGAACTCTGCATCAAAGCATTGCTATTGAAACCTATATACTACACAAACAAATTGTAGCACTCATCATTGCAAGTTAGAGTACAATGAAGCTTTGAATCTCTTCACCTATAGTTTGTTTTCCCTATTTTTCCTTCTTATCTGATTCGTCGATCGCAGCCAACCGTTCAACAAGAGGAGGATGAGAGTAGTGATATGCAGAGTACCATGGATCTGTGTTCATAGCTGATAGATTCTCCTCCTGAAAGTCACAATTAGAAAATCAATCAGATGCAGCACTAAAGATTCAAGATTACTCCATCTTTTACCAGGAACAAAACCCATGTACTGATTAATTTTGCATAATTTCAAGCAAAGAATAAAATGTTAAGTATATCATGAATCAGATGTATCGCCGAAATTCATAAACATACATTTATATGAAACTAGAACATCAAATAGATGGAATTACCTGTAGTTTCACAAGGCCGGCCCGTAGTTCAGCTGCGTATCCAAGCTTCTTGGCGAAAGCATCAGCCTGCATTGGATGATGATACACATAAGTACAAGAGAGAGATTTAAACTGGAAAACAGAAAACAAGAACATCACCACTGTAACACATGGCTGAATAAGGAAAGGGAGTAACCTGGAATTCAAATGATCGGCTCACGAGATTCAGACCAAAGCTCACAAGGTGCTGGATGGGGATTACAGTATGCTGCCAATTAAAGCCAGGTAAAAGAAAATGTCAAAGGCGTTCTAAGTAAATTTGGAACACTACAGTAAAGAAATGTCAACAAGGAGGTTCGAGTGACCGAGCTCTTGTAAACTAGCTGAAAAAAATGTATTAATGTGGCCATCTTTTATAGTGCTTCTTTATAACATGCTTCGTCTTTTTTCGGGTTTCAATGGACAGACAGAAAGTAGCTATACTATTCAACTCAACCATGATTTTTGAAAATTACCTGAAATATGATTAGTCCAATGAGGACTGGCTGTGTATCAAATCCAAAACTTCGAAACAGGTCGCTTGAGTTCCTCACAAGAGTATATCCGCCAAATTGCAATAGTGTAAGAACCTGTACCAATCAGAAGAGAATACATCAGGCAAAATAGTCAACTCGACGATGAATAGCTCAAAGCAATGTGATAGGAGAAGACTAAAGTAAATATGTTGCATGAGAAAAAGAATGCTACTACACAGACCTGCACTGCAACAAACGAATACACAGTGTGGTTAAGCTTCCAATGCCCCAGTTCATGGGCAATAACAGCTACAACTTCATCATCATTTTTGCACTGTAAAACAACATTTGATAATGTGAATCAACCATGACCAACTACTTTACAACTAAAGATATGAGATCAATAATATATTCCCGAAATTTTTGCAAACATTTGTTAGAGTTTCATCAAGATGGATAAAAAGAAATTTTTTTGTTGGAGGGGAGGATGAGGAATACGAGGCCCTCCATATGGTAGCCAAATACAAGGAAAAGAACTGTAATTTCCTACCATATCATATGATAAGTAAATCTGCATTTTGGTCCCCCAATGATAATGTCATGTCATATGGTTCTTCAGTTTTTAAATATAGTAGTTCTCAAACAATAAAAATTAGTGCTATAATCTTCAATATGCAAACTTAAACTAGACTAACTTTCCCAAACCAAGTCAATTAGTAGAAGACAACCGTATGCATAGAAGGATTCCAGATTTATTAAATATGTCACTGCTTGAAATAATGCAAGAAGGATTTTCAAAGAAATAACTACATAAAGCCTCACATGTACTCAGAAGAAAGTGTAACAATCACAAACATGAAAATAATTTTTAAAACAGTAATCTCAAACCTGCTGAATCAATGTGTCATATAAGACAATCCGCTTGTTCTTGAAGAATCCATACATATAGGCCTGCAATATATGTAATGATATATTGAGAAAAATTTAATAACAAAAGCCCAACAAAAATGAGGGGGAAAAAAACATCCTGTAGCCTATGCCAGTATTTAGCTGTGGTGGTTCCATCCTCATATAAATAAATAAACAAATAAAAAGGAAAAAGAAAAGGAAATGGAGTAGTAGATCTCAAGGAGTTCAATCATTACATTACTGTGGCTTGACCTAGTTGATCCATCAACAACGAACAACTTCTTTAATGGAAACTTGAGAGAGGCAGCAAGTTTCTCAATTTTCTCCCTGAGTGTACCTTCAGGAAGCTGGTCCCCAGCAAAACATGAAGGGAGTGGTGATCAAAAATCAAATATTGCACATTCCTAAACTGTTCTTAAAATATTTAATATTTTGAAATACTAACTGGGGTGAATTTGTTGAAAAGTGGAGCTATCAGGACTGGATAAATTGTCATCATCACAAGAGAAAGAACAAGCATGAATCCCCATAGATAGATAGCAAGGTAAGGACTTCCTTTCTGCAAATATCATAGAAGATAGAATATAAGCACTCTAAAATTACAATAACAGTAATAACATATACAGTATGACAGTAAATATTGCAACGAAAAGTTTACATGTGATGGTTGTTTCAACAGCGCTCAGGATCTTACCTGCACTATTACAATAATTGCAGCCACAATAGGTGGACCAATTACAATGGCTATCAACATTCCTTTGATCATGTCCCTAAAGAATAACCATATTGGTTGCTGTACAATAGATGAAAAAAGTAACAACATGAACCATTATGAAGATGAAATGTATAGAAGCTAGTCAATATTATCATTTAGAAAAATAAGACATTAAACAGAAATAAAATTTTTAAAAACAAATAAAGAATACAAGAGGATCAAAGGAAGAGCGTGAACCTTGTTAAAACCATGACGGGCCTCAATCACAAAAGTTGAGTACAGAGAGAAAGGCAAATCAGTTATCTGCAAAAACGAGTAGTAAAGCTTAGGTCATGCATTCGCATATAAGATGTGAATTGAACACTACAACAAAAGCGACAAGGCCTTCTCCAACTAAGGGCTGAATACATGGATCGAACAATAATATTGAGTCCTCTTGTGAATCGTGTTTGTAAAGAAGCCATTCAACCTTGGACATTCTTAAATGTCATCAATAATTTTTCCTTGCCTCCCTCTACCTCTAATTATTGAACAGCTTTTCGTTTTGTTGTACACCTTACTAAGGCTTCTACTAGTCTTATTCCTGGTCTTCTCTTGTCATTTGTGACCACCCTAAAAAAATAACTCTCATCTTTGCAACATTGAGGTTTTTCGCTTTTGGGTATGGTTGCCAACCATTCATTTAAATACAACAGTGCAACACAAATAGATTTGCTTTGAATATTGAGTGGCAATTTTCTATTGGAAGTAACACTCAACACACTGCCGTATCTCATTCCAACATCTCTCTTTATTTCCCATAATTTTGCAAGATGGACCAAGAAACTTAAATTGTAATGGAATATAAGACGTAAATATTGATATCAATAAAACTTATTTCTATCAAAGGTCTTGCAGCATTTTGTACATACCTGTGACCAGATCATGACACCAGCTAAAAAACCAAGGGTATGCAATATTTCATTTTCTGCATTCAGACCTACTAATGTCACCAAATGTTCTGATTTCTGCAATCAAGAATAGGATTAATTGGTCAAGACTCATGATATAGTTGCTATGTTGGGTTTCATAAGAATTAAACTTTTACCTTCCAAAACCAGGGCAACACCCGAAAGTACAAGATTGTGGAGTCCATCAGTATTGTTACAAACTCGTGAACAAAATGGAAGTAGCTGAAAAAAGTAAATAAACCTCCATGTATAAGAATGTTAACAAAACACATAAAACTATAGAAGCAAACTTCAGGAAGACCTACGAATATCAGATAAACAAAATGACAAACCTTTTATCAAGACTGTAGGCCCTGGATTTCAAAAATTTATCTTGGCTGATTACGCCTTCTAAAGTCTTTGGAAGAGTAGGAAGTTTGAGTGCCTTATGTTGTCGTATATCGAAGTAAGTTTCAAAGAAGTACATAAAGATCATAAACCCTGAAAATGGATCAGATGAAAAACATATATCAGGTATATCCTATATGTTTCTGACAAGTAATACTACCACAGTCATACACAACATTGGTTGATTTGGGGTAAATCCATACAGAATTAACACTTGATATGACATTGCCAACAAATTTTTCGTTTTCTAATTGATATTTTCCTGATTTATTCGAAGCTGCAGCCAGAAAACGCTGAAGATTGTCACGAGTGTATAATCAACATGTTCTATTTTGGTTTAAGATGCTTAAGGACTTCATCTTACTACCAAAGCCAGCTAATTTATAAGAAACACTCAAATGAGTAGCAATGCAATACAAGACAATGATGTTCGCATCGGAAAAATAATATTAAAAAAAGGCCACAATGTTATCAAACTCTCATTTACCAGTTTAGGTCCATAAATTGAGTCTTACAGTTTTACAAAATGAGCTTTATGATTCATGTTTATGTCAACTTTGAGTTTGATTACTTTGCAAGGAGTGGCTTTTGACCAATTCAGTTCACTCTAGCTAGAAGTTATAACTACTAGTCAACTATGCACTATTTAGCTCCCACAAAGATATGAACATATAGAATTATGAGTATATCGATCACAAGGTTTTGCCTTTTTTTTTTTTTTCATATCAATTATCCATAAAACTCAACACTTCTAACTCAAATGTTCCTAGAAATGCACGTAGCTCCTAGGTCCCATGAAATTGAAGGATTCATAATCCGCATAAGGTTAAAGAAAAAAAAAATAATTTTCACCTTATAGGGAGAAATTAAAAAAAAAAACCCTAAATTTTTATGATAACCCCTGAATTCAGAACAGAGAAAAGTTGAAGAAAAACCTAAGCTTCCCACAAGTCATTCACATGAAAACTCATCACAAATGGAAACTTTCTCATACCATGAAATAAATGAAACAAATTTCTATCAACAAAGCTAACAGCAGCTCATTGAAAACGATTCCTAGCTTGTAAGAAAGGAAATGGAAAATTACGACAGTGCCATTGCAGAGAGAGAAGAAGAAGAGGAAGGAAGAAGAAGAAGAAGGAGCTCACCGACAACAGCTTCCATATAAGGGAACGCCATGGCTGAAGTATCTGAAGAAGAAGAGGAGCAAAGGAAAGGTCTTTTTTCTTTTCAGCTGATACTAGTTTTCCAATCCGCTTATATATAATGGGTTTTGGGTTTAAGGTTTTGAGTTGGGTTGACCCGTTTGTGTTTTGGACTTTTGGGTCAACACACCATTCATCAGTTTTACTTAAGAGTTAAGACACACAACAGTTATACATACATTTATATATATATATATATATATATGGTAATTACATAAATAAATTAAATGGAATCAGATATTATTCATTTATAAAAAATTATATTTCAATCCTGTTTTATTTTTATATAATCCACTGTTGATTTCAGCAAGTTATAAAATAATACATAAATTATAGGATTTAAAAACGGTTTATATGCAAACAGAAAAGAAAATGTAAATTGTAAAATTTCGAAGTGGTTTGCATGAAAAAAAAAATAAACATAAGACATTCCATCGATTTACGAAAATTTATTATCATATAGTCAAAATATAACCTTTCTTCAAAAGTTGTAATTTGTAAATGAGTAATATTTAATTTATTCATGAAATTTGCCACAAGGCATCTTTGTTTGAAAAATCTAATAGGTTGTAGATTCGTGTCACTAAGTCATGAGAAGAACAAGAAAATTATTTTTAATAAATTTTTAGTATATAAAACTTAATATTATCACTCAGTCATGTATTTTTTTATTTTTTTTTACCAACAAGAATCTAGATAGTTGATGGTTTAGATGATTTCCTTTAAGTATTTGATAAGTTTTTCTAACTAATTAGCATTAGCATTAAAATCATCATTGGAGGATGAATTGAATGCATGATTTTGAATAAACTTTTTCTTTTGACTTTAGTTGTCTGATTTTGGAGTTTAAACAAACTTCCATACATGCTTTCAATTGATCTAAACAATGTAAATAAAACGATTTAAGTATTAACCTTGTCAAACTATTAAAAGTTTTCATGTCAAATACGGATAAGGGATTCAGGTCCCCTTAAGTTTTGATTTCCATTTCTAAACATTTCAATAGCAGATTTTTCAGCTCATAAAACAACTTGGGGAAAATATTGAGGATCCCCTTATATTATAACTAAGGCAATAGTTAATATTCCAAAGTCCGTGCTAGACAACTCTATTTATAGTAGTAACAACCTATAATAACAAACTGGTAATGACTAAGCTAGTGTTATTAGTGTAAAATTGTGGAACCAATTGAAAATGTGTCTGCATATCAATAAAATAATGTGGGCTTTAGTGTTCGGTTCTTGTTCTTTACTTGTTTTGTCCATAATATTGGTGAGAGTTCCATCACAACATAAAAAAAGAACATAAATTTTTATCAATGGATACACACAAAAAAAAGAGTACTTTAAGAGATGCTACTTGTGTAAAGGTTTCAATTTAAAGCTATGGTTTTGAGTATCTACATTATTCCCATCTCATGATAAGTACTTCAAGGCATCTTTCTTTGAATTGTTATCAACAGAAAAAATTTGCTCACTAGTTTGTTGAAGGTACAATGAAGATAGAGTAATACTCTTACACTGTGTTGTTCTTATAATCCAAAAGAACAATTTAAAACTCAATCAATATCTTAAAAGATAGAAGTTATTGAATGAAATGAAAATTTGACCTTGAATTATCATGATTCATGAGGCTCTAAAAAGCAAGGGAGAAAAAATGAAGAGAATCCAGACAAGCCCAGTACAATAATGTTGGAATATTCTTATGTGACTGGTGGAAATTGTTTCTCACTGTTATTGCACATGCTACAATCCTTACCAAAATTCTTAAATGCTAAAATGCTTAGCTACATGGTACTAAGGAATTTATGATCCTAGGACTTGGAATCATATTTCATTCTTCAACATCTAATGTTCTTTTCCAAGAAAAAAAGGTCTGTTCAGGTACATTTAATCTTTTAACCACCAATTTCTCATCAACAACTGGTAATTATAATAAATTTAAAACACTAAAAATTATAACCTAATAATAGTATAAGAATGTCTCCCCTCCTAACCTTTTTGTTCAGAAGTGCGAGTAGCTGCTTAATCAACTTCAGCAGAAATTTAGACCAGGCAACAAGACAAACTTTTATTATGTAAAATATATGTAAATGCATGAAACCATAAAGTAAAAGCTGCATGGCTTTATTGGTTTATATACACCACCATACACACAATCCTAAGTCCCTACTTGTATATACTACATTGTAGAAAGGAGAGCTTTCAAAGCATAACACACAAAACCTGAAAACCACTCAGCAGACTGTACATCATAGCCTCCAGAAGTTAACAAAGACACTCAAATTGTCCAAGGCATTCCAAGGATATAAATACAAGCCTAACAAGGATTCTTCCTTACCTAAGGTCCTAACCATATGCCTAAATAACTATATATACGGTATTATATACACGTTTGCATCTGCATCCTACATTTTTCTTCTTCTAGCAAAACCTTCTGTCGCTTTCCACCTTCTCAAATGTCTGATTTTGTATGCATCAGAAAATGTTCTCTCCGCCAACACCTTAAGCAGTTAGAACAGCACTCTCAGATTTGAGCAACTTGCTGCAAGGATTGACAAACTTTGCCTCTTCAGAGTTGGCTCCGTATGACGAAAGCAGCCTCTTCTGCATTGTTTAAAAAAAAAGGGAAACAAGAGAATAGCTCAGTACACCATATTATAGTACGCAGGATGAGAGTAAAAATGATGCTGGAAAAGTCTGGAAAATGACCGGACAAAACTCGACCATAGCATGGACAAAGTAATGCACTAAACTTCAGAATAGATTCATCTTTTATCAAATGATTGAAGAATACAATAAAAAATCGACATGCACAGTCACTCTGTTGAAGAAGTACCAAAGTGCCATTTATTGGAAAGGGGAAACAAAACTTACATGATCCTCAAATTCAGGACTCATTAGATTCATGGAGAGGTTTCTCATCAACAACAGTACCTGCAAAAGAGAGCCTTGTGAATAACTCAAGCAGAGGGGCCATGAATTTAAACCATAATATCAGACTTCCCTTGTAACCTTGAATCTTTACACGCTGCAGAAAAAAAGGAATGATATGGAGGCAAGGCAAGGGAAGGACTAGAGAATAATTACCGTTTCCATATTTATTGGGTCCATCTGTTTCAGCCTCTGGAGATGATTAGTCGAATTTGGATCAAATACACTGCCAATGAAGCTGTAGACTTGTGCAAAATCTGGCATAACTGCATAGAACAGATGAATTTGTCAACAGGGCAATCAACCATCATATAATATATAGTATGAAACAGATGCATAACAAATGACTACAATGCACAATTCAAACACTATAGCTGCAAAAACAAGAACCAAAAACCATTAGTTGCAGTTTAAATACCATCCCAACCTTTAATTGGCTTGGCCTGGTTTCTTTGTTCAAACCCATTGTTACTTGGCCAAGTTGGAGGGGTGTTCTCATTACTGCTGCTATAGCAACAAGTAAGAGGAACAGCTTGTCCAGCTCCAGCCAATCCTATATCATCTGTCAAAACAAAAAGTTCAGCAAAAGCCTCCTCATATTTTAATATTGAAATGTCAAAAGGTGGCATTGAGGTAAAATAAAGACCTTTAGTTGCTGGTGGCACATTGCTTGGGGGCACATTGCTTGGTGGCATGGTGTTATAATTCCAAGATGATAAAGGCACACTGGTTACTGGAGTTCCTAGCACAGATGATGAATCCGGGCTATAAATGTATGCAGGTTCAATGAAAGCTGAGGAAGATTGCAATGGCCCAGTGACATGGGATGCAGTAGGAGCTGATAAAATGCAGAAGTAGAAACCAGTGTTAATTTAAATACTACGCAACAGAAAGAAACAAGAAATGCATGAAATGTAGATAGATGCTAACCACTCTTGGGAGCTTTTTGAGGGTATGGATGAGAAGCTTTTCTCTTTGGCCGAGGGGGAGGTACATGTTCACTTGTTCCATTCTTCTGGACTTTAAGGAAATATTTTTGTGCATGACTCCGTATCTGCCAAGAAGTAGGAGAAGCAAAGTTGATTCTACATTTGTTCATGGAAGGATGAAGAGAGGATAGAAATAAGACCACACAATGAATGTTTAGACATTTCAAAAGAAGAAAATTGATGAAGCACGCACATACATTATATAATACAATATAATCTAATATACAGCATTTCCTCAGGTGACCGAGGAAACAAATTACAAGTGTGTATTCCTATTCCTGTAAATAGATTTGTTTTTAAGGGAAAACATAAGAAACAAAGTGAATAGCACCAATCATCACATATAACTGAATAAATTTAACAAAATACATTATTTGAAATTCAAAAATAAGCAATCATGTTAAATAATGAACAAAATATAAAGTCAATCATTCTCACTGTCTAGACAGAAACCAAAACTACCCAGCAATCATCAGTAACTACTTCTCTGCTCTTCTAAATTTTATTTTTCAGTAACACTAATAATTACCTGGATAACCGTTTTTGAGCCGACAAATGCTTCAATCTTCTTCCAATCACGATCAAATCTGAAACCAATCAAGAGAAATATAGAAGGAAATAAGCAAAACAAGACCATCAAGAAAATAACACATTATATAACAGGCACCAATTTTTTTTGGATAGCGTAATTCAATCTCATAAAGTGGTGAATCCCAATCCTATGGCTTCGCCTAAAACTCAAACCAATGACTAATTTTCTGATACTTGTATGAAATGAAAGAATCCATGACTTGTAAACCCTATTTCTTTCAATTCTTAATTTTAGCAGAATCTTATAGTTATTTAAATTATAAAGAACAAGAAAATAATTTTATGCTCCGTGTTTCAGAAGCAGATTTCGTGCATTCCCAGCTCACAAGAGGTGTGAGATTGAAAGCACCAATGGTTTTGGTAGTGATGTGGTAACAAAGGGGGACTTCTAGTACAAGGTACACTAACTCCATAAGCACACCTTTGCAGTGCTATGCTATGCATTCACAAGGGATGCATATCCTCTAAGGCTCACTACCAAACAGTTCCTACGGTTTAACCCTCAAAAACTAAAAAACCTATACTTTTTTTGGGGTGGGGGGACGGAACCCTAGCAACCAAACTGTGATAAACAATATAAGGAAGAAGGAAATAAGTAAAGGACTGAGACCCCAAATTGGTATACAGTGTTAACAATATAATCATTTTTACATGATCAATCAACCACGTGTTCCTTTTATCATTCAATGAGTTCAAAGTCATCACACGAGATATCAAACTCGCTAATCAACATGAAAAACACACATTTGGTTTAGATTTAGCTCACTTGCAGCTCAAAATATGATCTATTATCTAAAGTTTCCTGAGATAACTTTCAACAAGGGGGAGAAAATTTATTACTTCCCTGAAATCGGCTATATCAAACATAATTTTACTAAATTCAATAAAAAAAATTTTGAAATTCCAAAAACTCAATCACCAATCCACACAATCTTAATTATCCATAAAATTCAATAATTAGGGAAGTAGGAGGTGGTGGGGAAGAGATACTAAAGAAATAACCAATTCTCACCATTCATCTTCATCCTAATCCAAACATTTAACCAGTATCAAACTTTACCTAATACACAAACAAAATCAGATATCCCAAAACCATAAAAATCCAATTTTTATATTCAATTAAAACCGAAAATATAAAGAATTTCAAAAACTTACAATTGAAGAGCTTCTAGAAACTTGTCATGCTCCTGCTCGGTCCAGCTCTCCCTAGACTTAGTAATCGTGTAGGGTTTCCGGATCTTCTTACTCGGATCCTCCGCCACGTTAACGGCGGAAGACGCAGCTGATGGCACGGTTGCCGGAGCATGCTGCGGCGGAGGCGGCGGCGGCATCGGATTAACGCCGGGAAGTCCCATATTGGACGAAGAAGGATCGAAGAAGTAAAATCCTTGAGCTGGGTTCGGATTCACCGACACCATCAAGTAACCCTTAGAATTCAATCAGAACCAAAAATCGAAGTACAACTCCGATTGCGTTTCAGATTTTCCTTCTCTTCTTTTTAGGGTGTGTGACTGTGTCAGTGGGTTTTCCAACAAACTCTGCGTCTGCTTGTTTCTGATGTCCGTTATCGTTTTTGGATCGCAAATTTGTGTGTGTCGTAATCTTTCGTTTCTCTCGAATCGAAATGGGAGGCTCAGGTTTTATAGAGGAAAATGGCGGTGTGAAATGTCTATAATACCCTCAGCACATGGCTTCTATACATATAATGAGTGGCCGTGGCGGTTTCTCTTTTCGGGAATTTACGTACAAACTTTTAAATGAATGTTAGAATATTATATTATTTGAGTTATAATCCGTTAGTACATTATTATAATATTTATATTAAATAAAAATTAAAAAGTATATTATATATATACTAAGAGAAATCAAAAGTATTTTGGTAATGATAAGTCATTGATATAAAATATATATTAAAATATAAATAAATATTAAAAATAAATTAAAATATATATGTATTTATACATAAATATATTAGTGTTTAATTTTAGTGATTAATTTTAAATTACAAATAGTATTTTTGTAAAAATGATATGAGATGATAAAATTATTTTTATAGAAATTTTTTTACTTCAATTTCTTAAAACTATATCGTTATTTAAAAATAAAAGTGAATATGTGTAAATATTATTAATAATTTGGAAAATAAGTAAATAACAAATAAAAATATTACAATTATTATAAAATAATGAAGAGAATACTTTGTGTTTTAGTATTTATTTTTTATGAAACATAAATTTTCTCATAATAAAAAAAATAAAAATAAGAAGAAGAAGTATGGTCCTAATTTGTTATATTCATTAAAAGCATTATGAAATTGAGAGTCATAAGAAGAATTCCCCATGTCATATATTCTTAAGGCTAGTCACAAGCTTAGTTTATATTAATATAATAGGTTTTAATTTTTTTTTTTCATATGTTGTAAATGTAAAAGAATAAATATAAATTGATATTATGTAATCCTATTTGATTTAATCATTAATTATTTTAAAAATATAAGGCTATGTAATTTAATATGATGACATGCCTTACATTTGTGTTTATATTTAATTAGTGAATAATAATTACACATTTAAGAAATATATGCATTGATGCATGGTATTTAGCCTACAATTCTAAGAATTTGATAATGTTTCCTACTAAATAAACTATTTAGTGATTTGAATGCATTGTATCAATGCCTAACTTCCTAATTAGGACCTTCTCTTCTTATCCTTTATATTATAAACTTGGTATGTGTAAATTAGGCTCAAAACGTGTTAGGAATAGATAGGTAAGAGAAATATTCCATATCAATATATATAAAACTAATTTTTACTATGTTTTTATTTCCTTAGAGTTTAGGCTCTAGTTATATAAATAATTATAAAATGTTCAAGAGAGAAAAATATGATTGACTCATTTAAATATTTAATATTTTGGTTTACTCATTTAATATTTTGGATTGATTAGCTTTAATTTCTCATAAAATATTACGATGGTGTTATATGTATATTAAAAATTAATTATCAATTAATTACTGTATAATAAAATAAGTATTTGATATTTTATATTATTTTATTATCATAAACAAAATTAATTATCGTCCATTACAAGTATTTTAGTTAATTTTTGTTGTATATAAAATATTTTTATAAAACAAATTGTGAAAACTCAAGTGAAGTCGATTTCACGTGAAGTTGATATATATCTGAGAGCTGTTAGATGAAAATCTAGTCAAATTAGTTAAATTATCTAATTGTTCTCAACTATCAATTTCACGTGTAGTCACTGCACCTGAATTTCCACTAAAACAAATTACACAATTTGTATCAACTTAAGGGATATATATTAATATAATTAAGTACTAGTAATAACACAAAGTTTGCTCATAATTTAGTACGACAACTTGAAACTTAGAAACTAATACTGCTACCATGGCCGAAAACATTGTAATAGTGTAATAATATGAATGGAAGAGTAGCTTTAAAGATCCTAAGTTGACTAATTATATTTTGAATGAAAATGATATAATAATATTAATATCCAATAGTCTTTAACATAGTATATCCGAATTCTAAAGTGATAATTAAAATTGTGGGGTAATTGAAACGTAAGGAGAAATGCAATATCGAAAAGTATATTACTTTAGCTTTGAGAAGGTTTAACTTTAGGCTCCATAAATTTTAGCTTAAGAAACAACTTTTTTTCCATGTGTCAACAAAATAATCTATGTTGCAACTTGCTTTAATACAAGTATATCCATGATTAGTATTATTTTACTATTATCGTTATCATTAAAAATATTAAATAAACAAGGTGCTAAAGAAAAATTAAATAAAATTAAAAATTAATTTTTAAAGGTTAGAACGTGGAAGGTTTGGAACTTTGGATGCTTTTGAAGGCTACAATTTACAAGCCAATATATGCTACAAAGTCTATCTAAAACTATATATTAATTTTAAAATAGATCGAAAAAAAATTTTAAATAGTCCTGACAATTATTTTAAAAGATAATAAAATCTTTAATAAAAAAAACTCAACCTAGCCTCTAAATTTTATTTTTATGAGATTAATTAATTTCTGTATAAAAAAAAGTCAATGTTATTTTTTGTTTGTACAGGGACTAATCAATCTCAAAAAAAAAATCAAAGACCAAATTAAGTATTTTTTTTTTTCGAATTTCGTTATCCTTTCAAAATAATTATCAGAAATCAGATAAGATATTCATTCAAATAGATCATCTTATTAACAAATTCTTTAAGTATATATGGTCAACATAATTAATAAAAAAAATTCTCATTACAAATAGAAGCTTTTAATATATCTGAAATTTTTCATTTTTTATTTTCTTTTAATAAAAAAGAGTATTTTTTATATCTTAAAAACAATTATTAGCTAAATCATTTTAATATTAAATATATAAAAAAATGTTATTAAATACTCTAAAAAATTAATAATTCAATAATTTTAATTATTATTTTTTATTACAAAATATATATAATTAAATTAAAAACTAAATCTATTAAAACATTAATATTTCTAGAACACCTAATCATTTTTCAATTTATAGATGTAGGCATTATTGTCTCACACATAGAAGTTGTAGTGTTTGGAAATGTCATGTGGGTGAGATACTAAGATTCTGACAGCAAAATATAATATTGAAACAAGATAAATTTAGTGGTGACTGGTGAACATTGAGGACTCAGTGAGGTACGAAATTACCTTTATACCCCTATCCTTGTACTATTTATATATAGGAGTTACCGGACAAAGCTTAGTACCTTCACTTTGAAGTGTTCTAGACTTCTAGTTTTGTCTAGAAGTACAAAAGGATAACTAATCGTGTTGAAATAGGTATTGTCATAGAATCATAGCTCCAATTTTATATTCACAATTGATATAATAAGAGGGTTACACTTGAACTTGAGGGTTTTTTTTATAGGGAAGTAAAAGTAGTGATATACCTTAGCATTGTAATTTTTGTTGTTTTTTAAAAGTGTGAAAGATACATAAATTATAAATTGGAGGGTCTGATTTCTATATTTAAAAATTTTTAATTTTTTTTAATAAAATCTCTCAGTTCGATTTCTGTACTCTCACAAATTCTTCGCTCCGATTTTATAAATCTCTCAGTACAATTTCTGTATCCTCACAAATCGGATCCGATTTCTATATTTCTCACAAATAAGACAGTCCAATTTTTATTTATCTAATTAAACGATTCTATATTTGAGAATAACACTCCATCAACCCACATTTTAAAAAAACACCGTTATTACTCTAATATCAAAAACAAAATCTTCTGAACTTGATAGATTCTATAAATAAAAAATTTTAACCGTATTGACATATCAGTATTTAAGTCACTTCTAATGTAATTTTAGTTATAAAAAATATATATAATATATAATTAAAATTAACAGTAAAAAATATTGATATTTAGTATATTGATATATTTAAAAAAATTTAATTCTATATATTTCAATAATTTTATCTTTAATTATAATTCATTAGTTAGGTTTGTATTTGAGTTTGAAATTTTACAAATAACTCTTCTTCTTTTATACAAGTTTTAGGAATAATATTTTATTTTTATTATTTTTACTAAAATTTATAGAAGGCAAAGAAGGCCACTTAACAATTAGATAATAAGAGTGGGAAAGGTATTAATCGATTCACTTGGATTGAATTAATTTTCATTATTATTCATCTCTTGGAAATCATAAAAGTAAGACATGTCAATTGACAATTATAGCAACATTAAGTCCTACTATTGGTACAAACTTTTGATGATAAATATTAAAAGGTTTACAATTTAGAAAGATTTGCGTTTAGCTTATGAACATGCATGTTTAGATATTTTTTTGACTTATTATACAAAACAATGGCTAAGAAAAATTTAGGATTAATAATCAAAAGTTTGAATAGTTTGGTGGAATTTCTTTTTTTTTTTTCTGTTTTGGTGGGAGAGAGGGTATTCTAGAATTGAAAAAAATAAAGTGAAAAAATAAAAATTTAATTATTATTAAATTTATCATTTTTGTTATTTGTAAGTTTTATTATTTTGATTTAAAAATAATTAAAAACTCATTTTTTATTTTATTGAATTTTTATTTTAAAACAACTTATCATAAAAATAGTAGAATTTCTATTTTATTTTTTTTCAACAAGAATTTATTTGAGTTGACACTAGCAAATGGTATGTGGGCCCAAGGAAATGAGGATTCCATTGATTTGCACATGATATTATGGTCCAAAAAAGTCATATCAATCACGAGGTTACAACTTTGGGTGGCCCATAAAAATTAAGCCATATGCTTCATAATTACGCCTTCACTCTTTGCATTCAAGCAAAGTTTGTGTCCTTCCACTTTCATGTCCCATAAATTTGAACGTCTAAAGTTACTAACATATATATATGCTTTTGATCTGTCTCTCAGATTAATCTCATTCTTAATTTATTCATATAGTTAAAGTAAGTGTTCATTTTTCCTTTCCAGATTCACTAGTGTTCAGTTGATCTGATTCTAGTATTCATTCTTAATGGTTGTTATATGTACAAGGCAAAAAATTCTTGACACTTACTTAAATGGACAAATGAGCTGATTATTCGACTAATGTTTAGAATAACTTATTCAACCGAAATTTAAACCGCATTTGTACTTTAAAGAAGTGCTAAAAGCCTAAAACAATTGAGAGTGATATAAGCTTTTGAAAAAATTACTTTGAGAAGAATACAATTAACATTTACTTTTAAGTTTTAAAAAATTTAAGATTGAAATAACTAATTTTTTCCTTTCATTATTTCAAAAATCATATTTTAAATAAGAATAAAATATATTTTTTATCCTCGAAGTTCGATAAAAATGTTAAAAATTTTCCTAAATTTCATTTTATTTCAATTTTATTCCAAAAATTTTTAATTTGAGTTAAATATATTTTTGACCGCTAATTTTTCAAAATAATTAGGACCAATTCAACAATAATTTCACAAGAACAACCTTCAACGCAAGCAAATCAAGCATATTTTTCATGCATTTTTATTGGATTGATTTTAATTTTTTTGAAAAATTAACAGTTATGAGTATATTTCCTGCAAATCAAAAACTTTTGGAACAAAATTAAAAAAATAAAACTTAAGAGTATTTTTATAAATTTTACCAAATTTTAGAGATAAAAAATATACTTTACCCTTTAAACCATTGTTTTGGTTTTGATATAATAATAATAATAATAAATATATTCTTAATTACCATAGAGCACAATAAAGAAGGTGATGAAAAGTTGAGTTAGGTAGAAGTAAGAACTTTTATTTTTATTTTTATTTTTTACTATTAGTTTTTTTTTCAATTCAATGGTAAAAGGGAGATTGCAGACACTTAACCATATTTCTAGACTTCCCTTGAAAAGCCTTGTTAGTCATGTCTATGGAACAAAGGTATATGAAATTTCAAGGAAAATAAAATTTCCAATTCCAAAATCACTTCCTCATCTCATCACAATATTCAAATAAAACTAGAAAACTTGATTAAAAAAAAACCTTGTCCTATAGGCTATGATGAGGTATAAATGCAGAAAACCTATATTAATGTATAAAAAATGAGAATAAAAATGATCAAAATGGTTGAGACTCAAGAGTTTGATGAATAATTTTTTTCCAAACACTATAAATGCTTGCAAAAATTGAGCTCTAAAGACTAAAATTGTTTAAACAATATATAATATCTACAAGACTAATAAACAAATAAAATCTCGGATACATATGCTCAGTGTCAAAACTCAGTAACTCACACACACCACACCCTCAACAATCTTCTTGCATTTCTCTCTATTTTTTTCATATCTATTATGGTGGAGGATCAGATAGAATTTACAGCATACTGTAAAACCAACAGATCACAGCGATACATCAACATATACCAGCAAGACAAGGCTATAGAACAAAACCATTCACAAACTCCACTTATCTACAAAATTAACATTTTGTGCATTCAAGTATATCTTGCTTTCTTGGGGGTTCTACTTTTGACACTTTCATCTATAGGAAAGTCCTATTATCATCGATCGGAGCTACGAAGTATCCTCCTTTTGCTATTTTATTTTTCTTTTTTTGTGCTTATCTTGAAACTAGAACGATGGAATTTGTTGTTACCGGTCAGAAGAATCTCCTTCTAAAGTTCCTGGTTGTCGTTTGATAGGAACGCATGAGGAGACCAACGCCAATTCCAATCCCTACACACATCCCAAGGCCGATTCCAACACCAACTCTAACACCGGCATTAAACCACGAAAGTTGTCCGTCCTCACCAAGATACATCTCTTGAGGATAGAAACCATGGCCCATCATCTTACCATCAGGATCATAGTCATCGGCATCCGGCCCTGTTATCTGCACAAATATCATCCATGTTAATATTAATATCAGGAGTTCCAACTAGCTTGTCCAAAATCCATTACTGAAAATGTGGGAATTGCGCTCTAACCAAACACTAAAAACTAGTGGTGCATACCATCTTGACCAACGAAAAGCGAAAAAGCTTACTTTGATGATTAAGTGAGACAAATATAAACATTATGCTAGTTGTTGCTAAGGTACACCTATGGGAATGGTATTGGCATCCAAGGTGATTGGTCAAGATAGTACTGGTCGGTCGTTTACACCAAAAAAATGTTCAAAATTTATGACACCATAAGTAGAAAACAAAAATTCTTTATCATGGCACTAAAAGCATATGAACCAATGAGAAAAGGAGCTATTGCATTCAATCAAACATATGGCTTGAAATAGTGATCCCAGTTGATGGCAGAAACAGTCATAAAAAACACATACATATGGCTTGAAATCGACATATGCAATAACAAATCCTTTAAATTCCACGCGCATGAAAAAACACAAGCATGACTCCATGCAAAGGAACAAACAAAATCACTAAATAATCACACTAATGTTATTCCTAAACACTTTCAAGCAGTTAAGGAATCATGCGAAGAAGATTCAAATACTTACAGAAACATTGCTTATAAAATATAAAGAAACAGACACTCCTAATTGCAAAGCAAACCAACTAAATTAATCTGACAACCTACACAGAAAATCATCTGAGACGCCAGCACTTCCAATCACATCCATAATTCATCATCAAAAACAACCACCACCACCTAGCCTTTACTCCACTATGTGGAAATCAAACAACTTTTATATTGCACCATCATAAACCCTATCTTCAAACTATTAGAACCTAGAACCTTTCCAATGGTTTTTCCTCTAGAACTTTACCGTGTTAGCCTATTAGCTCCTCTCCATCGTTTCTGTATCCAAACCACCTAAGACACGATTCTACCATCTTCAAAACAAAACATCAACATTCCTCTCTAATGTCTATTGCATTAATTCCCAAATCCCTAATCCAATTTGGTATAATTTGTCAACTAACTATCCAATACATCATTCACAATTGAAAGATCTTAGAATAAAAATTGGCACACACAAAAACACACCAAAAAGTACCTGCAATTTCCCATTTGGTACCAATGCTTTAACACCCTTGTGCTCCTTCTCCATCACCTCTTCATCTTCAGGTATAGCATCTAAAGTGAAATGCCTTGGCACCCTCCTCCTTGGACTCATCTGAATCGTCTTGCTTAGAATCACCGGCATGCCGGAGCAACACCCTGCAACATAAACCTCGATCGAAGGCGCCGAAACCCCGAGTTTCGGCCTGAAAAAGGCCGAAGAACCCGACCCAACCGAACCAGCCGCCACGTGGCATTCAATGCTCCAACCTGAACCCGAACCAGAACCCGCAGGAGGAACCACACTTCCCCATTGACTCTCCACACGCTCCAAAGACCCGCATAGGAACAACAACCCTTCTTTCTCGTAAACCTCGAACTCCACGCTCCCCGTGGCGCGCACGCTATCGGTGCTGACGTATGTCACCTCGGCCGAGTCCCTATCGACGCGGTCACGGCGAAGAGTGAGCGGCGCCGCCTCCGACGCCGCCGGAACGGGAGAACCGTTGATCTGGAGGGATACGCCGATCTCGCGGTGCGGGTGGCGGAGTACGAGGTGGTCGGGGACGGCGTCGACGAGGCACGGCGAGATTCGGACGTAGAAGAGCCTGATCTCAAGCCACGCCGAATGGTTCAGCGACGGAAACGGAATCGAGTTCGCCGTTTTCGCAATTGCCTCGTCGTTTTGATCCATCTATATCGGAATCAGGAAATTCCGCTTTGAATGTGCAATCGAAGCCCCTTTGGTGAGAATCGAAGCCGGGTGTGTTCAATTTAGGGATTTAATTCAGTTTTCAGGTGCTATTATTATAAGGATCCCGTGAAGAATTTGGGGGAAAGAGAAAAAGTTATGGTTTTGAAGGTGAAATTGGAGACCCTTTTGAGGGAATTGAATCGAGAGCGAAGAAAAAGGGGATGGGTTTTAATTAACTAAAAAAACAAAAAACAAAAAGAAAGATCTTGAGAGAGAGAGAGACAGGGGAAAAGAATGATTATGTTGATGAATTTAGTTATATGATTTGATTATGAGGGTGATTTTTATACTAAAGAGGGTTTTTGTTTTGGTGTGTGAGAAGTGAGAAGATATTAATAGAATCATACGCAGTCAACTCAAGAAGAGAAAGAGAAGGAAGAGACGCGTGTTCTGTTGGGGTGTGATCGGAGAAGTTAGATTTTTCTGTTATGTCTTTGTTTTCTTTTGTGCCTCTCTCTCTCTCTCTCTCTGTCACTTCTTCTGTTTCTTGTGCTCAACTTCAAATTCTGTTTTTCTTTTTCTTATATAATATATTGAAAAATATTGTATACCTTTATTCCTATTTTTAGTAAATTTAATTTGATTATAAATATGCATATACCTTATATATATCTTAATATAAATAGAGATATATAGTCTAACTCTTAAATTAGGTTTAAAATTATATTTAATTCAACAAAAATATTTAATAACAAAAAATTAATTAAAAACAATCAAAATTTATCTTATTTAATATTTATTAATTATTATGTAATAATTAATAAAAATTAAATAAAATAAATTTTACTTTATTTTTTTGGGATATAATCTAAATCATAAGTGTATCTTGTATAGATTTATTTGGATTTTTAATTTATTTTTTAAACACTATAGATAAATATCTTACTACTTGCTTAAAAGTGTCAGAATCTCTCGATTAAAGTGTCAGAATCTCTTGTAATATACTTCTACTTCCTAAGAGATACCAACTCAGAGAAAGGAGATTCTTCCTTAAAAAATTGGATAGGGAGAGCTATGTTCTTTTCTACACTGGGATGACTTCAATTGTGGGCTGAATTTATTTGGGCTTTGTTGGTCCAGTTACTACACTAAGAATTGAAGCCTCTGCATCCAACTTGGACACTACTATCAATTTATCATCATAAATTGGGCCAAGACAAAAAACATGATGCCCAATTCATTTATATCAAACAAAGAAATCATAAGCTTAACCAACTTGGACTAATGAAAAAAAAGAAAACTGAAATTAATAGAGTAGTTAGATTATTTGTTCTTCACTTAAATAAATATGGAAAGATTTGAATTTTGAATTCGGATCCTCTAAATTTTAGATTTTTATTTTAGAGAATAAAGTGAGATTTTTTACTATTGAATGGTTTCTCTCTCATGTATTCTCTTAGTCTCATCTATAAAATAAATAATGATAGACCATACTTTATTTTTTAAAGTTAAATTCAAAATTTAGAGGATTCAAATCTTTAAATTTGCATTGTGTATGTAACAACTCATTAGTTCGTAACAAGCTCTTAAATAAAGCTAAAATTTGTGACGGATTAATCTTTATTTTGTCGAATGAAAGTTACCGTAAGAAGAAAAATGATCATTAACTTATACCAACAATAATATACTATTGGAAGCATTTCAAGTGCACCGGGAGTACCGGTGTACCAGTTGTTTTAACCGTTGATCTGAATTATAAAAAATATATATAATATATATTAATTAAAATCAACGGTTAAAACAACTGGTGCACCGGTGCTCCCTGGTGCACTTGAAATGTTTCCTATACTATTATACTACCAATATTGTGTTGAGTAAACTATATTATTATTGTATTAAAATTGGTATATCGTATGACATATCAAATATTATCATCAAAATTCAAATAAGGGGTTAATGTTCAAATTCGTTCCTAAAAGATTACGCGATTTTCATTTTCGTCTCCGAATGATTTTTTTAATAAAATTAGTCCCTAAAAGATAAACTGTTAGTCAAATTAGTCCTTCCGTCAATTGGATGATGACGTGTCACGTTAAGTGCCACGTGGCATGATGACGTGACACGCCATGTGGCAAGTTAGTAATACGTGGCACGCCACGTGACATGTCAGGCCACGTGTCACTTGACATATAAAAAAGTTTTTTATTAGTCAAAATAGTCCTTGAAAGTTCAGACGTAAGTCATTTTCATCCCTCAAATTTTAAAAATTAGTCAAACTAGTCTTTATATAATTTTTTTATAATATTAAATTTATAATTTTTTTTATACTACTAATTTTAATATTATTTTTTAAATCTTAATAAATAAAATTCTCTTTAAATAAAATAATAAAAATAATTAAAATTTTATAAAGTTATTTTGTCATTTGTATTTTAAAATTTTACATTTTTAAATTGTAATTTTTTATGTGAATTTTTTTATTTAAATGAGTTTATCAAATTATTGTTGATTATATATTAAAAAATTTAATATTTTAAATTTTACTAAATAATATAGTAATTATTTTAAATTTTAAATCTTTTAAATTTCTTAAAATTATAACTTTTATTATTATTTAATTTATATAGTAAAACTCAATAATTGAAAAACTGGTTTATGAAATCCCTTTTTGAATCTTAATATTCTAATATAATTTTTTAAATATTTAATTTAAAACAAAAGGAATTTTATTTTAATACAAAGCATATCTATTTATATAATGTACTAGTGCGGAGTAGCCTGTGTTATGCATAGGTATAATATTTCCTATTTCATTTTATCTCATTGATTTGTGAAATTAAAAGAAAAATTATATAATCTATCTCTAACATATGAAACACACAAAAATTTATTATGATGTTTGCACGTATTACACTTAAGAAGCAATTCGTTTATAATAATAATAATAATAATAATAATAATAATAATAATTAACCAACACATTTTTAATATTTTGTAAAGTTTGGAATTGAAGCAAAATTTGTGGATCTTCTTGAATTTTGACTCTAAGTATCACTACCATTACATCCTATATATAAGTAATATTGTAATGGAAAGAAAAAAGATGTAGTAGAAAAAAATAGTGGTGTAACTTTGTTTATGTTAACATACATAAATTTTGATTTTGAGCATATAACTTTGTTTAGGTTAATAAATACATATATTTTAATTTTGAGTATATATATATATATATTCTAGCAGGATGTAGTAATGTAAGAAAAAGGTTTTAGAATAAGAGAGATTTTAAGAAGAATTAAAGGAGAGAGATAATTTTATGAGAAAAAAATAAAAAAAAATTATATAAGGACTAGTTTGACTAATTTTTAAAATTTGAGGGATGAAAATAACTTACGTCCGGACTTTCAAGGACTATTTTGACTAATAAAAAACTTTTTTATATGTCAAGTGACACGTGTCACTGACCTGTCACGTGGCGTGCCACGTGTTACTGACCTGCCACGTGGCGTGTCACGTCATCATGCCACATGACATTTAATGTGACACGTCATCATCCAATTGACAGAAGGATTAATTTGACTACCAGTTAATCTTTCAGGACTAATTTGATTAAAAAAATTATTCGAAGACGAAAATAAAGATCGCGTGATCTTTTAGGAATGAATTTGAATATTAACCCTCCAAATAAACCTTAATTACAATATTACATAGTGTTGGATTCAAATTCAATTAACTTCGGGGTCATTTTTGTAGCTGATATGTATTGTATTAAGAATAAAATTTTTCAGATAAAATTATAGAAATCCATGTTAAAATGGGCAGGAAAAATAGATAAAAGTATAGAAGAATTAAACATCCAAATCCGTTGGTAACTCCCATAATTATTGTACATTATATGGTTATGCACACTATAAAATCTCACAAGACTATAAAATCTCAAAACTGGAAATTCATCCAAAATAAAAAGCCGAAAAATTAGTAGGAAAATGTTTGTAGGGACAAAGAAATGAGTGAGCATGACTCAGCTAACAGTCTGACACTGACTCATTGGGCTCCAAAACTTAACCTCACAAAGTATTTTTGCATGTTAAAAATAAATCAATGATTTGATATGATAAACTAACTATTTCACATAATATGTACTTATATTTTTCATCTTTACACAAAAATTAATTTAATTATCTTCATGTGAATAGCTAACAATAATAAATAGAGTTAATACTTGAATTAATTTTTAAAGTTATATTCGCACAAAATTTTAATTTACTCAATTTGATATTTTATTTTAGCGTTCTTGATTTATGTTAATCTTTAATTCTATTTTTTATCACAAAATTATTAATGATATAGAGAAATAAACCGATGATTATCACACTAAATAGTATAAAATTATCTGGTATGGCTATTAAAATTTTTTACTTTAATTTATTTTTTAGATTATATCTAAAACACTTTAAGTAAAATTAGAATCTTAGTTTAAAAATTTGATAAGGAAAAAATTGAGGTAATAAAATTTTAATACCACATCAAATAGTTGTTAACACTTAACAAGTTCAACGTGACAGCTCACAGCTGTTAGCATGTCATTAACGTGGTGAAAATTAAGTTAGAGAACAACATGGCTTTTTTTATTTAAATAAATAAAATAATTATAATAATTATCGAAATAAATAATTTAAAAAATATTTATTAAAATAAATACTTCTCTTATTTTATTTATAGCGTAAAAGAGATAAAAAAAATATTTATTTTGGTAAATATTTTTTAATTTATTTATTTCGTAATTATTATATTTATTTAATTTATAAAGATAAAAAATCCGAACAACATGAGTCATGAATATTCAATTGAAGATCAAATTGATTATATCAAAATTTTAAAAATTATAGTAAATTATAAATAGAATTTTATGAACTAATTTAAATATTAATTCTAATAAAGATAAGATTAGCTAAAATGATCAATATATTATATTATAATAAAAAAGTCTTAGATTTAGATTTTATAAATAATATACCTTATGAATTATATGTAATGAAGAGTATTTAAAAAAAATATACAATATATATTTTTTATATTATTATTATTATTATTATTATTATTATTATTATTATTATTATTATATTAAAAAAATATTATAATTGTTAATGAATAAATAAATATTTTGAACTCCACATAATGACTTTAATTAGCTAGTGGGACAAATGCCGATAAATTGAAAAACGAGTGATATGAGAATTAATGTCATTAATTAAAGGTAGAAAAACCATAAGCCATAGTCTATCCTCATAATAATAAATAGTTCAATGTGTGGCAGCATTGCATGCAATCCCAACCCAGCCGCCGGCAGTCAAAATCTCATTCTCACCGGCCTGTTCCTCTACTAAACTAAGGTTGTCTACTTGTGGTGGATTGCCTAAGCGTCGTTAATCAACTAGGATTGATCCGGTGATTAATTTATTTTTGTATTTAAATAAGCATTAAGAATTTAAATTTTATTTTATACACAATAATTTATTGGCTAATAATAAATTCTTAAATAAAATTTAGATCCATAACAGATAAATTCTTGATCTATCAAATTAAAGTTAAGTTTAAATAAATAACTTAATTAAGCCATTTTTAAAAAAATAGCTTAAACAATAAATGATTATATTAAAAGTAGCTTATAAATAAATTATTTTTGTGTTTAAATTTTTAGTTCTAAAAGTACTTATTCTATAAAAATATGATAAAAAGTAGTAGTATTATGAGAGAAGTTATTTTTTTTTTAACTTCTCTATAAATTTTTAAATAACTTCTTAAAAAACTGCAATTTGATTTTAAAAATTACATGAAATATTAATATTACTACTTTTCATAAGTTAAAAACTCAAAAAAAATTATTTTTAAAATTTTTCAAACAGAGCCTAAATATCTTGGACAAACAAAAAAAATATGTGGTGCTTAAGCAAACAATAACCAAAAAATAAAAATATCAATTATATTATATTAAATAACTTAATTAATTATATTAAATTATTTAAGTTATCAAACTCATATATAGTAAAAGAAAATATAATATACTACATCAAAATCAAATTTGTCTTGACCCGGAGCACAATTATCTTGATGTTGGAAAAGAACTCCATAACACTAACTCTATACCACTAATTACTCTTCTCAACTTATAAGACATAGTATTTCATACTAAAACCACTACCATAATATTCTCGTCTCGTCACTTTCTTTGACTCTTTCCTTCTCCAAACCTTTCTTCTTGTTCTTCTTCTTATATTTTTCAATTCTCATTTTCTTCTTTTCTCTATCTCTTCTTACATCACAACCACCTCTTCACTCTTCAGTTATATAACCCTTTTTCTCTTAATTCTTATTCTCTCAAACTTTTTCATCTTCAAAATAGTTTGATCCGCATATACTTTGATACCATACAAAAAGAGAAATGAAGGTATATGATTCCTAATTTCCTATGATCCTACTTTCTAATTTTATTGCCCTTTTTTTCTTTTTCTTTTTTTTTTTCAATTCCTCTGTTTTTTTCTCCTACCCTTTTGCTCCTTATTCAAAGATCTGAGGTGTTCTCAACTGAATTTTGATGTTTAAGTCATAAAAAATATTCCTTTATGATTTCTATTGAAAAATCTCTATGTGGGGTGCTTTAGATTTCATCTTTTTCCATTTTTTGGTTTGATGATATTTTTTTTGACACTTTTCTTTTTCTTTTTTTATTAACATATTCTCTATTCTCTCTGTTTTTGTTTATATTAAATATTTATATGATGTTTTGCTTACAGAAGTTGGTCCTCAAATTAGACTTGCATGATGACAAGGACAAACAAAAAGCCTTGAAAACAGTGTCAACACTTTCAGGTATAATCTTCTTCACTTTGGTTTGAATTTGTTCTTCCTCTATTATTATTAATTTCTAAGCTTAGCCATATTTTAATTAAAAAGTTGAATTAATGGATTAGTGAAAATAATAATAATAATAATAATAATAATAATAATAATAATAATAATAATAATAAAAAGAATTTGAGGGTTGCACGTATGTTATGGATCCACAATTTTCAAACATTATTGGATTAAAATTATGTGTCCTTGGTTCTTTATAGATAAGGCATACCTAATATATGATTATTAAAGTATAGCAATTTATTTTAATATTTGTGGCACACATATATGATTTGTTTCCATTTTAGTGTATATTTATAGGAGGTTGTCAAAATTGATGGTTAGTGAATTATCTTACAACAATATAGTAATAGTTCTACTATTGAATAAAATAGAAGTTACAAAAAATGATATCATAATTTTGATCAAAATTAGCAATTTTAGAAAAAAAAAAGGACATATATAAAAAATTATTTCTTATCTTGATGTAGCTCTTGTTTGACTTGTCATATTGAATTGGGCTCCATTAAATTTTAATTTTCTATAGCCGACATCTTTCTTCCAAAGTGATCTTCTAGTAATCTCTCTTATTAGTTTTAAAAAAATATTAGCATGATATTTTAGGATTTTGATCAAAATTAATTTTTAAATTATTATTTCGTTAGACAAATTAGTTTCTAAATCAAAATTATTTCTTTATATAAAAGAATTAATTTGAAAATTTAAAAAATTATTGACAATTTTATTATAATTACTAAACAATAATAGAGATGGGTCCGTCAAAACTTTTTACTAAAATTTAACATGAAAATTGATTTGTTTAATAAAGATTTAATTACTTTGTCAATTCTTATAATTTTATCGAATTTTTAATTAGTTTTTATATTTTTTTATTTTTTTAATTGAATTTCTATATTATATCAAATTTTATAACTAAGTTCTTATTGTAACAAAAACGTTGAAATTAATGGAAGATTCTATTTAAATATACAGAATATTCAGTTAAGTGTTAGACATATTCGTTTTGTTTAATGAAATATTCCGTTAATTCCAATATTTTTATCACGACAGTGACTTAATTACAAAATCTAATATGGTATAAAGATTCAATCGAAAAAAAATATAGACCTAATTAAAAATTTAATAAAACTATAGAGATCGACAAAGTAATTAAACCCTTAATAAAATTAACATATTAGAGATTGATTTGATGATTAAAATTCGTTGAAAATTAAAGTATTTGATTACAAATTCATAATTCCTTAAAGATTGAACCGAAGTATCACTCATGAATTTTTGTTCTCCATTATAATAACATTTCAAAGCAAGAGACTCCTAATATTAATAATAACAAAAACAAACTTTTTGGCACAACATTATTAGGTATTGATGCAATCTCAATGGACATGAAGGAGAAGAAATTAACAGTTATAGGGACAGTGGATCCAATAACTGTTGTAAGCAAATTGAGGAAGCATTGGCAAACAGATCTTGTGGTGGTTGGACCAGCCAAGGAGCCAGAGAAGAAAGATGATGGAAAGAAAGATGAAGGAAAAAAAGATGGAGAAAAGAAAGAAGAGGGTAAGAAAGATGGAGAAAAGAAAGAAGAAGAAAAGAAAGATGATAAGAAGAAAGATCAAGCACCACTTGACCCTGCTGTTTTGGAGATGGTTAAGGCTCAACAAAGGGCTTATTATTATTATAATAATCCCTACATGACAACACAATATCATACTCAAAGCATTGAAGAGAATCCCAATGCTTGTGTCATTTCTTAAAATAAAAGAGAAATGTTTGTTTGTTTGTTTATGTTGTGATTATTATCGTATTCTGATCCGACATATCATCTATTTATTATCGGATATTATGTTGGTTCGAATGTAAATAAGGTTGATGTGTTATATGTTTTGATAGTAAATTTGAGAGATAATATTTTTAAAAATATTTGTCTTTAAAAATATTTAAAAAATATATAATAATTTTTTTAGACACATCTATTCTTTGAACATGCTAATATTTTTTAAATATTGGGTGGTATCTAGATATGAAAATTGATGATTAATTTGTTCAAATTAAATTACACTAATTTTTTTTTATAAATTCAACATCAAAATATGTAAACATAAGGGAAATATGCAGGGGCGAAGCTAGGAGGTGGGAAAGGGGGGCGATGGCCCCCCCTAATTTTAATTTTTTACATGTAAGTTATATGTAAATTTTAGTTTAGCCCCCCTTAAAATTTTATTTTAGTCTTAGTTTATTGGATAAATATTTTTGGCCCCCTCTAATATTTTATCTAGCTCCGTCCCTGGAAATATGAAAATGATCTTTCATGGTATGTAGCTCCTTGTTTTCAGTTGTGTATTTCATATCTTTTGGAAAATCTAAAGATCATATCTAGCCAAATAAAAAAGACAGATTGTAGCTCCTTGTATATATAAAATATAATAAATTAATAATATGATGATGCCTTTTTCAATTTTGGAGGCATTATAGTAGTGTGTAGAGAATAGAGAGGAGGAATAAAACTTTTGTGCTGAATATGCTTTCATATATTATTTGTATATATATTTTTTCTCTATTTTTTATCATATCATATCACTTTCAAGTCTACTAATGTTGTATATATATTTATAAAAATATTATTCATACAAATAAATTATCTATTAAAATTAATTACTAATATATTTGTGTATAAATATATATATAATTTAATATATATTTATATTTTAATATATTTTTAATTTTATATTAATAATTAATTTTAATAGTTGATTTTAGTGTATATATAATATATTCAATATATTTATGTATATGTATATATCTTTTTTCCTCTAACAGTTGTTTTGATCTCATTACATCACTATCAACTACCTGGATCAGCATAAATCTATGTTTGTTTAGAAATTAATTGAAAAAGAAAAAAGAGATCAAATTAATGTGTAGCAACCTCCTCTTGGCTCTTGGCTCTTGGCTCTTGGCACATCCTCAACCACTATAATCCATAAATAAATTGATATATTTTATTTTTCAATATTTAAATTTTCACCACTTTGTTTTCCTTCTGAAAAGCATAGTACCCGTCACGAGGTTGAGATTTGATCTCATTTCAAACATTTGTCTTTATTTGCAATTTGTGTTGGTACATATTTTTCTTCAACAATAATTCATGGCTTAAAGAATCATGGTCCCAAGGGCAAAATTGACCTATCATATTTATATATGATTATTTCTTTTTCAATTGTTGTTGATTAGTTAATGGGTTTATATGAACAAAGAAATCATGTTAATTTTGATCCATGCCCATATATTAATTAATAGCTAGCTAGATCTATATTTTTTGTTTCATAATTACTTGAATAGTGGTGTACAATTAAAGTGATTGTGGTTCCACCTCACCTTCATTATCAATATCTTTTTGTTTCTTTCTTCATCTCTAAAGACAAAACAACCTATGATACCTTAAACTTAATTTTCATTCTTTTTATATATTAATGACTGATTTTATGGCATTTTAAAAATTAATATATATCTAATTATTTTTTTGCTTATAGTATTTTTCAATCTGATAGGTCAAGAATTAATTCATCGCAGATATGAGTTTCATTTAAGGTATGTCGTTGGTCAATAAGTTGTTGCATGCATAGGCGGAATTCAAACCTCCCGATATTTACTTAAATGGGCAAATAAACTGACCACTCGACCAATCCAAGTTAATTATTTTTAATTAAACTTTATTTAGAAAACATCATATCATCCTAGCTCAATCCCCACATGGTGGCCCAACAAACTATTTGTAGCCGTAGATTAAAATCTTAAATCATGTGAAGATATGATTTTCATATTAATTAAATATGATGATAGATTAGCATTTGAAATCTCAAATCTGTCTCTAGGCACATGCTCCATTTTGACATATTCTCTATATTATAACAATTTGGGACTAATATAATAATTAAACTTCTATTTCAGTTTAGATTATTTTGGGAGTTCAAGTCACATTTTTAAAGAGCAAAAAGTAAAATATTTTGAAAATGAAAAAAAAAAGTTTAGATTCTTAAAGAGCATCTTAAAAAACCATATAATAATTAAGTGTGGTCTAATGTTAAGTTCATTAGGTATCTTAACTAAATAATGGAGATTCATATATATCCCACCTTTTAAATATGAAAAACATGTTGTAACTAAACTCTTGCTTTAATTTGAAAGATAATTCCATAAGTAGGAGAAGTTTAGTCATTATTTTTTTTGTTGGATATCCTAATTATTTGATACCTTGAAAAAGAGCATCATAAAGATTTTTGTTATCAAAATTCCTAAATTTTATTTCTCCATGCAAAATGATCACCATGGGCCTTTTATACCTTGTTGATTTAAAAATAAAAAGGGACCCAAATCCTTTTAAGCTAATTTTAGTTTAAGGGTTTAATTGTTATATATTGAATATTGATGGAGTTTACACCATTTATTTAATCAGATATTTGTGTTTTAAACTTAAAATAATGCATGGTTAACTAATTCCTACTAATATTTTAATATATGCTTAAATTTTCGTATAAAAAATTTTAATATACATATTAAAAATATTTAATTTATATAAAATAAAATATTATTTTGATCCCTAATATTTGGAATAAGTCCTAATTTAGTACCTAACGTTTCAAATGTACTATTTGAATTTTAAGAGATTTTAAATTTTTATTTCAATTTCAAAAAGTTTTAAACGTGTTCAATATTATCCCATAATTAAATTTGATACGAATAGTTATCATATTAAAAAGTCAATAATATTGGATTTCGATACAAAAGTAAATTGATTCATCAACAATCACTAATGTAAAAGTTTTTCTTTTGATTTAGAGCGTTGATGATTTATTGATAGGGTTTGGAATTTTTTGACAAAAAGGAAATCGACAAAAAAAGTGTTACAAAATTTTTTTTTGTTATATTTTTTAACATATAGAAGAATAAATGATTTAACAATAACTTTATTAACGTCCACATCAGTTATTCTATTAAGAGGAAGTATAGGGAGCCAATGGAATATCTATACAATGTTTACAATGGAGTATTTATCTCTGGTACCTGGATGGTTATTTTGGATAGTTAGGTGTATTGTATTTGAGAAATTAATAGTATTTTATCCTGAATGTTCATTTTTTAACTCATATTTAGCCAAATAAATAGCCCATTATACACGTACAAATACTTCATTGGCTATTTAGCGGAATTCTTCTATTAATTATTCGTATTAAATTTAATGGTAGCACAATATTATTGAACCCATTAAAAATATTTTAAGATAGAAATAAGACGTTTAAAATGTTTAAGACTAAATTATGACTTGATTCAAACTTCAAACATTAAAATAGTATTTTATTCTCTTTCTATATATATGGGCGCGCACAAATACATAATAATTGGTTTTTTACGTGGATATACTATTTTTAAATAGAAAATATGAGTAGTTAATGGAATATTTGTACAATGTGTATAATGGAGGTTTATGAAATATTAGAAATATAACCATTAGTGTTATATTTTTTCATCAGTTAAAACTTTTGGGATGAGTGGTATCATAACATGGTATTAGAGCGCTATATCCAAAAGATCAAAAGTTTAATCTTTGATAAACCCCAAAATTAATTTCAATTTGTAAATCAATAGTCCATTATCTCTCTAGCGGGTCCATTTTTAAAACCTTTATATAATGGCCATATATACATAAACTGAACTAAATTAGAAACAATTAATTGGAATTTATTTTTTTTGTTTAAATCTAAACGATCACCTGTTAACCTTTATGATCAGGGGTGAAACCTTGGGTAACGTTATTGTGTGTGTAATATATATATTTTTTTCTTTTTTGTGGTTTCTCTAAATCTATTAATTTACATACAAACTTTACATAAAAATAGTATTGACCCTCCTTTTTAAATAAATAAATAAAACACAAAGATGATAAAATTTAATTTGAATCCATTCAGGTCACTGTTGATGTTAAGTGACAAAAAATCCAAGTAACTGTTGATGATATAAACCATTGACAATATGATTTGGTCGGCGAAGAAATGGAAATGGGTGATTAATCTTGTTTTGGACATCTTAATAATTATCATTTCAGTACTTACTTTATAAACAATGTCAAAAAGCAAATCCAGCGGCTAATTAATCACAACATTTTTGTGTGGCTGGGGAGATAATCCTATTAAGCAAAGTTCAAAATGATCACATGGTAATAGCAACTCATAATGGGGAAAAGAAAGACAATAATATTACTCTATATTTCTATGTTTCTTCAAACTTCTTAGAACTTTGAGTAATTAATTATAATAAATTAAAGATTAAATTGAAAAAGAAAAAAAAAAGTGAGATTCAACGTGAAATGTGTAAGGCTTACTTTTAATTTATAAATTATTAGAGTTGTTAAACAATTATTTCAAAGAGGAAAAAGTTATTCAATAGTTTTAAATAGTAAAATATAGCATTATTTGTCCTTAAAAAAATATGGATTTAAAGAAAGTTAGTAGAAAATTCTTTTTACAATTATATTATATCTGTACATTAAACATTACCTACTAAATTAACTACTACTATAGAATATTAGAATTTTTTATTGTAAACTTTTATTAATTGTTGATTTTTACTACTTGTCTCATCTGTAATCCCGATATATATTGTATTTAGTGTTTTAAATACCTAGGATTAGATCTGTAATATCTATTATAAAATGCATGAATATAAAATAGTAAAAGTCTACATTAAAAATATATAAAATAACATATATGTTAACTGTATTTTTACATATGGTAAAGTAATAAACACCAACATACTAATTAATCATAATATATATATATATATACGGTCTAAAATAATTTTATATGTATATTTATTGATATAATAATATATCAATAGAAATAACTCTTTTTTTTTACATTAATAAGATGAATAGTCGTTTAAAATAATAAATATAATTACATATTATTATATAAAATATTTTTATATTATTAATATATTAAAATTAATTTTTTATATATAAAATAAAGTACTATAATATTCTAATTTTAGTATTTAGAAAAAATCATAATTTAATAATAAAATAATATTAAATTTATTTAAAATTTGTTGAAATTAAAATAAAATATTTAAAATATAAAAATAAAATTAAAAATTAATTCAAAGGTTAAGAATTAAAATAGTCGAGTAATTTATGATATATAAATACGGCAAATTTAATAAGAAAAAGTATAGATAAATAATGAGAATATTAAATAATATGAATAATAGATATATTAGATGTTTAATTTAATAGGTATGCAGATAATTATATTCATTATTTTTAATTGAATTGTTATTTTTTTTATTTGATTTACTCATATACAGTTAATAATGATTAAATATTTAATTAATTAAGTATGTAGATAATTATCTTAATGTTAAAGTTTACAAAATAATTTGGAAATAGAATAATTTTTTACTTTATTGAGTCAATTCTAAAATTCATTATTCACATTATTTACAAAAGTTATTATTTACATAACAAAATTCATTTAGTAATGGTTTGTTAGCATAAAATATTTTTTTTGAGTGAATACCTACCCGCCCTCTAATAATTACCTCGAAAGAATAACGAGATTTTTCAAAAAGAAAAACATTCAATCTGATCCCTAATATTCTTTTGGAATTAATTAGTTCTTATACCAAAAAAATAATATTAATTTTTTTTAACACAAAATTAATTTGTCTCATAAAATTAAAGTTCAAGAGTCAAATTAATTTTTTTATTAAAGATCTCGTTATTTTTCGAATTAATTTTGAGGAACCGTTTAAATTTTTTTTTTCTCTTTACTGCTCCAGATTGAAATAAATGTTCTATATTCTATGTGGATTTGATTGTTATTCTTTTTAATTAGTAGATTTTAAGGAAATCATGTAACTACATAAGTATGTATTAGTCTTGAAATGGAAGTTGCATTGTCATCGTTGAATATACGTGCAAGATAGAAATGCAACTAAGTACTTAGTATTTCATACACACGTCAACAATAACCAAAGACACGTAGGATTCTTATCCTTAACAATGTTGCATGTGTAGCATCCCAACAATATTGTTGTTTGTGTCAACAGTTTAGATTGCACAATTTTCCACTCTGCATGGATCATGATGTTATTTTGGAATTTGGATTCGAATTTAAATTCCATCATATATATAAGAATCGGAACTTTTTAGAGGTGTATATATTTACATTATTGTAGAATAATGATTCTTCTGATGTGAATTGATTATCACGGGAAAATTTATATATGTATAATAAAGAAAATAATTATTTAGAAAAGAAAAAAAAAATACTAAATGATAAATATATGTTTCGAGTTGTAGTTATTTGGGCCTTCTCTTGGGTCTTTTTGGGCCATACAATAAGGGAATGGTTTCCAAAAAAAAACTGGGTAGAAAAAAAGATAACATTTTTTTTTAAATACTAGGCTTTGAAAAATAATTTAACTAGAAAATCAAATTAAGGGTAATGTTTTTTTTTAACTTATATAATAAATCACTTAAAGCACTGATATTAATTAAATCCATAAATTACTACGAATTAATAACAAATTTAATATTTTCACATTGACGAATAACTTGGTATATATATATATGAGAACAAAAATTAAAAAAAAAAGCAAATTAATTATAGATGAAGTTAGCAGCATTAGATATAAAATTAATTATATATCTTTATCTAACAATTTAAACTTTTACAAAACATTGGTAATGGTTAAAATTGCACGAAAACTTATTCTAAGTATTATTTTTCTAATAATCAATTGTTTATGAGTTAATTATTATTTTAAAAATATTACTAAAATTAATTATTATATATTTGTATATAAATATATATATATATTTTAATTTATTTTTAATATATATTTTATATTTTATTATATATCTTATATTAATAAATATTTTAATAATTAATTTGAGTGTGCATTATCTAATAGAATTGTTATTACTTATATGTCTCCAAATAGTATTAAAGAGAAGCCCTATAATAATAAGAAGCAGTTTATTAAGTTATGGGAAAGTATGAAGAGTTAATGGAATGTTTATATGTGTATAATAAAGGTTTATGGAGTATTAGAGATATAATTATTAGTGTTATTTTTTTTGAGTATAAATTCCAAAATAATACTCGAATAGTTATTCTAGATAGTATGAGAGATCTTCATTTTATAACTCAATAATTCATTGTATACATTATACAAATAGTCTATTATCTCTCTAGCAGAATCCGTAAGTTATTTATGAATGAATAATTAATCATTCACTAACTTATGCCATCATTACGTTATTTTCTGTTTCTCTCTTTTTCGTTTTCTATTTTTGTTATACCTTATGCAAAATGTGTAGCATTGCTGACTTTGATTAGTACCTAACGATTTTGTTATTATCTAATAATGACTTGGTTATTAGATTATTCAGAATTTATATTATATTGGGCCGCGGGCTATTGTAAATTCCATTAAAATATAGCTATTATATATATACATGTGACTTTATCTATTAATTCAAGTTTTTAGGATAAATATAATTTCTTGACACATCAAAAATCAATAAATGATCACAACTGTACTAATAATCAGAATTTAATTATTTAGTAGGATTATCCTATACCGAATAAGGACTTATTTTGATCAACTTTTAAAAAAAAAATTTAAGTTATTTTTTTTAAAAGATTTAATAAAAAATAAAAATAATTTTATATTTAGAACTCATACAAAAAAATTTTATTTATTAATATTTAGATATAACTATATAAAAATATTATTTATTTATTTATTATGTGAAAAAACATCTTTTTAAAAAAATTAAAAAATATGTAAATTATAACTTTTATTTTTTTAATATTTTTATTTTTATTACTAAAAATTTATTAAACACATTAAAAAAATAAAAAAAATTATTAAAAAATCTTTTTTTATCAACTTAATAGTATATAAATAAGAGAAAGTCTAGGGGCCAGCAATTCTATTGAATTTTGGCCAGCATGTAACCAGCAGAGAAATGTGAGCCATTGGATGAAATCTCATACCAATCTCACACCATCAAATCATCATTGATGGTTAGTTGATGGCTAACAATTACAAAAGTTGCTGTCCCCCTAGCATTGCTCTATAAATAAATACTAAATTAGAACACGTTTTTTTAATATAAATAAATGAGTCCATTAAATGAGACTTATTATATCAATCATTTGAATAAAGGTTATATAATATATTACCCAATGAAGCATAGCTGAAGTTCAACTCATACGCATGCAATAGCACTAGCTAACAATTTTTGTGGAGATATAATTTATTAAAGTCAAGGAATAGTAGTATATATATGTAATAGAAGAACAAATTAAAGATGTCCCAAACGGAAAGAAAAGCTCCCAAAATATACATGTCATGCTCCTAACAGATTGGAACAATCGGCTTCACATTTTGTTTGTCACTTAGCATCAAGTTGACTACTTTAACGATGATATTTTTACGTAAAAATGATATATATTATAAATGGTTAAATAATTTAATTAAATATATTTGAACAAATTCATTCTAACTATATTTGCAAACGGCATAAATCCATTTATCGATTGAAACAAGTCTTAGACAATAATTTATTAAACAATTCTGTTACGTTATCAACAATATTTCTGTCAACATCTGTCAATTCTTATCTATAATTGTGTTTAATAAAAGTATTTTTGTGAATATATTTAATAAAAATGTATTTTTTATAGCTGTGTTTAATAAAAATGTCTTTATAAATATATTTTTTAGAGGTGTCTCTTTATATATGTATTTAAAATATAATAATTAATCATTATTGACAATAAATTGACAGATAATATGTTGGTATTTTATACTTTTTCTTTATTAAATTTAGTACTACTCTACACTCTTTTGATTTTCACAACACCAAATCTGACACATCTTTATTTATTAAACACAATACTAGTTCATTCTGTTATCTCTATTTTTTGTGTTATGTGAATGACATTATTATTAGCATGGCAAACAGTTAGTGAAATAGAAATCAGTAAAAACCAAAAATCTGTTTCTACAGATCATTGATGAGGTTCTTAAATTTTGTTCTCTTGAATATCTTGATGTATAGTCTTAATAATTCTTCCGTATCAAATTGTTAAAAAAATTTATGTACTTCTTATCTACAAAAATCAGAAATAGACATATGATTGGTTACTCTAAAATCTACCTACACCAACAATTTTAGAATCAGAATCAGTAAAATAAGATAATTTTTTTGCAAATCTCTCCACACTCAAACCGTTAAAGTCTTAAATATCGAGTCACCAACAAAAGATTCTATCAAAATTAGTAACAAATATACGAATAACGGCCTAAAAGTAATTTAATATACACAGGTGACTCATACAGTCACAGGTACACAATTCATTCCATTTTACTTTGAACACTCACATACTCTTACTTATTTGAGTGTTAGAATTCCTTTGCAGGTATCCAACAATACCTTTATTACTGAAAGACGACGTTTTACACTCTTATTCTAAGAAAACTAATTCGAACGACAGCAAAACGAGCTATACATCGGAATATCCACATTTACACATAAATAACACATATTTTAATTAAATAAAAATTTTATTTTTTTATGATAAAAGAGTAGAAATTTATTTATTTTTTCTAAATATATAAAAAAATACAATTCATTTAAAAGTACAGAATGATATTGTTCTAGAAAACCCTAGATTCATATGAATGTGAATTATCACATAACTGTATACGTGTTAAGAGTCGGTTTGATTGACATAAGAGAATAGTTGAATTTGGATATACATGTAACCCAATGGAAACACAGAAAAATGTGTCCATGTGGGATGTGGGTCCCACCTATGTCCCCCTTCATTTTGTAGGAAGAATAATCAAGTAGTGAACCTTGTTGTTGCAATCCACAATTCACATGCTACCTAATAAACATAGAAAGCCAAAGAAAGATTGATCATATATATTGTAACACACTACACTATAATTGGAATTCCTTGATCACCCCGGAATTTTCAATAGCACATGGCTCATGCAATCACTTAGTTTTTAATTACTACAAAAATGGAAATCTGTGTTTGTAGCCGAAGAACAAACAGTGTGTGTATACTCTAATAATAGTTATAGGTTTAGATATACTTGAAGTTCTTAAAAAGGAAGGCCTTATTATTAATTAGGTTTGATGATTTGATTTTGATGTATAATAACTCCTCTTCTCTATTCTTTCTTTTTTTATTATTGTTTGGTTAGTCATTTAAAAATCTAGAGAGAAATATAAAGGATTTGGTTACGAAATTATTTATCTTAGAAATTTAAGTTGATAGAAAGAAATACATGAAAAATTTCTTTTTGTTAAGTTTGCATAAATTTTATTATTTTTTTATCTATTTTATGTTTTTTTTTTTGAGAAAACAATAATAAAATTTCAAATATTTAGATTATAAAATTATTTCTACCAAAATTTTAATAAATTGATAGGAAGAGACGTATAAATAATTATATCTCTAATAGATATAATAATAATTAGAACAAAGATAATGAAATAAAAAGTGGTTTAAATATATATGATGAGATAACCAAGTTGGGTTGGTTTAGTGGTTAGCTCACTAGTCCGCTTAAGCAAGTGTCGGGGATTCGAATCCCGCCTTGTGCATGCAGCAACCCATTGGCCAGCGGCAAACCTTTAAATGGAGCTCAGTACCGCGGCGGATTAGTCCTTGACCTGTCGGGTTGGGAAATACCGTAAATATATATATATATATATATATATATATATATATATATATATATATATATATATATATATATATATGATGAGATTTGATAGCTATTTGAAATAGTTCCTAATTAATATGTTACTACATATGCAATTACAATTCATATTAATTAAATTCTCATTTCTTTAATTTTACTTATAAAAGGTCTACAAAGTTTTTTTTAGTCTTTAGTATCTAATGCATCTAAATGTAATCAATTTGAGTTAGGCTAATGATTAGTTTAAATTTTTAGATAATTTAATACAATATCTACCAAACATCAGGCCAGAGGAGACCAAAGATTCCCAATGAATATCAATGATTTTCAATGAGTGATTATCTTAATCGTTTACTAAAATAAATATTAAAAATTTAAAATCTCATTTGTATATATAAAAATTTATTAATTAATAATAAATTTTTAAATAAAATTTATATGATAAATTATTTTTTAATTTGTCAGATCTAGTGATATTGCAAAATAATATATACATATTTAGACATTACTATATATGTGTGTGAAATTAATCATCGAGAATAATTATCTTCTCAATGTTTGAGCTTGAGTCAATCATTGTTGATAAAAAATTAAAAATAGATTAATGATACATTAACATACAGATCAAATTATGAGTCCCATAACCATAAGCTAGGAACAAATAAAGTAGGGTTTTATTAGTGTAGAGATCGAGAATATACTATTGGATGGAATAATGAGTACATATGCAGGCTGATTTTTTTTATATGGAAAAAATATTGGTGTTTTTTTAGGAAATGGGATTATTTGGTATAATTACATATGGGTGGATTTGTAGGTAAAAAGTCAACACGTAGGGGACGTGGTGCAACACGTGGGGGCGTATTGGACACGTGTCAGCATTCTGACCAACACGTGGGGGTGTGTTGGACACGTGACAGCGTATTGGCCAACACGTGAGGGCGTGGTGCAACACGTGGGGGCATGTTGAATGAGTTCCACAATACTGTAATACACTTCAAATATCAATATTCAACCAAAACACTATCTCCATTTCCATATTAAAAATAATTTTTGAGATATGCTCATCGATCTTCACGACATCATATACTATATTAATATCATATATATATACAACTAACTTGAGTTGGTCGAATGGTCAACTTACTCATCAGCTTAAATAAGAATTAAAGAGTTCAAATTTTGTCTTGAATAGTAATTTATTGACCAACAACAAACTTTTAAATAGAGTTCAGATTTGCGACAAATTAGTTTTTCACCTCTCAAATTAGAGAATACCGTAACAAAAAAATATCATATATATACATTTCACAAGCTAAGGATCAAAAGAATGACCTGGAATTTTCTATATAGATTGGTTAGTCATTATCATTATTATATATATAAGAATATATGAAGCTACTTGGCAAGCCATGAACCTAATATCATTGTTGTGTTCCTTGTCATGTTCCATGGAATTGAAGTATTCATGCCACGCACACACATGCACATGCATGATGTCACATAAAATTGGCAAATTTTTATCAATTCAAACAATCGTCAAACTCTATAACTAACCCAATAAGCATTGCATATAAATTTGGGTATCTTCTTTCATGATAAACTTTTACCAGATTCTGACATTTTCCTTTTTGGTTTCGCAAATGTCCTCATCAAAATTAAAGGAAATAACCGCATGGGTTAATGGACTTTCATAATATCAAACTCCAAAGACAACAAAATTTCATATCTGAGCGTAAGTTGAAGTATCCAAACTGTTCAAGTGTAGATATCTATTATAATCAAGATATGAGTTGGCACAAATAATAAAAATAATTTATAATATATACATTTTATAAGGGCACAAGTTTTACTTGTTTTTCTTCTTCAATGATTAATAAGAATAAATATATATAAAAAATTAGTTTTCAATTAAATAACATAGTCTAATTTTTTACTGTAAAACCATATATTTTTTATTTTAATTTTTTAAAAAATTTAACGTTTATGATTTAAAATTAGAATTTAAATTTTAAAATTTAAAATTAAAAAATTGAATAAAATTAACTAGAAGAACTCTCTAATTAAACTCATATAAAAGTGCTAGTTGAAACTTTAGGGTTTAAAATTTAGAGTATATAAATGGTGCATTATATATAGTATGTTTATACTACGGTATTTACAGTAGTTATGATATTTTAAAAAATATTATTAAAATTAAATTAAAATAATATTTTTTATTATTTAATAGCACTTTTTAAAAAGAATTGCAAAAAAAAAAATATTATCAAAATATTAAAAAAATATGATTTTATATAACTATTGTAACTACCGTAAGCATAAATATATTAGAATTATATATATATATATATATATATATATATATATATATATATATATATATATTGTAAACATAAAATAATTAATATAATATATAAAATCATGTCATACACTTCATCAATCAATTGTACATACAAACCACAGTTAGTTGTTTGTATACATAGGACAACCCAATACTCCTCTCAACTAACAATATCTTATAGTTATTATACCCTCTAGAGCATTTTAAAGCTCAAAAATTAAATTAAAAAAAAAACAAAATCATATATATGATGATGATACCTAATTCTTAACCAAAAACACAAACCTTAATTTCAAACCAACAACATTATTTTTTTCCCTTGATTAAATAATAATAATAATAATAATAATTAGATAGACATGATGCTACTACTCTTCATTATTGGTTAAGTTGAAATTGATGAACCACATGATAATGATTATGTTGCTTGAACAAGTGGTGATGAAGCTGGAATTGGTGAATGTGGAGACAAAATGTGAGGTGACATAACAGTTTCATGATGATCCAACAATCTTGATGAAGAGAAACTTAACCTAAGATTCTGTTGCCAACGTTTTTTCACTTCAACAACGTTGTTGTTTTTCTTTGCCCTATTATTATTCTTTGTTGTTTTCTCTTTCCCAATCACAAATGCTCTTATTCTATTCAGTGCAACTTCAACCGTTTCATCATCCATGTTTGCAAAACAAACCCTAAACCAACCTGGTTCCAAGCAATTGAAAGATGATCCCGGAGAAACATTGAGCTTCACTTCGTTGATGATCACGCGCCATAGCGCCATTTCGGCTTCAAAGCTTTGTTCTTTCAACAATGAACTCAGATTCATCCAATAGAATAATCCGGCATTGCTCGGAAACCTCTTGATGTTAACTTCTTCTAGCCCCTTTGAGAAGTATTCGTGCCGTTTCGCCAATCTTCTAGAACTTTCCTTAAGAAAATTATCCACAAATTCGTCGTCTGAAAGCATTGCGGCCAGCATATGTTGAGTCTGGGAAGAGACTAATCCGAAACTCGACATTTTGCGACCGCAATTCACGACTATATCGTTGTACGAATAAACTATCCCAACCCTAAATCCGGGGAATCCCATATCCTTGGATAGGCTATAAACTATGTGAATAAGTTCTTTTTTGCATGATGAGTCATCCATTTCTTCAATGATTTCGGCAACACTTACAAACCGTGGGGAATCAAAAACCGTGGCTGAATAGATTTCATCACACACCAAATGTATGTTGTTATCATTGGTGAAATTCACTAGGCTCTTCAATGTGTCACGGTCTAAAGATGTTCCCAAAGGGTTTGAAGGGTTTGTTATGATCAAACCCTTCACATTGATGTTATCATCTTTGGCTTTTTTGTATGATGATTCAAGAGCTTCTCTTGTGATCTTGAAATTGTTGGAGCTATCACAATGAACCGGAATCAACCGTAATCCGGTTCGCCAACACAAATCCCGCGGATATCTGTAATTAAATATCAAAATATTTTAATATCAGTAATGTTAGGGAAACAATAAAAAAATATTTCGTTAAATATATTAAAAAAAAAGTCTAGGAGCAGTAATTTTTATGTTTTTTGGCTAGCATTTAACCATCAAAATAAAAGTGAGTGATTTCTCACCATTAGATGTAATCTCACACTATTAAAAACACTATTAATAACCAATTAATAATTACAAAATACTAAAATTGCTGGTCCTAACATTTCTCTTAAAAAAAATTAAAATACATAATATATTATTAATATAACTATCAAAATATTCTTTTATTATTTATTTAATCACTGAACATTGCGTGATGAAACATTGGTGATGATAGGATATAGTATAAATTAATTTTTGCTACTTCTTATTCGTGTCATGTATCATGATATCATGCCTAATTACTCAACTAATTTAGTCAAATCTGTAAACAAATTAGTCAACGTTTATGCGAAAATGGGCCCCACTGAAAGATTTGTAAGAGGAAGGAGAGGTAATTGAACTTTCTGCATATAGTTATAAAAATTAATAATTAAATTAAAATAGAATAATAATAATTTGGAAAACATTACCAAAAAAGTTGAACATACATGATTGTGTTTATTAATTATTATCACTATTAAATATGATAATAACTTCGCTATCAATGTGTGAAGAAACTTGTTATTAATAAAATAATTAAATAATATGAATTTTTTTTTCCAAAATATACAGCTGTGTGTGTAAAATTATTTGGTTATGTGATGACGTTCCTGTTGAAAATATAAGGTGACCGTACAATGACGTTTTCATACGGTTTCAGTTTTTCAAAATATGAAAGAAATAAAGACAGAATAATATATAACATGGTTACTATCGAATTAGTTTTGAGTAATGAAGTGTCTAATTAACTTGGATTAACACATGTTGACTAATGAAACATGCTCGTTGACTAATAACACTAGTAGTACCATAATGTTTATATAATATATTATATATATAAAATTATTAAAAAAAAATTTAAATATATTAATATACCGGTATTTTAGTAATTTTTAATCGTTAATCTTAATTATAAAAAAATTATATAATATATAATTAAGATCGACGATTAAAAATGACTAAAATACTAATATATTAATATACTTAAATTTTTTTAAAATTATTATTGTTATTATTACTATTAATTTGGTGGTAGGTAGGTCTAATATATTTCAGAATGAGATTGATTGACCTAACTTATTTAGTCATGTTTGAAGTTAATATTCTTTTAAATTTTAAATCCTAAATTTTAGGGTTGACACATCATAACCTAGTTAGGAAAAAAGTAAGTTCATGTAGTAATTAATAACAACATTAGAACTCTTAATAAATTAAGCAACCGAAAAAAAAATTAATTAAGAAGAAGAATGGAAGTTTAAATAATGAGCCAATTATTTTAGTGATTTCTAGTTTGACATGCATGATTTTGATTGATACGAACGGAAGCTTTAATATTATCCAATTTGGTGTTTGCGAGTTGCAATGACAAAAAAATAATAAATAAATACAGAAACACGTCTCATAGATTTTCATCACTGAAATTTCAAACGTGGCACCATAGAATAACATCATAATAATATAATAATAATAATAATAAGCTAAAATTCTAAATTAATAATCTTCTACAGTGTTCTAATGGAATCAAAACCATATACTACTCTTAGGAACTTTATTTTGGTAACGTATTCAAGATTACTTTTCGTACCGGTCTATATGCTGGATTTATTTTCGTAAACAAATTAAAACCATTTCTTTCTTTTAATTTTTAGCATGATTCTTAACCAGGGACGGTTCTACATACATTGTTGTGGGGCAAGCGCCCCCACTACAATTTGGAATTTTTTTGAGTAGTATATGATAATAATATTTATTTGCCCCCATTAGATTATTAAATTTGACCCCACAATAAATTTTTACTCAATTTTTGGTACTTAATCGTCAATTTAAAAATTTTATATTAGAAATTCGTTAAAACTTAGAATGATCAATTCTCAAATTTAAACGAAATTAGTGTTCTTTTTTAAAAATCAACTTAAAAGAATATTATTTATCTTATTTTTAAATTAGCTTTAATTTTTTCATAACAACTGTATTAATTGAAAGAACTTTTTTAACTATAAATATAAATAAGAGTCGATTTCTAATTGTGTTAGGAAGTGAATTTTTAAATAATTATTTAGTAATATATATAAAAAGAGAGAAATTTTGATGGTAGTTAACAGAAAAATTATTTAATTTTTTAAAATATAAAACCTAAAATAATAGAAATTTAAATTATATATTATTATTTAAATTACTATTTTAGTATTGTAATTTATATATTAGATATTTTGAAGGCTAATCATATTTTACAATAATAAAATATAATCATAACAATAATTATGTTATATATACATAAAAAATAATTATTTGTATAAAATATATATTAAAATATAAAATACACATTAAAAATAAGTTAAACAATACATATTTATACACAGATATATAATAATTAATAAATAATTTAATATTTAATTTTTTATATACATATATTATTTTTATTATAAATAATTATAATGTTATATAAATTTTGCCCCCACTACTAAAATTTTCTGGATCCGTCACTGTTCTTAACCATAGAACTAGTTAACACGTTTAGTAGAAATAAAAATCTTGCTTTTATAAATTAAAGTGTATGTTGAGAATATTATAGTAAATTTATATATTGTTACAAAATGTTTTAAAAATATAATCTTGGTTTTATAAATTGAGTAGATGATTTTTTACGTTATTAATATAAAAAATAATTTATTTACGTTAACAGTACATTAGAATTAAACTCTTATAAATTATATAAAAAATATTAAAATTAACAGATAAAATTATTCGACTCTAAAATTAAACCGTAAATTTTTACAAATTTATCGATTTAATTTCAGAGTCGAATTTGACTATTTAAATTTACCTAAACTATCCAGAATCAAAACCCAGTATATGGTTATTAAACTTTATATATAGGTGCTTTTTTCCTTTCCACTTTAAACATTTGATGTAGTAGTGACATAGTAACATTCATTGAATGATATATGAAATGAAATATATAAATAAATGTATGAAAAAGAAAGAGGGTACATACGCTGCATAATAAGGGGTAGGAACAAGAAAAGCATCTCCAGGATCAGCTAAGCAGAACATGATTAATTCATTTGCACCTGTTGCCCCTCCACTCATCAATATACGGTTTGGATCAAACTTGACCCTACCACCTCTCACTTTTGACATAAACTTTGCCACAGCCTGAACACATTAATATCATTTTCATAATTAATTAGCAAATCCATTTCATTATTATATATTATCAACATTATACTAATTAATAAAAATTTAATTATTCTCTCAATCGATATCTATAATTTTACTAAATTTTTAATTAAATTTTTATATATTTTTTTTACTTATATCATATCAGATTTTGTAATTAAGTTACTAATGTGACAAAAATATTAGAATTAACGGAATATTTTGTTAAACAAAATGAATATGCCTAACACTTGATTGAATATTTTATATAATTTAACAGAATATTCTGTTAATTCTAACATTTTTATCACAGTAAAGACTTAGTACAAAATTTGATATAGTATAAGAATCTAATAAAAAATTCAGTAAAATTATAGGGACCGACAAAGTAATAAAATTATTATTTGTGAATTAATTATCAATTATTATCCTTTTTTTCCCTTACACTTGTGAACTGTGGTAATCCATGATAGTCTTGAAAGTTGGCAATATCTCTGAATTGATGAAGTCCTTCAGGAGTGCAAATGGAAGCCTTGGGATTCTTCTTTAACCACTCTTCAATGAGATCAAAGCATAGCTAAACAAAAAAAAGGAACATATATAAAATAAATAATGTTTTAATTTTACAATATATATATATATGACCATAAAACAAAAAAAAAATAATTATCAAATATATATCTGTAATAATTTCACATTATCTTGTGAAACAATAATTAATATAAATACATGCAATTATGCTAATTATATATAAAAATTATAAATATGTATATATATATGTACCTGATTTTCAGCAAGACCCATTTGAATAACACCTTGAGGGTTTCTTGTAGGGTGATATGGATCTCTATCATAAGCTTTCCATCCATCAAAGTAAGGAGAGTTCTCTCCATGTTTCTCATTTGTTGCAATCTTTGATAGAAGCTCATAGCTCTTAGAACTCAAACCCACCATGTTGAGTGTTAAGTTATTGGAATTAAAATGAAAAATCTAAGGTTTATAATATAATAATATAAGGTATAATTAAGGTGATCACACACTAGTATTTTATGAGTAGCTAGATAGTATGTAGTAGCAAAAGGCTTTTATTTGTGTGTGTGGAATTTGTTATTAGAGCTTAGAAAACATGCAAGAGTGTAAGGAAAATGGAAGAGAATGTGTGATATTTATAGGAAGAGAATAATGGATATGTGGGTTTATATTGAAATAATAAAAAAAATAAACTAGTTAGAAGCTTGAAGGAGGAAAAGTCTATATCGAACTTCAAAACTTATGAAGACTGAGAAGAAATAAAAAAGAAGGAATATTAATAAGCATGATGATGTGTACTTGTGTTGGTCAAATGCAAATTGCTTGCGTGTATTCGCATGAGTCTCATCACGTGTGGAAAGAGCGCTAAAATTATCGAAAGAAAATAAATTAAATTAATTATTAATATATTTATGTATAAATATATATTATTTATTTTATTTTTAAGGTATATTTATATTTTAATTTATAAAGTACGGATATTTTTTGATCATTTTGGATACAATACTCATCGACAGTCGTTTGATACGTGTGTTTTTTATGTCTAACTATATCTTAATAAAAAAAATATTTTTTTTGAACATATTTAAACACACCTAAATAGTAAATACTATCACGTGTCAATAAGTCTATCTTTATTCTTAACATATATTCTTAAAACAAGTTTATTAGAAATATTATATATTATTAATTATTAAAATAAAAAATATTTTAAATATTTTATATAATTAAAAAAACACTAAAAAATACTTTATATTTTATATATATGCTGTATTCCCATATTTTGTAAAAATTTTAAATTCGCGTGTCCTATGGCGGGTTGTGTTCGATATTTGTGTGCCAGTGTTCATATATCATAAATTTTAATATATATTTTATACTAGTGTCTAATTTTAGTGATTAACTTGAATGCACATCTACCATAATTGATTAATTATATATCAATGAATATTAATTAATTAAAAAATGAAAATTAAAAAATATATAGGATCAATTTTCATTGACGAAATAATAATTCTTCTCTTGTCCAATATTTTTATTTTTATTTTTTATTATTTGTTAACAATTAAACGCTTGATTTTGACAGCGGTAAAATTTTAAATTAACTTACTTTTTGTGTTAGTAATGTTACTATAATAAAAGTAGCTATATATATGTAGTAAGCGTGTGTTAGGTATTATAATTTGTGTATTCAACAAAATATATAGGAGGCATTATTGTTCTGCCAAAATTTCTTTAAAAAAATACATGTGCTTTTAAGAGATTATGGAAAATGCTACCATAAAAGGACACTAAAAAAGAAAAGATAGATAAAGAAATTCATATATGATAATTGACTATTCATTATTCATTATTCAAGTAGTTGATGTAAGAGTTAACTATTATACCTAATTGGATAATTTGTAGCTTTAGAAAACTTATAGTTTTAAATCATTTATAACCTATTTTGTTAAATAAATACTATTAATCAGTCCTTTAAGAATTTTAAAAGTTTTAATAAATAATGCATTGGTGAAGGATCACTATAGTTGTCTCTTGTCTATATTTTTATTAAAAATTAAATTTAAACTTAATTCAATAAATACTTCTTTCATTTTTTATATAATCCATACAAATTGTTCTAATTTGTAAGCAAATTGTCCTTAGTTACCTAGAAATTTTCTTTTCCTTTAAATTTAAACTTAATTCAATAAATACTTCTTTCATTTTTTAACCAAATATTCATTTTCCGAAAATCATTACAAATATATATATACCTAGAAATTTTCTTTTCCTTTAAATACTGGTAATATATATATGGATCTAATTCCAATTTTTTTAAGTATTTATGGATTTAATGATAACCTTTTAAAAATGTATATAGATTGTAGATAGAATTATATGGATCAGTTTAATTTTGATTTCACTTTTTGCTGTTGATGATGGTAATGCCAAAAGAAATAATAGGCAAAATTATGAATGGTTTAATTTGCAGATGGTGAACTATATCTTTTGTAATTATGAACAATACTATTTAGTAGTTTTTGTTATATAATTTTCATAAGAGTAAGTATAAGAAATTAATTTTTAACATTAGTAAATTTTTTATTATAATTTTTTAATTTTTATTTTTTGAAAATTTTAGAATTTACTGTTAAAATTTAGACTTTAGATTTTAGATTTTAGAGTATATAATTTAAAACTAAAAATAAAAAATAAAAAATTACTATTATTAGTTGAAAAATTTAGTTCTCCAATTAAACTTGTGTATGTAGAAGTTGATCTAATGTACCACTTTAATTAATATCTTGCTCATTTTACTTTGAGTTAATTAGATACTGATGAAAAAAAATGATGATAGAATTATAATTTCATAATAACTAGCTGAATCTCTAAATTAATGAAGTATAAAATAATATAATATTTAAATATATCTCATATTTTATATTCATTTAATTTAATGAATAATGTTTGTTAGAATATAATTAGGATCAATTAGGATATCTGAATATTTATTATAGGAGATTACGTCTTTATTATTATGATTCTCTTAGTACTTATAAATACCTTTTTATATTATATTATTCTAGACAATTTGAGGAGATAACTTGAATAGACAACTTAAATACATTCAATAATACACAAATCTTTTCTTCAGTTTAGTCTCTTGTTTCTAACAATGTTGATTAGGTTAATATTTGTTAGCTAGGTTTTCTACAGTTTCTCTCAATCCTAATAAAATTCAAACTCTCGACACTTATTTAAACGGATTAATAAACTAACTACTCAACCAACCTAACTTCTTGACTTTTGATTAGGATAATATGATTAGGTATATTCTATGTGCGTGTTTATATTCTGTGTGCGTGTATAATAATTGAATGAAACTTAGTAATAGGTTTCCGTTATGAAGATTGAAGACAGGTACTGAATTAGAATTTAGAAGAGAAGAAAGAATTCTTGGCCGGTAGTTTGACTATACTATGAAACGAGTGCCTTCTCATATTCTCTCATACGGTCATACCTAACCATGTTTATTACTCTGTGAAACATGCATGTCACATATTTGCAAGCCAAAATTTGAACGACAAAATATACACTTTGTCCATAGCGTTTGAACCAAATTTTTTTCTTTTAAATATTTTTTATTTATATAAAAAATTAATTACTTTTGTACGTTAATTTCATATAAAATATTAGAGATAAAATTAATAAAAATATTTAAAAATAGTATTGACACAGTACAAATTAAAATTATTAAGAAAAAATTGAATAAATTAAAAATGTTAAAAATAAAATAAAAATTAAGAATATTATTTTAAAAAAATTACAAACATTAAAAAATGGTATAATTTACCCTGATTTTAATTTATAAAATTTTAGCATATACTAAGATTCAATTTTAAATTAATTAACTAAAGTTGGTTGAGTGAAAGATGAAAAAAAAAAGACAATACATTCCACTTTAAATTTTTAAAATTTTAAAATTATGAATTTCTTTCATCTTATAAATTTTTTTTTCTTTGTATTCTTTTTGATGTGAGGCTATTCTTCATATATGATCACATTGATTATTCAATGCAATAATTTATCTTTTAGCATTAAATTTTTAAATAGAACTTATAATCACAATAAATTAATCTTTAACTTTCAAATAAAAATACGATAAAAAAACTAAATATATTTACAATTTTATAATAATATATTTAATTTTAGTACTTATTCAAATAAAGATATTAAAAATATTTTTTTATAAAAAATTTTGTGTTAAAAGTATATTTTATTTATTTAGCTATAATTTAAAAAAAATAATATTTTTATAATATATCAAAATCAAATCATACCATTCATGATATAATAATAAAAAAATATTTTTATATAAAAATAATTATAAAATTTTCATAGTAACAAGAGAAACAAGAAGAGAGTAGTGGGGTTGGGTAAGAAGGTAGAAACCCTTGTTGGGCGGCAACAAAAATTTGACAACGTGGCAGGGTTTGGCTCCGACTTTTTGATTTACACATTTTTCTCAATGTTACAACTTACAATAATTATATACAATATAGTGTTATAGGATGCTTCGAAGAACCTTGTTGCAAAAAAAAGTTAATAGCCTATGTTGCCATGTATAGTAAAATGACCATGAATCATGCATGAATAATATGGTTCCAATTTTCCTGGGGAATCTTATCTGTTTTCCCATTTTTATGGATTATATTATATGCGTGTATCACATTGAAATTGACATACAATGTTATAAATTTAATTTTAATGTATCATTAGTATAAAGTAGTTTTTTTATATATGTATTTAATTACGTAATAATTAATAAAAATAACTACTTTTTTTTATATTAACCACATAAATTATCATAAAAAAACAAAAGTAATTATACGATTATGTAAATACTTTACGCTATTAGTGTATCAAAATTAAACTCATAGTGTTGTAAGTCATATATGCATGTGTAGATGGTAATTAGGTCTTAGTAAAATTCAACTACCAAAAATGGAAAATAGAAGAATTCAACCCAAATGAGAATGGGACCTTGAATCAAACTTTTGGGCCTTCTTAATTAGTAATGATAGAAGTATTTTTCACGCAGTTAATGAGTTCAGTTTGAAATTATAAACCACCATGAGAAGCATGAGTTTCTTGCCAAACTTAAACCCTTCATAATTTAATTATTTTCTTATTATTTTATTAGTTTGTATACCCAATTTTTGTTTGCTATATATATATATATATCCAAGTAATTACTATCCGTTTTACTTTGCTTTACTATCTATTTTGAAAAGTGAGAATTATATTTTACCAGTTTTAATATATGTTAATTATTTTTCATATATTAACTAGTCCATTTTCATGCATTAATTGTCATTTTTTATTGTTAGATTAATTTAATTGAGTTCTTAGGTATATACATATTTTAAATTTTTTAACTTTCCTTTTATTTATTTTTTTAGTTCTTTGTGTTTGCTTTCTCAAATTTTATTTATAATTCAGTTTCGTCTTTTAAATTTCAATTCATCAAAATTAATTTAATTTCTGTGAGTAAATTTGGTTTCTTACTCTTAGTAGATCAAAATATAGTTTTTAAATTTGGCTTTATAACCTAATTTGGTCCTCCCAAATTTGACGATGTAAACGATGATCAAATATACTATAGTAGATTTGAGTTAAAACGTCAAATTTAAAGAGACCAAATAAACTAGATTAATTGAAGATTAAAGAATTAAGTGATAACTTAGTTACTAAAAAATTGTGTATTAAATAAACTCGCCTTTAAAAAATGAAAAGCATTAAAAAAATCTTTGACGTTTATTTTTATTGGATTCGTCAACTTCTTATATCAAATTTAAATCCTAAACTTTAAATTCTAAATGCTAAATTCTAAATCCTAAATCTTAAATTTTATATTCTAAATTGGTTTTACTTTGTTTGATTATTATATTTCAAATATTTTTATTTTACTTTTAGATGTTTTAATTGTTTTTAGCTTTAAATATTTTCAATTCTAAGTGATGAATATTGATTACAATGTTAGTTAAGAGACGTTAGCTCCACATACTTTCTTTAATAATAATAATAATAATAATAATAATAATAATAATAATCATAAATATTGTTTTGGTCTCTCATAGAGGATCGGAATCGAATTTGTCTTTGGTGTATATTTTGATTTAAAATCATCCTTAATGTTGTATTTGATTTTAAAATAGTCTTTTTAAATATTTTTTTAAATGACAAAAATACCCCTTTTTTCATCATTTTATTCTTCTTGTTCTTCTTTCTCTAGGAGAACAAATTATGTTTTTGTTCTTCTTTTTCCAGAAGAAAAAATTCTTCCATTAACAAACTCAAAACTTCAAATCTTAATACAGTTAACAAAATTCAATTACAAGAATTAAAAATACCCATTTTTTTCACTATTTTATTCTTCTTGCTCTTCTTCCTTTAAGAAAACAAATTCTGTTCTTGTTCTTCTTCTTCTAGAAGATAGAAGAAATTATTCTATTAACAAACTCAAAATTTTAAATCTTAATACAGTTAACAAAATTCAATTATAAGAATTAAAAATACTCAAATTCATCTCCAATTATAAAATAAAAAAATCTATCATTTTAATTACCAAGAATAATCAAATACAAGAAAAAAGAACAAAAATTAGAGAGAAACACAATTCAAAAACAAAAATACAACAGTAATCCAGAAATAAGAATAAAAACAAAACCAACAATAAAAATTAGAAAATTAGGGATTATGATGAACATCAAATTCTCCAAATCTAACAACAACAACATATTCAATTTCTTTTTAAAACAGAAAGAATGAAATTTTATCTTATAAAAAGTATGGAGGTCGCCGTTGTTGCTCTTGGAAATCACCATCGGGGTGGAAGTCGTCGTTGCCGCTGCTGCTCTTGGAGATCACTGCACCGTCGAGGTGAAGGTCATCGTTGGCCGCTGCTGTGCTTGGAGGTCGCCGCGCCGTCGGGTGGAGGTCGCCGCGCCGTCAGAGTGGAGCGCGGTGCCATTAGGGTGGAGGTCGCCGCCATCAGGGTGGAGGTCGCCGTCGAGGTGAAGTGTGTGTGGCGGTTGTGTGTGATAAAGAAGAAGAAGAAAGAGGAGGTGGTGTGTGATGGTTGTGTGTGAAGAAGAAAAAGAAGAGTGATTGTTGTATGTGAAGAAGAAGAAGGAGAAGGAGTTGCGCTGTGTATTTTGTGTTGTAACGGTGGAGTGAAGAATATAGGGTTTGAAGTTAGAGAGGTGAGAGAATACAAGGGTAAAATGGTCAAAAAAGACGATTTTAATACCAAATATAACATTAAGGATGATTTTAAATCAAAATATACACCAGTAACGGGTTCGATTCCATCCCTTAACGTGAGGGGCCAAAACAATACTTATTCCTAATAATAATAATAATAATAATAATCTCAGTACCCTAAATCCAATCTTTTTTTTTCTTTTAACTTCATCTTAATTTTTTCTTAAACTTATTATTGTTATGCTATCAATGGTGGCAAAATTGTGTACTAACACTTAGTACATAGAAAATAAGATTTATATTTTGAATAAATGTTTATCTCTGATCTTAACATTTTCTTATTACAATATCCTTAAAAAGTGTTGATATTTTTTATTTTGATGGATATATTCTATAAGGTGGCTAAGAATTAGGGTTGCTCAAATTAAAACACATTCACATTGATTTGCCACTAGCTATGGAGTGAAGGCATTGTCTAATTCATACTAGTGACTGCGCTGCCATACATGTTTTACTTTAACATTATTCTACATACCAACCCTAACCAAAAAAAACTCTAAAGAGTTTTAATTTTAATTTTCCTCTCTCTTGAATTGACCAACTTTTGTTCCTTTTTTCTAAAGAAAAATTGATTGATTCCCTTCAAATTTCAAATGTGTTTCTTCATAGCAAACAAATAAATAAAGGGTAAAATATATATTTTTTTGTCTTTAAAATTTGATATAAGTTTCAATAATAGCTCTAAGTTTTATTTTATTTTAATTTTGTCTCAAAAAAATTTTATTTGTATTAAATATATTTTTGACGACTAATTTTTTAAAAAATTTAGAATTAATTTAGTAATAATTTCAAAAAAACAATTTTCAGAATAATAAAATTAGACGTAATTGTTATGTATTATTACTGGATTGATGCTAAATTTTTTGAAAAATTAACTGTCACTTCTATTATGAGCATATTTGATACAAATCTAAAATTTTAAGATAAAATTAAAACAAAATAAAACTTAAAGATATTTTTAAAATTTTTAATAAATTTTAAGGATAAAAAATATATTTTACCCATAAATAAATAAATAATAACACTCACGTTCATGATTCATTAATCATCTTTAGTACCCTAAATCATTTAGGAAGAAAAAATGTGTTATTTTTTAATACTTCAATTGAATATATCCATGTGCATGTAGGAAACTATAGAATTTATATATTTAAATTTTATTAACAAGGTTTTTCTGATCTCTATTATCATATGATTAAGGGAAAAATGTTTTGTAAAATTAAAATAACATGTACTATTTAGTAGTGGACATTTTTTTCCAAAAAAAAAAAAAGAAAATGCGGAAAAATAATTTTTAGGTCCTTGATCGAATACACGAGTCAATAATGAATAATGATGCTCTAAGGTTTGGGATTTTCTGCATTTAAGTCATATCCTTCTATTTTTGCTCGTGTAAGTGTAGGTTTTTCTAAATAAAAGTCAACAAGTTTGAAAAAAAGAGTTCTATAAGAACAATTAAGGCAAAGAGTTTATATTATTCGAGGGACAATAATAATTTTTTAACATGTTTAATTGTTGTTCCCTTTGATCTAAACACATACTCAATTACTTTGAAATAAACTAATAAGCGACGATAATTATGGTAATAGGTACTCTATCTGCAGACAAAAGTCCAAGGTTATGTTTTTTTTTTTTTTTTTGTGACTCACGACCACATTAGTGTTAACTTGTTATACATCATCGATGTTCTTATGTAATAGCTTCGATAATAAAGATTAAACACTAAATATTTTTAGGGTAAACTATTTTTTTATTTCTAATATTTGTAATTTTTTAAAAATATTTTTAATGTTTAATTTTATTTAATTTTGTTTTTAGTATTTTTTTTTATATTAAAATTATTTCTGGATATTAACTCCATCTAAAATGTAAAGGACAAAATTAAAAATATTTAGTAATAATTTTAACATTAATAAAAAATATTAAAAATAAAATTAAATGAATCGAAAACGTTAGATACAAACTTGATAAATTAAACATTAAAATTTTTTTTAATTATAAATATTAAAAATAAAAAATATATTTTACCCATATTTTTATTTATAAAGATTTTAATATTATATCATGACTTAATCCAAAAATCTACACTGATAAAAAAATACGTGAATGATTATACAACTTACATTACTAAAATAGTTATCTAAACACATAAAAAATAATTATGCAGGAGACAATAAAAAATCTAGACAATATGAACAATAGACGGTAGATTTAGTCCAAATACTTATAAAAATTAAAAAATATTTCACAAATTACCTATCAAAAAATTCACTTAGTTATTTCAGAAAAATAATAATTTCAAACCTTAATTTATCAAAGCATTTCACTCTAATACCCTCTTCTTTCCCAACCAGCTACCACTCCACCTTCGTCAATAATCATTTCACTTCACTGTCACTGCTTGACTTGCCACACGCTGCCATCGGCGTCGCTCACCCATAGTGAAAATAACCATCCACTTACAGATAAAAATAATCATCCGCATACCTAATAAATTCAACATCCAATATATTCTAATTATATATAACTACATCCAATCCATCAAAATAATCATCAACATAACAATTAAAATAACTATCCGCGTACCTATTAAAATGACCATCCTAAATTAGCCATTAAATTAATATTAAATGGTTGAGAGGTATTGAATACACAGAATCTCTCCATGTGAATCAAGTGACCCGCATTTTTTATGCTTTCAAATGTTGTCTTATTTTCCGGCAGTAACTCCACAAGAGGATTGCGTAACACCGCAACAACGTGGCCAAGAGAGTGGCGCGAAAACAGCGGCAGTAGCATTGGGCTGAGCACCGGAGAGCAAGGTGCGTCGGGCTGATCGGCGGAGGTGGAGGTGGTGTCAGCAGGAGGTTACGGCAGCGTCAGTATGGCCAGCGAGAGTGCAGCGGCGCGAGGTGAGAACCAGAGAAGATGATGGTGAGTTTTAGACTTGTATTAAAGGTTATGGTGAGATTAGAAATAATCGTACGTAGTGTGAATTGGTTTAAATGCTAATCCTAATTTTTTAAATTTTAAAACTTAAAATAAAATAATTAATTAATGATCTAATTTTTAATTTTAATTTTATTTTTTTAATTCATTATTCACATTATTCATAATTATTATTATTTTCCATACTTTATCTATAAAAAAATATCGGCATGATGAATTTATTTGAACAAAAAATTATAAAGAAAATGTGCCCTAACATTTAGATTGAAAAATAAAACATTTAATTTACATTGTAATTGAATATAGTAATTTTGCAATTAATTATTCCTTATATATATTATTCAATAACGGGAAAATCTATTTTTTTTTAAATTATAAAATGAAGAAACTCAAAAATAGGCGGCATAATATTCGCATAATTAACTTGCATTCATATGTATCATTGGATATGTAATATTGGAACAAACCCTAATCATGCAATAATCTGAAAGAAAACTCACGCGTTCATGAATAATAATGTGTTTAATTAAATAAAAGTTTTTTTATGATATCAAAGATTAATTTATTGTAGATTAAAATTTTATTTAAAAATTTATTGTTTAATAAATTATTATATATACAAAACAAAATTCTAATTCTCAATATTTACTTAAACGAATTAGTGAAGTAGTTATTAGACCAACCCAATTTAATTTTATATGAATGACTTTATTGGAGACTCTTGAAATGTATGATACGAAGGAAATGCCAGCCTTGGAAGCCACCTTACACTTTTGTGTAAAAAGAATGATGACAACACTTAAGTCAGCATTTTGCAATGATAGAGTAAGGCAAATGGGAATAATAATAAAGTGCAATATGATTGGGACATATAACAAATGAAGATAAGTATTGAGTGAGTTTTGTCCTAAAGTCATATATGCAAAGATCTGTTTTCTTAAGAATTATGAAATCGAGTATCCAAATTTTATTAAGAGACATTATTATTGTATAAGATTTCACAAATTAAAGGGCGCTATATATAGTAGGCCCCATGAACAAGATAAGTGTTGGCCATGAAAATTAAAAAAAAAAATTATTAAAACAAAAGCTTAACACAAATAATGTCTATTAATTATAAATATTTTTAGGGTAAAGTATATTTTTTGTTTTTAAAATTTGACAAAAAGTTTAAAAATATTTTTAAATTTTATTTTGTTTCAATTTTATCCCAAAAATTTTCGATTTTCATCAAATATACTCTCGACAGCTAAATTTTCAAAAAAATTTAAGACTAACCTAACAATAATGTATGAAATTATGCTTGATTTGCTTGTATTGAGGGTTATTCTTATAAAATTATTATTGAATTGGTCTTAAATTTTTTGAAAAATTAGCCGTCAGAAATATATTTGATACAAATAAAAAAATTTTGGGACAAAATTGAACAAAATAAAATTTAGAGATATTTTTAAAATTGTTATCAAATTTCAAAGACAAAAAATATACTTTACCTATATTTTTTATTATAAAAATTCTAATAAAATAAATTTAATTCAACTCTAAAAACTAATTGGCAAAGAAAAAGTGATTATAATAATATGGATAAACAAAGTTAAATATTTTGTTTTAAAAATTATTTTATTAGGCCCTATTTTTGTCTTTATTTTTTATTTGCACCACAAATTTATTAGGTCGAAAATTCAATAACTAATTCTTTAAATATTGTAGAAACATAAAGTCTCATCCATCTGTATCAATTAATGTTAGTCTATTTTATCTTTGTAATTAAACAAATTTGTATAATTATTATTTCTATATTTACACTTATTTCTAAAGCACTATACAAATATGGACTAATAGTACATTACTATTTTAAGGTTCCTATTTTCAAAACCCTAAAATCTAAATCATGACCCTTTATTTAATTTATAAAAATTGGATATGAAAGATGCATGTAAGTACAAGTTGCATCATCACTTAAATTCGCTAAGCGCCATCACAAATTATTATACTTCTTTCAAATCAATTGGGGTCCATAGTTAATGATTTATAACTTTATAGAGAATATATGGGTCTATATGTTGCTTTACCAATATACATGTTCAGATGAATCCATATATTTCATCTGTTCACCTTTTTGAAGTCTTAGAGGTTGAAATTATTATAAAATAATTGACCATATCATCCTTAAAAAGAATAATAAAATACTAATTAAATAAAAGGGGGAAAGGGGGTATGCACATGTCAAATATTTTATGAACAAAAATTTCTATGTAATGTAGTGCCAATTAATTAGTATATACTTAAGTTAATTAAAACCAAGCAAAATTAGCTTCTAAGTTCTTATGTTAATAAGATATTGAGTTAAAAGCAAAGCCGAAATTTGCTCTTAAGTTTACTAAATATATGAAGTAAAAAAATGAAGCCAAAACTTATTGCACTTATTAAAAGCAATAAGTGGAATATATATAATATGAATCACTTTTTTGACCAATATACTATATAGTATTAATATATAAAACCAATTAAACCATATCATTCAAACTTCAAAGTGTGGGAACAAAAGAGGCCAATTAAAATGGTACCAAAACTCAAGTTGATTTAATTTCATAGCAAATAGACTTGGTGCTACTTTAATTTCTTAGTTTGATTGTCAATGGGGGATGTCCTTAACTTATTAGGTGGATTTTTACTCATCTATTGCTATTGCTAAGGCTTGATGAATCTATAAAATTTATAGGGTGTGATCTGTAATTTCCATAAATAACCATACACTTTAACAGAATGTACAAGACCAAAAAAAGAAAACCTTGAAATCAAATACCTTAATATTAAATTATGATGACAAACCTTTTTAGTTTCCACATGCAGCTTTGAAAAACGATGGGCTGTGAAGAGATTCATTCACAATATAGGGCTACATCTTGGTCTTGAATCTAACTTTACCTTTTGGATATTTTGGGTGCACTTGCTAACAAGTTTTTAAGACTAGAAAATTTGCAAATGCCTATTAAATTTTGGTTTAATTATTCTGTTGGTCTTATAGTTTTACAAAATTTTTAAGTAAGTCTCTATATATATTTTTTTTAATTGAGTTCTTACACCAATTTTTTTTAATTGGGTCCCTATACTTTTTTTTTCTTTTATTTAGGTTCCTATACCAATTCCTTTTTTTTAGTTGGGTCCCTATAAAATTAAGCCAATTACTACTAAAAAAGATTTAATTGAAAAAAAAAATTTAGTGTAGAGACTCAATTAAAAAGAAAAAAAGTATAAGAACCTAATTGAAAACTTTACGAAACTATAAGAATAACAGAGTAATTAAACCTTAAATTTTTGTAGAGGATAATCTAAAATTATGAGTTTATATATATATATATATATTGTATTCGTACACTAAAATCAGTCACTAATATATTTATATATAAATATATATATAATTTAATTTATTTTCAATATATATTTATATTATAACATATATTTTATACTGATAACTGAATTTAATAGTTGGTTTTAATTTACACATGACGTAATCATATATATATATATATATATTGTATTCTCGTTGATTGTTTATTAGTGCAATTACCCAGTAAAAAACTAAATATTTGTTGATAATAAATTTGTAAGACCAAAAGATTTGCAAGTAGCTACTACATTAATTACATGATCATAGGCATGATGCCATACAATCATAGAATAGACCAAATAATATTTAATGGTCAAACAATTTCGTTTTTAGTGGAAAGATACATATAATTTAATGAAAAATAAATAAAAGGTTATAACCAAGTTGTTGATTAGGCATATATAGTTATATACCCTAACTATATGGAACCTTGGTAAACGCCTAATGCAGTGTACACAACACATGCATTTCTTATCACTCTTGAGTAGTCCTCTAACCGTGTGTGTGAAAACACAATCCACTTTGCTATGACCTTTTTATTGTTTGAGTATTAAAATGGGTTTGAGTCTTTGAGATATAATGGTCAAAGAGACCAGGGTCAACGCTAACGGTGGTCGTGAAAGAGTTTCGGGTCAGCCCAACGAGGATTAGACTTTGCTTAGACGCCGTCTGGCTGCCTTCCATCATCACACGTGGGCAGCGAATGTAGCATCAAGCTTTTAAGATTTCCATTTATTTATGTATCCATCCATAACGAATCTTTTCAATTGAACTTGTAAAGTATAATTTTACACCAAATAAGACTTGAGAAGAACAATATATATATGAGAGACTGTTGGCCAACAATTTTAGTATTTTTTTATTGAATAATATTATATATCTAAATCTTTTTGTTAACTAAATTTAATTTAGTCTAATATAACAAAAATTAACAATTGACAAATATTATTTCAAATTTTATTGTTTAGTTTAGTCGGATTTAACTCATAAAAAAATTTGGATATATAACATTATTTTTTATTATTATTTAATCATTATAAATATTAAATTACTTTTAATAAATAAATTTTACTAATTTATATATATATTCTAAAAAATATAAATACAAACTATATTAATGTGTATAAACTCTAATAAACATAAATATAAATTATATATTTTTTATGTGTAAAATTCCTATAAATATTAATAAAAAATTATAATATCTACTGGTCATATAATGTTATATATATAAAAAAAAATCATGTTTTGAGATCATATTTTAGAACATTAATTGAGGAAAAAAAAATCTATTTGCCATATTATATGTCACACTCTGTTTTATCACTTTTAGTTTTTATGTTTTTTTATTTTTACATCTACATTTCTTTCAATAAAGCACCTTAACTTTGATTTTTAGTCTTAAGTTGTATTAGTTTTCATAAACACTACTACTTGAGAAATTCGGAGTACAAACATCACTTTTTTTCATAATTTTCTTTGAATGCAATGAAATTATAATAGTTTTGGAAAATTTTATTTATACCTTGTTAGACATTTTTAAACATTGAGCTTCATTATAATATATTTTCTTTTCTCTTTTATCATTTTCTTAGCTTCTTTAAGTAAAAATGTTGAGAATTTCAACTAAAAGCAAAATGTTATAAAATAAAACAAACATTTGAAAATTTTGTTAGATATCAAATTTTGGAATTCATATATCAGGGTACTATTATTTTTGTTGCTTTAAAATCCTTTTGGTGAGTTGAATACATTAAAAAGTTTTGCTTAAAAAGGAAATCATATACAATCTAAAAATAGAACATAATTTCTCTTATTCCAAACTACAAAACTATCAAATCCAGTATCTTACTATCTTATGAGAAGTGTCAAAGGGTCCATACTCCCTCTGAAGGAAAAAAGGAGACAATAAAAAGCAAATAAATAAAAATTGTGTAGAACCCCACAAAGAGGATCTATAAAGCAATATTGTTTTAAAAAAAAAAAAGTTGCAATCATCTTCAATAAGAACAAACATATTTTTGTAGAAACAATTAACAAATACATTCATCTATGACAAAGGATTGCTAACAAATACATTCACAAAAAGATTTAATCAAATTAATCTAATACACATCTAAATCTTTTTCCTAACAAACACATTCAGCTATAACAAATAGCATCCAATTGGTAGCAGATGTTGAACCCTTAAAAGTTTTAAAATTTTGTAAAGATTGCAAGGCAAAAGCACACATGAAACAATATATTATTGGAGCTTTTTCCTTTTACAATATTGCTAATCACTAGTTCTTTTTGGACACCAGTAATCACTATTCACTAGCAATTGGAAAAGATTTTGTCCAAAATCAACATCCTTTTCCATGGTATATATTTTTTGTAACAACTGATGCAATCCTTTTCCTTTTATAACATGGACAGAAAAAACATACAAGGCCCACAAACCTGGAAAAAAAATTTTATTAGTGATTAACCCTGCCAAAGAAGTGATCTATCTGCAGACATCCCTGGGGTCGCAAACTACTTCTCTTAGGTCCAACCTTTAACCTTTTTGATTCCTTGTCATTTTCCTTGTCATCCTGCAAAAAACAATCAGGTTACTTTAGCAATTGTCAGCATGCCATTTATTTACTGTTGTATATATTCAAACAAGGTACTTGAAAGTAGTATTACTGGATATTGTTATTATAACCAATTCATTAAGAAACCAGCAATCATGAGGCACTAAAAGAGAACAGAAAAGTATGTTTGGCTATATATAAATCTTCAATTCTAACACAATAACAAAGATTAAATATTGGTTATTAAAACTTAGAAAAAGAATCAAGAAAGTGGACATGTGGACATGATTGACAACAAGAAGTAAATAACTAACCATGAAGGTTTGGCCTGCGGTCCTTAGAACTTTAATTCTGCCACCTCTACCATCAGCCCCAACAGCTATCAATCCTCCATCTACCGATTGCGATTCGCCATTTTTTCTACGCTTGCACCATTTACCCAAGTACCTATGTGATCCATCAGGACCAAGCAATCCGCCAGAAAAACAAATGTCCCCTGCAGTTTAAGAGAGAAGGAAATTCCAACTCTCAAGTCGTATTCGAATATTTTGCACAATCTATGTATGAAGATAATATCAATATACAGAAAAACACACTAAAATCACAACTAGCAGCATACCTGGATTTGCAATTATTGGTGGTGACTCCTTTATAATATTAACCTTGGGTTGAACTTGTTTATCGAGTAATGTTATATCATCATCCAAATCAATGACATCATTTTTCGTCATTTCAACATCAATGTCAATTCTTGAAGAATCAGCCAAGTTACATGTTCCTTGAGCTGCTGTTTCTTCCTTCTTTTCGGATGCTGCATCTGACTTGGCTACAGTAGGCTTGCTAAGAGCAGCACCATCCCTGTATCGATCATTGCAGTCACGTCTTGACCCTCCAGACAAAGGTTCAGTAAATTCTGAAGCATCAGCATCAAGAGATATAAAATCCCTCTCTTTTCGAAGAGCAGGGGTAGATTTATTTTCATTACTAACATTTACAGCTTTACTTTCGGTAGGAATGCAGTTGACTATCCTTGAAAATTGTAGAGATTTACTGTTGCTCACACTCAAGTCCATTTCAGATTTGGGTGAAGTTTGTTTAGTTTGCTCATTTAATGGAGTATTGCTGGTCGTGGGTACATCATTCTTAGAACTGAGGTTGTTTTCAAGATTATTTGAACACTTATTCATCTTTGAAGCTTTCAAAGACTTCAGATAATGGTTCTCTCTTACTTCTGCAGCTGTCTCTAGTTCTTGTACCCTAGCCTGATAAGTAACTCAGAAAATTAATAATTAATTGACCTGCAAACAAAGCTATTAATAAGATGATCAACTAGCACCCAAATCATGTGCTTACCTTCAATTTAAGAATCTTCTCCTTAGCCTTCTCAAGCTTTTTACTGTACCGAGCCTCACCCTTTTCTAGATGATTGCACTTGGCCACTAATTCATTGCGTTTAGCTATTAGATCTTTGTAATCCCTAACAAAATAGATGCAATGAGAACTTACAGTCATTCTATGCAAATAGAACTAGGCAAAACGTTAAGAACCTAACACTAACTTCATGGCTTCATGCCTACAAGCTAAGCACCAACAAATGTTGTATTTGCAAAGAACAAAACCTGTATTTAATACTTTTCAAAACCATACTGTCCATACAGATATTGTTAGAAAGTTTCACTACTTTACATCCATTTTCAATCTTGCTTTTTGTGAAAATCAAAATACCAATATTTGAAGAACAAACCTGTTACGCCGAACCATAGATCTGCTCAATGTGTCTATCGTATCTTTATCATTAAACCCGTTACCCAAAGTTGCATACTTCAAAACTTCCTCTTCATTAAGGTCAAGATCAGAGACTCTGCAATGCAATGTAGGCCACCATATTCTCAATCAGTGAGTATGCAGATATATAATACAGTATACACAATGGGAACGTAGTTCCACTTACAATTTAAATGCCGCAATTTCTTTAGCCAAAGTGATATTTCTTTTTTGTAATGAATAGCACTCAAAAGTTGACTTCTCAAGCTCCTAAGTCGACATGAAATTCATAGGATTTCAATGAGGCTATAGAAAGTGGATAGTTAGTTTACTAAAATAAAATCAAGAGTGCATATAGTGGTTTACCTCTGACTTCATACGAAGCTCGGTTTGCATGGATGCTTTTTGACTCAAGGCCTCATTTTTTAATGCTATTTCAATCTTTGCTTTCTCCTTGCAAGCACCAAGCTGAAAGTAAAGTCATGTATAATGATCACTAATCTCTCATTTGTGCAGCTATGAATTCAACTAATATTTAACAATCTTCTTGCTGCTAAGTTCAAGTTCAAACTCATAAACTGACAAATGTTCAATGGATTTCCCATCCCAAACATAGCAGCAACCAAACAAGCAATTAACCAATCACCAGTGCAAAGTTTCAGTACAATTCTGAACAACAATCAAAAAGAAATCTCAAGACAAGCATCTTCACCACACAAATTAAAAAACCCAAAACATTCAAATGGCATGAAATTAGCACTTCAACTGTTACTCATATTAGTTTAGTCTTGCATAGTATAAAATAAACATCTATCCAATGACATAATTGATGCTTAAATACAATAATACAAAAGTGGCTAAATTAGCATGCAACTACTTTAGAAGAACTAACTTAATGTCCCAAAAAGATGGGAAGAAATTTGAAATTTTTAATTAGGGCTCAAATAAAATAAAATACCTCCTTCGTGAGCTGCTCAATTTCCTTCCCCTTCTTCTCCAACTCTGAACTAAGCCCCGAAAGCCTGACCTCCAACCTGTTCACTTCCTTTCTCAAAACTCCGGAATCTTCTTCGGAATCAAATGGCTTCCGATGCATAACAGATTCGACCACATCTCCCACCGATTGGAAGTAAAGCCTGCAAGCATCGCCGACCCTGCAACTCTGCTTGCAAACGGGGCAAGTGTGCTTCTTCGCTTTCGAACAGTACTCGAACCATTGCTGCAAGCTGCAGAATTTCCAAACACCAACACGCACAAGAAATTATCGAGTTAAAAAGAACGCAACTTTAGTTAGGTTTTTCTTCAATTGAATAGCGAAAACTGAAAAGGGGGTTTGTAGCGGGAATTTTCACATTTTCTTTTTCTTTTGTTTTTAATTTTGTTTACCAGAGCTCGTGGAAGACGTGGCCGCAAACGGAGATAGATTGAAGATCTTCGGAAACTGGTTTGAGATCTTCGTAGCAAATGGAGCAAATTGTGCCGGCGAATTCACCTTCTTCGTCCACCATCACGTTGCGGTGCGTGGTGGTGGTTAGCTTCAACTGTTCTTCACTCTCTCTGAGTTGTTGTGAACATGTTAGGTTATTATTTTCTCGCCAGGGGCAGATTTTTTTTCCCGAGAAAATAATTAGGGGGGAATGAGGAGTGTGGGAGAGAAAAGAATGGCGCAGAATTAGATTTTCTGAGGCGGGAAGGAGAAAATTACAAAAAAACAAGTGGAAAATGGGATCGTGCGTGTCACGTGATGCTTGAATTACCCTGAGAAATCAATAGTTTTTTGTGGAGTTAAATCCAAAGTGGTTCCTGAGATTTACATGCATCGATTTAGTCTTTAACTTTTTAATTGCACTAATTACGTTCTCTAAATTGCAAAAAATGCATCACCGTGGTCCCTCTCGAATTTTTCATTCATATTGCTTGTCGGCGGGAGTGACGTGGCGAATAATTGCCACGATGGAGGATGAAAACGTCGTCGAATTGGCGATCATTCCTCTCTTCCTCCTTCTCGTGCTTCTCCTTCTTCAACTTCTCTCAATTCCTCCAAAGTCTTCCTCCCATTCTCCTTCTTGTTCTCATTCTTCACTTCCCCATCGCTATCATCCCCACCGGCCTTCTCATCAGCGCCATTACTAATCTCAAGATACCAAGGCATCTTTACACCCTTCCCTACTACCCTATACCTTAACCTATGCTTCTCATCCTCGGGACCCACCACCACCCCCGAAGGCTTCCCTTCTTTTTTCTTTATCCTCTTCTCCTTCTTCTACTCTTCCCTTTCCCCTAACAACTCCTTCATCTTCTCGGTTTCAGTACACGATTAAAAATATTAATCCCCTCGAACAAGTTAATGTGTCTGTTGTCGTCCGAATTCTTTAATTCCGGTTTTTCTTCTTCCTCCTCCCCCTTCTCTTCCTTTGCCTTGGCCTTAACGAGAGGAGCCAAACCCTTGGCGGTGCAGAGGCGCTTGAGGCAGAACTCGGCGTCGCGCTTTCTGATTTTGTCGCGCTTGATCTGCTCATTTCTGGCGGCCTGCTCCTCGTTGCGGCGGATCTTTTTTCTGTTCTCGTAGTTGTAGACATTTTCACCGCTTCTGCAGGAGAATGTTGAGGCTGCCATGGCCTCCCATTTTCGGTGACTTAACGATTTAGTTTGCTGAGGTGGATATTATTGGCTGTGAAATTTGTAATAATGTTGAACTATGAGCTTGATGATAGGACTTTTTCGATTTTCCCAACAAGAGATACGATATTGATAACAAATTTGCAATACTTTGTTGTGAATTTAGTTTGGAACACATTGTGTGTCCGCGGGTGTAATTGGAAATTCTGAAAATCCTATGCCAAATCAATATGATCCTTCTTCGTTGTCTTTAATTTGTGTTGCCTCCCCATGTGGCTTTCTACAACCAAGGAGATGGAAGGTGAAAAAAATTCAATGCCAAAAAAACAAGAACAAAAAAATTAATAAATTAATTAGGCAAATTAACAAACGAATACAACACAGCAAGAACACAGCAAAGAGAGGACTCACCAACTAGAATTTCGGCGAGAAGCAAAATAACACAGAAAGACCGCAAGAAACACCGTAATTGGCAAGAACTACGAGCATCACGGCGAGGAGGGTAAGAAGTTGCTCGGCCAACACGGACAGAAGGGGACGGCAACTTTAGAGTTGGCGGGATGATGGCTTGGGTCTCCAACGTGCCAATCATTCGCCACGTCACTCTCGCCGGCAAGAAATATGAATGGAAAATTCAAGAGGGACCATATTGATGCATTTTTTGGAATCTGGAGGACGTAATTAGTGCAATTGGGAACTCAAAGACTAAATCGGTACATTTTGTGAATCTCATAGACTATTTTGGAATTTAACTCGTTTTTTTTTTTGTGTCTAATTAATAGGTTTAATAATAATAGTACGAATACACTACAAATTATAATTTTAACAAGGGCTCCATAGATCGGATAATATCTTCACATTCGCGGTAGTTATTCGCATCTGATCTGAATTTTTCGGATATTATCCGATCCGCACTATAGTAAGATCGGATTGCGGATTTGCCAGTGATATCCGCGGATTCGATCTGCAAATCCACATCTTCGCACATCTCATATAAATAGCATAGTTTAAAAAAGTAAATCATAATATGATATGAATTTTATTGTGTTATTTTTTGAATTTTATGATATCTTGTTTTAAATTTTTTATGTTGTACTTCAACTTAGAATAATTAAACTTAAATCTTGTATTATTATTTTGTTTTTATTATTCAAGAGAACTTTTATTGATAATATTTTAGGAGTAAATAGGCTTAAACAGATAAAAAATAAATTTTTTAGATTTTTTTGTAAAAACAGCCAAACAGAACCTTAAAACAGTTTTTTTTTTCAATTATGTGAATATACCCGATATTCGATCCGATCCAATGAATGCAGTGCAAATCGAATAAAATTTTAGACTATATCCAATCCGTGTGTACAACCCTAATTTTAACCAAGCAAGATTTAACAAAAATATCATGTTTATATTACAAATTAGTTATTATATATGGTATATGTTTTTATATATTAATTTAGATATTTTTAACTAAATAATTAGCCACTAGAATAATTAATATTTTATAATATAATAATTAAACTTAAAATAAACGAATAATTAAATTTATTTATGTATAATTATTTTTTATAAAATACCAAATACATATTTTCGTTTATATATATATAATTGCATATTTAAGGACTAATAATTCTAATTATGACAAATATATAAATTAATTCACTAATGCATATCAGATATTATATTAGTTTAACAAAACTATTTAAAATTAATAATTTATTGGAGAGTTTTGTCAAACTAATAATTCAATTGATATGTATCAAATTAACTTATATGGTTACAGTTGCTAATAACAAATCTTTTTAAAATAAAAAATAATATTTACTCGAATGAGTGGTGTTATTTGAGAAGTTAGAGTTTTAGGTGTCTATATATTTAAAAAATCAGAAATTTTGTAGAGTCAGTATTTGTTATTGTTTAATCAACAAAAATATTAAATTATTATTAATAAAAAAATATTAATTTATGTGTATAAAATTTTAAAAAATATTATTTTAAATTGTATTGGTTTATGTTTGTAAAATTATAATAAATATAAATATAAACTATATATTTTTTGTATATAAAATTTTTATAAATACAAATTATTATTAATGAAATATGAATAAAAAATTATTAAATTTAGAGAACGAAATTATAACTAAGATGATAACTAAATATTATTGAATTAATTGTCAAATTGTTTGTCTAATGAATTTTGTTTAGTGTGCAGAATTTTAATTAATTATCTTAGTCCAAAAATTATAAAAAATAAGTCCATATTGTATCTGGGTCAATATGACTCAAACAAAATCTTTACATCATATGATGAATAGCAATAAAAGCAATAAATTACGAAAAAAAAGAAAGTGAACTCGTATCCATGACAAGCCTAATCGGTGGTTCATAACCAAAACTCGTTCTCCTGAACTCAGATTTCATTTCATTTAAATTTATTGCATTCGAACACTACACTCTACCGAAACTAAATCTCTTTTTTCTCTTTTTTTTCACATCATATCACTCTTTGAAACAAGAAAAAAGAAAAGAAAAGTTCTAAAATTAGGACAAAAAGGAGAACAAAAAATTAGTTTATATTCTCAAACAAGAAGAGAGAAAAATGAATACAATATAAGAAAAGATATTACCAAAAAAGAGAATCATAAAAAGGAAATTTTTTATTTATGCTTCATCAAGAAAAGTTAAAAAAATCCTTTGTATCACAAACACAGTTATATAAAAATGAAAAAAAAGAAGTTAACAGTGCTCTACTTTGTTCCTCCTTATATATGTGGACGATATTATTGTCTTTGAAACTTCAAAGGGGGCTATTGCCAAATTGTTGCAACACCTTCACTCTAAATTCTCACTTCGAAATATGGGAGAGTTAAGGTATTTTTTGGGCATTGAAATTGTCCGAACATCTTGGAAAGGCTTATTACTATCCCAGAGAAAGTACATTTATGATTCGCTTAAGAAAACTCAAATGGGAGATTTTATTGGGTCTAAAATTAACTTTTGTATCAATAAGTTTGTCAATTTATGCAAACTCCTTTTAACAAGCATTGGAAGGTAGTAAAGCACATCCTCCAATATTTACAAGGAATGCGTTTTCTGGGTCTTCATCTGCGCAAACATATTGAATTGATTTTTATAGCGTACACTGATGACTCTAATTGAGTTCCAGACATTGAGAATCGAAAATCTACTATTGGTTATTGTGTTATGTTTGGGCCAAATCCTATGTCTTGGTGCTCGAAGAAATAAACTACTGTCTCTCGTTTTAGCACAGAAGCTGAGTACCGAGGCATTACAAGTATAATAACTGAGCTACTATAGATTCGAAAATTTTTTGGTGAAATTCATATTTTGGTGCCTATACCAAAAGTTTATTGTGACAATGCAAATGTTGTGATAATGTTCGCAAATTTTATACTACACTTTCGATCAAAGTACTTTGAGATTGATCTCCATTTAATGCGAGATCATGTAACCAAAGGATGAATTCGAATTCATCATACATCTAAGAATGCTCAAATTGCCGATGTCATAACCAAAGCAATCAGCTCCTCTAAACTTGCAATTTTTCAATCCAAACTCAAAATTGAGCAATTTCAATTACTGAGTTTGAAGGAAAATAAAAAGATAATAGAACAAAGCACACAATTATAGAATAACAGAAGTTAATTAGAGTGGTTAGCAGCTGCTATAAGTTAGTTAGTTTTTACCAATTACTTGAATAGCAAATCACTCATCTAAACTACAGCTCTCAATCTCTCTCTCACTCTTACTCTCACTCTCACAACTCTCTGAGATATTGATATCATTTTTATGTATAAAATATTTTTAACGAAATATAAGAATGACTATATAAAAATACATAGTAGTTAGCTTATCATCACTACAATAACTTTGTGAAAGTGAAATACTATTTACGAAGCAAATACATTCTAATATTTATATTGCATGTTGCTTGATTGTTTATCACTATCTCATCACTTCAGTCTCTTTCAATGCCTTACACACACACACCTCATTAGAAGTCTGAGTGTAGAGCTCGCTAGCTTTCATGACATGATTAATATATATCAACATCTTGTGACCACCATGTAATATACAAACATTTTTTGAAGCATTTCCGCCAACCACATAGTATAAGATCTAATAATGTATTTTGCTTGCCCCATGCCCACTTCATATGCTAGCGCCCCCACTCATGTTTGTCCACACACATATATATATATATATATAAAAAAAAAAACTTAAGTGAGGTCGACTTCACGTGAAGTTGATATCTGAGAGCTATTAAATGAAAATTTAATCAAATCAGTCAAATTATTTAACAACTTTTCAGGTATCAACTGCACGTAAAGTCAACTGCACCTAAATTTCTATCATATATATAACCGTATCTTTAACGTAACCTGATATATCAAGTATTAATTTATCGTAGATATGAATTCTATTTAAGAATAATTTATCATTAGTAAATAAGTTATTGCATGCATAAACCGACACTTACTTAAACAAACTATATAAATACGAAAAGACTAATTTATATATAATTGCATATAACTATGTTATATGTACATTAAAATCAACCAAAAATCAATCATACTATTAGTATAAAATTTATATTAAAATATAAAATATATATTAAAAGATTAAATAATATATATTTATATATAAATATATAATAATTTATTTTAATAATTAATTTTAGTTTATAAATAATATTTTTGAATTGCATATATTCCCCATATATAGCTATTAGGCAGTGGAATAAGTGGCATCTTCCTCTCTTTACAGATGTTTCTTAATCTCTTCAACCTTATTATAATATTGCTCATCATTTTTTTTTGTTTATTATATTTTATCTAATTTATTTAGTCAAAATTATCGGTATTTTATGGTCGGCGGGTAATTATTTACGTTGGGTAGGACCGATTTGGTGGTATTATATGTACTAAAAAAAAAAAGAACAAAGTTGCATATTTAGGAATTTGACCTAATTTCTTTTATTTTAGGTTTTTGTTTTCTTTGGTTGCATATTAGGAATTTTATTTTCATTGGTTAGAGAAGCTCAAACTTGAAGTGAACTTTTCATAAGGGAACAGAGAATATAATGCCATTTAGTTAAAATATATACATTCGTATAAATTGATTCATCACTAAAAATAGATTTTTTTTGGGTGTTTCTTTGTGTATATAACTCGAATATATATAAATAGATATTTAATTTATAAAGAATAAATATTTAACGAACTAATTAATTAAATTTGTTACCTACAAAGATTATCTTTTGAAATTTCATCAAAAAAATTATCTTTTGAGTTTGATATCAAGACATGAGGAATGTTTGGTAATGAGTATGATATTGATAATATATACTTTAATTATGATAAAGTAATTTTGATTGTTTTAGTTGAAAAATGTTGACCGTAATTTTTAATTTGTTTGTCATTATTTGTTGAAATTGTTGGAAAGTTCGCAATCAGTTAATTTTTAAAGGTTCTACTTCAATACTGTCTGCCATTCGTTCTAACAAATTCTATCAAGTTGCTTCATGAAATCTAAAGAACTCTCAGTTTAGATCGTCATCTCCATGAAGCAAATTCTTAGTTCCATTTAATTTGATTATTATTTTTTTTTAAGATTTTTCTTTGTTTTTTAACCATACACCATTGGATCAATACACTACCTTCAGTGTATTGTTTTAGAAAATTTTCACTTTTTATTATACTGTTATGTTTTTAGATATTTTTATATTTTATTTTTAATAATTAATAAAATATAACCTACTATTTTTAGAAAAAAGTAATTTTCATTATATTGTTATATGGAGATAAAAAGTAGACCATGATGAGAATTTTGGTAAGATTTTATTGTCAAATGAGAAGGCATCACTCTTGATTTCATATTCAAATCCATAGTTATTATTGCTATAACTTAATTAACTAGCAATAACTATATTTGTTGTTGTGCTTAATTAGCAATACAAAGATGGGGAATAATGGAGAGGAATAGGGGATAATTATTATAAAGGCATTTGAATGTAATTTTTTGTTTTTAAAAAAAAGTTAAGCTTTAGTTTTTAAATTATTTAGAAAAATTAAGTAATAAACTTCTGTTAGGTAATTGCTTTTGACATTTTTGGAAATTTAAACTAAAGAATAAATATTTTTATGTTATATATTATTATATAACAAGTAGTTAATTATATGCATGTCATTTAAGTGATTTAACACGTGAAATAAAATAAATTTTTATGATATGTTTTAATTCGATAAATTAAAAATTAATTTATTATATATTTAAATTTTATTTTAAAATTCATTAAACTAATAAATTATTATACACACACAAAATTTAAATTTTCAAAACTTACTTAAACACATACATGATTAAACTGACAATTTTATCCATTCAAGTTGATATAAAATAAATTAACTTACATTAATATATATAACAAATAGCAAGGCATAATGAACATTGATATTAAACAAACATTTAACATGCATGCCAACTAACTCCAAATTAAACACAATTTTGTTGCTATATGTTAATATATGGCCGACGAGTTTTTTCCTTTTTTCTTTTATATTCAATAACTTTTTTTTGAGAATATGTTTAAATAGATTTTTAAAATTTTTTTATTATTGGATATTTTCGTTTTCAAACAAATTTATTACGTTAAAGTTTCTAAATTTTTAAAAAATAAAATATATAAATTCTTGCATTACACTTTTTGAGAATTTATTTATCTAAATAAAAATAATAAATTTAACTAAAATAGTGATTTATACATCTTATTTTTATAAAACTACAAAATCTCAATATAATAATTATTTTTAAAAAACAAAAATATCCTATACAAAATTTTAAAAAATTTATTTAGATATATACTTAATATTTTTCCCTTCGGCGATTATAAATCTTTAGCGGTTACAAATGTCATAAATGTGATAGAAAAAGATGTTATATGGTGTAGTGTACATTGTGACACTACTTGACAAGTATGCAATTTATGTAAGATGGGTCATATTTGAACATTTATTGTTCTACATACATGTCACAAGATACTAATTTCCTTTTTTTCCAAAAAAATAAAATAAAATAAATAATTAAGCAAGACAGCTTTCTTTTATACGTTTTTCTTTTTTTGCAAAAAGTATTTGGATAAAGTTCATATGATTTTGCAAATGCAGGCACACATGCACTTAATTGCTGGATCCTAACACTATGTTTGGATCAATGAAAATTAGAAGAAAAGAAAACTGAAGGAAGAAAAATTGAAGGAAAATGGAATTTTTTTTTGATTGGATCAGCACAGAAATTGGATGGAAAAAGAAAATAGTAACATAGGGTCTACATTCAAGTTTTTTTTCTCAATTTGCGAAGAAAATTGCTGAGAGTTTTAAAGTAAAAGTACAATTATTAATATGTCCATTATTAAAATTAAAAACAAAATTTATAATATTTAATAAAAAATAAAAAAATAAATTTAAAAAATATTATTGTTTATAATAATAATACGTTAAAATTCTAAAATATAATTAGAAACACTTTTTTTATTAAAAAATAATTTAAATATATTAGTATATTATAATTTACATATAATATATATAAGAATATTAATGTAATTTTATATTATTATAATTTTTTTTCTTTTAAATTTTCTTTTCATCCAAACAAAAGAAATTTTTTTTTCTATTTTTTTTCATCTATTTTCTCTTAATCCAAACAATATACAAATAACTTTACTTTTTTTTTCTATTTTCTTTCCACTCATTTTCTTTCTTCCCATTTTCTTTCCTTCCACTTTCTTTTCTATATCCAAACAAAGTATAAAGTTCTTAAGCGATCAAGTCCAACTTAATGCAAAATTGCAAAATTAACGAACAAAAGTGTTATATATAGTTGCGTTTGTTTTGAGAACATGATAGAATAAGATACTGAGAATAGGATATGACAAAATATTGATGGATAGAGACACAAATTTTATGTTTTTGTATTCTATTTGGTGATAAACTATAACAAATTATGAAAATCTAATTTATTCTCATTTTTTTTCATTCAAAAAATTTGAGATGAAAAATATAATAATAAAAAATATAATTATGAAAAATTAACAAAAATAATAAAAAAATAATGAAAAATAAACTGTGTCCCTTATTAGTGTCACTGTGTCTTTCTTGTCAAGATGGACACAAAATACACTAATTTAATATATCTGAACACATTATCTTTGTTTATATTTCTTCTGTCAAATATAATTTTATATCTCTATATCTATATTTTAGTGTCCTGTTACTATAAACAAATGCAGTCTATATGTATGTGGGCTAATTTATTTATATATATCCAAATCAAATGAGAGAAGGAATATTGTTAGTCAATTCTATCTATATTCTTATTGTTTTATGAAAGAGTGAGAGTTTTAATTTCTAAATAAATAAATAAATAAATAGTTTGCACTACTACTCTTATTGATTTCTATATTAAAGAAAAGTTTGAGAACCAATAATATAATATTAAGTCAAATAGATAATGTATGTGAGTTGCGAAAGACGAAGAGAAAATCAAGGAAGATTTAAAATGTTAACGTATTTCTTTGTTCATGATTTTAAAGTGATAGACATAAAGCGTTGAGGCTTATCATTTTATCCTTTTTAAAATAATTTATTATATATATATATATATATATATATATATATATATAACAAAACCAATTATTCTATGGTGTCTATTTATTTTAGTATTTAAATTATCTAATTTATTTTTAAAGTAAAAAATTAAATATTTAAAATTTATTAAATATTATTAATTTATATTTTTTGGTAAATTAGACACCATATTATTAAAGACATCATACCATATAATTATAATAATTTATTAATGATAAAACAAAATAATATAATTATATCAAAATCTGATAAACTTTTTATTAAGAAACTTGAAAAGAGTGGCTTCAGAAAATTTAGAAGGCTGAAAGAAAACTTCCAAACTCTTATTATCTAAGCAAATCTTTTAAAATCTTTTTCTCCCATCCAAAATCATTTTTAAACCAAACTTCATAACTAAACACTCTAAAAGTCATACAATAATTTATGGAAAATATTTTATAAAAAAAATTAATCAAAAACAATTACAACTTATCTTACTTAATATTTATTAGTTATATAATAATTAAAAAATATTAATTAAATAAGATAAATTTTAGCTATTTTTTTGTCTTTTTTATATTACCGTAATTTATTTATTTATAGATTACTTTGATCATTTGAGGTTTATTCATACAATAATAATTGCACCAATAATATAATCATCACCAAAAAAATTATATAAATGGATTCAATTAACTAATCAAATAATCAACATTATTTAATTAAGACCCCATTTATTATGAAAGAATAATAATGAAGATATGATGTATATATTATAAGAATATAGATGGCGTTTGAAAAGTAAGAACAAAAAAGGATGGATGGATGATGAAGAAGGAAATAATGGATGATAGATGGATTCAGTGAACTTGATGTCATGATCTTAATATTCTCTTGTTATGTCTATCGCTATTAAAATATTTTATGATTTATGATTTATTATAATTATTATATTACTATTAATTAATATAAGTCTCGTATATATAATTATAGAGAGAGGTGCTTACGTGTATCCTTGTGATTCTTTAGAGCAAATTCTAGAGGACCATCACTACCCTTTGACAATTTTACAATGTCAACCCCCTCATATAAAAAGAACCATGAGAGAGAGAGAGAGAGAGAGAGAGAGAGATGCCAAATTGATCATAAAAGTAAAGACCCTTTTATTTTATTTTGAAAGTGACATATATAATATTGTAAAAGAATTTTACATATATATTTTGGTAAAATATTTAATTAGTCTCTTACGTTTAGATGTGATTCTATTTTGGTCTTTAAAATTTAAAGTATTTTATTTGAATCAAAAAAAATTTCATTTAGCTTCAATGTAATTCCACCGTGATGTTAAAATTAAATAATTAACGAATGTCCTATATGACATTAGTATAAGAATAAAATCGATAATATGGAGAATAAGTATAAGCTCTAGAGGCACAAAATCATTCGTGGATGTATCAATACATTTATTTATCATTATTCTTATAATTTAAATGAAATATTTTCATATAAAACTAAGGAGAATGATAAATAAATGTATTGATGTATTTACCGTTGATTTTGTGCTTTTGGAGCTTCTACTTGTTCTCCAGATTATTGACCTTTGTTCTTGTACTACTGTCATATAGGACATTCTCTTAATTATTTAACTTTGACTTCACGGTGGGACTAAATTAAAACTAGATAAAACTTTTTTGATTTAAATAGAACATTTTAAACCTTAAGAACCAAAACAAAATTATGTCCAACCGTAGGAAACTAATTTAATACTTTACTCTATATATTTAATAGTATATTATTACATTATAAAAAAAATAATTTTTTAAATATATTGTGTAAATAATTATCTAAAGGTATAAATTTAATTAGATAATTATATAATTTTTTTTGTACTATTAATAAATTAAAATTAAAAATATATAATTTAAGTTTTTCATTACTTTGTTATGTATTTATTAAAAAATTATAAACTTACTCTTAATGTTAACCTTATTAATCTAGGGGGATTGGTTAGCAAAATACCATTTATATATAGTTCAACTGATGATGATCTAATAACTTTTTTCCCCTCTTGTAGTAGCTTTTTTAACACCAATCACTCCATACTTTATACTCGAATTGAAATTATATTGATTAAGACTTAAGAGGATAAATATCTTTCACTTTAATTAACTATATTCTGGTTATTATAATTTACTATATAAGCTTAATAATTGTACAAACAAGGAAGTTAATATAGATGATAGAAACATTATGATTCTGACATCCCCAATTTGATTCTCTAAATAGGAAAACAAACATAAATACACTGAAAAAGTTTTCCCCCCCTTATTTCTTGTTTCAAATAATAGAGAGAGAATACTTTTGATGATTTAAAGAAACTAGGTTTAAATTTGGATGATTTCATAATGTTTAGACTATTAAATATTTTTAGTAATAAAATATATATTTTATTTTTTAATAATTATTAAATAGTAATTATTTATTTATTTATTAATTGATTTTTTGTATATTATTTAATTTTAAAATTTATCTTATATTTTATATAAATTATTATTTTATTATTCATCACATGTGTCTTATTTTTATAATTTTATTATTAACAATTTAATATTCTATTAATATTTATTTTGAATTTTTTAATTTTATTTTAAATTTTAAATTTTAATTTTTTTAATATTAAGATTAATAATTTCATAATTTGTTATTAATCTCTTTTTTAATTCTCCAATTTTATAATATAATTGTTTATTAACAATCTTGATCATCATTTATCAATTGCTATGTATATGTTTTTGATAATAGGAGAATTGCAATTTACAGAAAAACCATCTATTTTTTATTCAAGTAATTGATTGATTAGTGAATGGAAATAATTTTCCTTTCACAATAATCGATTGTTTTATGAGCAAAAGTTTAGAATTTTTTTAGTCAATCGATTTTATTACCTATCCAATTAATTGGTTAAAAAAAACAATTAGTTAAATATTTTTAGAAACTATTATATTTTGAAACAGATAATAACCAATTGATTCAAAAATATTTCTAATCGATTGTATTCACAATAAATACGCTTTTTTTATTGTTTGCGCCACCGAGTAAATCAAACATATAATTTATTATATAAATCTTTCTCAAATGATTCACGTTGTTTCTCCTTCTTCTTCTAGTGATAATTCAATTCAAAAGAATAATAAAGCTTGAATTTTAATTTTATAATATAACACTTGAGATTGAAAAATTAAATTAGTTGAAATTGTTTTTACATTGAACTCATTATCGTATTCATAGAACATATCAAATTAGAATTAAAGTAACCGTAGATGAATAATATTCTATTTCTTTATATTTTTAAATTATTAATAATATAATTATAAAGATAAAAGAAAATAATATATAGATGATGAATAATAAATAATAATTTATAAAATAAAAAATAAATTTTAAACTTAAATAATATATAAAAGGTTAATTAATTAATAAATAAAATAAAAAAATAATTATTTAACAATTATTTATAAATTTAAAAAATATATTTTATTATTAGGACTATTTAATAGTCCAAAACTTCAGGAATCTTCTAATTCTTTGTCAAGAGGCTATACCTAGCTATATATATGGTGACATAAAACATAAAACATCTACTAGTGTTTTTTAAAAATATAAGTTTTTTGTTTTGTATTTGATAAATTAATAAAAAATTATATATTTATATTTATAGCTTTTAAAATATTAGATGATTTTGAAAATATTTAAAATAGAGATTTTTAAATAGAATTTATACTTCTCAAAACTAAAAAGTCTAATATAATGTCATATATTAAATAATTTTAAAATTTTACTCTTATATTTATGTCTATTATAATATTTTTAAAATTTTTTAAAAATAATTTTATCAAATGTAATTATTATTGTTTGTACTTATTAAAAACGGTTTTTAATTTGATTTACCAAACATATATATTATTATAATTTTTAAAAAAAATAAAAAAGTTATCAAATAAAGTCTTAGTAGTGTAGGTTTAAAAAGCATAAAATAGAATACACATTAGAATACACATAAAAATATTAGGTGTACATTAAAATTATTCATCAAAATTAGTTATATTAGGTGTACATACATTAAAATCATTTACTATAAAATTAATTATCAGAATAAAATATACATTAAAATATAAAATATATATTAAAAATAAATTATATTACGCATATATTTATATATAAATACATAATGAACTGATTTTGATGTTTAATTTTAATTTGTAAATAGTTTTTTTATTTATTAATTAATAAAGTTTGACTAGTTTAAATAATTTAGTATATTTTTTAGATACAATGAACCATTTATTAGGTTTAAATTAAATGAATGAATTTTTTTTTTTGGTAAATGATTAATTAGAGATTACTTTCCAAATTGATTTTAGATATGATTGGATTTTGAACATCAATTTTATTTAAATAAAAATAAAACTATTATATATTTTATAGAATAAATGTTAAATAGTTAAATTCATCTGCGAAAGATTACTTATTTTTTAAATTGGTTTCCAAAAAAATTTTTTAATCAAATTTGTATTCGCTCTTCAAAAATTTTAAGTTATTCACGTTAGTTTTTCGTCACTTTCTTTATTAATAGCGTCAAAATTTGTTGATAATACATGTTAAGTAATACTACAACACATATCTAGGAGTATTAATTGATTGTTAATATAATAAATTTATTAAATTAAATCAAATTAATTCCAAATTGAGGAATTCTAAAGTCCTCTTCAATTAGGTTTTAATTTAATCTAATGTCATAAACTTATTATATTAACTATCAATAAAGACTATCAAGTACGTGTTTGTGGTGTCACGTGTCATATCAATAAATTCTAACGCCATCAACAATGGAAGCGCAAAAAGACTAACATGATTTACTTAAAATCTCTAATTTAAAAGATGAATTTGACTAAAAAAATTCCGATAATCAATTTAAAAAACAAATGATCTTTTAAAAATTAATTTGACCATTTACTCATATTTTATAGTAACTTATAATAAATAATTAAATATAAGCACATATATTTTGATTTTTCATCCAAATGTTTTATTATCATACTATGTGTACCACAAAAAATTAACTATTAAATTAATTATCTACATAAAATATATATATTAAAATAAAAAATATACATTAAAAAACATAAAAAATATAGATTTATATATAAATATATAATGTCTAATTTTTTATATATACACAACATTTTTCAATGTTATTATGATAAAATTTTCTAACAAAAATTTTTATTAAGAAATCCAATATGAAACCTTATAAAATCAGATTAGTCAAATTTCTATTAACAGATTTTATGAAAAAAATATGTTTAATTTGTGTTATTATTTTTTATTTTATTTTTAAGATATTCTTTCAAAATTTTGAAAAAATTAAAAGAGAAGAAAAATAATAAATTTTATTATTTATTTTATATTTTATATTTTTCACAAAAGCATCAAAAATAAAAATATTGAAAAGTAAAAAATACTAAAATACTAACAAAATTTATTATTTTTGACATACAGTAAATTAATAATATTTAAAAAATAAACAAAAAATATATTATTAAATTATTAAACTAAAAAAAATAGACTAATAATTAAAAATATTAATAAAAAATAATAAATTATATTGACTATAAATTTTTTTCCCTAAAAATACAAACTAATATATTTCTCTAACTTGAGTGTGTGAAAATTGAAAAACTGTCCACTTTCTCTCTCTATATATACTTGTCTTTTTCTCTCCTCCTTTTCAATAGCATCTTATCTCTCTCTCTCTCTCTCTCTCTCAAACCTTACAAAAAGTCAGCGCCTTCTTTTGTCCCTTTTCTCACACCAACACATCTTTTGCAGACTCTGTCTCTTACCCTTCTCTTCAACATGGACGACGATTGGGATCTCCACGCCGTTGTTAGAGGCTGCGCCACCATTTCCTCCACCTCTTCCACCACCACTACCACCACCTCCACCACCACCACTTCCTACCAACCTCCACCTTCTTCTTCATGTGGGTTCTTTAACGAACAACAAAGCAATGTTTTTTCGGTTTCCAACAACAACCCTTTTGAATTAAGAAGCTCCATTCAGGAACTTCAGCATAATCATAATCTTTGCAAGCCTTTCTTCTTCAAATCACAGCCTTTTCAGTCTTTTCAATCCTCTTCTTCTTCATCATCACCACCCAATTCAGCTCTGACACAACATAAACAGCAGCAACAGAACTGTAATAACGGTAAGAACCCTCACCATGCAGGTTCAGCTACCACCCCACGATCTAAAAGAAGGTAAATTGAGTTCCTTTTCCTTCAGCAAATGAAATGGAATCAGATTCCACTAGAAAATTCTTGAATTTAGACTTAAAAATCTCATCTTTTAGCATGTTTGGTAATTGCTTTATTTTTGTTACCTGAATTTTTCCCCCCTAAAAATACTTTAGAACATGCCTTTGATATGTTTGATGAAATGCGCAGGAAGAATCAGCTTAAGAACGTTTGTCAAGTTTCAGCTGAGAATCTCTCCTCAGACGTATGGGCATGGAGGAAATATGGACAGAAACCCATCAAAGGTTCACCATATCCAAGGTTAGCTTTCAATTTTGAATGCTTTATTGATCAAATAAAATCAGCACAAACCAAAGAAAAGACAAAGCTTTGAGCTAAAGGGTTAACAAAGATTTGTTTTATTTTTTTCATGTGTGATTAACAGAGGATATTATAGATGTAGCAGCTCAAAAGGATGTTTGGCTAGAAAACAAGTTGAAAGGGACAGATCAGATCCAACAAAGTTCATAGTTACATTCACTGGTGTACACAACCACCCTGCTCCAACTCATAGAAACTCACTTGCTGGCTCTTCACGCCAAAAGCTACAAACACCTGAAATAGCCACTACAGGGGACACTGAAATGGTCCTCACAATGAAGCCGGTCTCGATTTCGGCTTCTCCTTCCACTTCAGGAGTGGAAGAAGAGGCTGAAACCGAGGCCACACCGGCGCAGAAGTCGGAGAGCGAAGAGGACAACATGGAGGATTATTTGATGAATGATGATGATGGTGGGCTTGAGGAAACTGAGTTTGGTTCACCAGATATGGAGATAACTGATGATTTCTTTGAAGGGTTGGATGAACTGACAACAGCCACTGATGGAGACTCATGCTTTTCAACAAGTGTTCCTAATCCTTCTCTTCCTCCTTTTGTGGCCAATAGTGCTGCCACTGCTGCTGGTGGTAGCTGACTAATTGGTTTCATCATTTCATTAGATTACTAAGATCAGATATGTTTCAGTCTCAAAGAATCTTCACAGGATATATAGTTTATGAAAGAAGCTTTTAGAAAAAAACAAAAGAAGCTCCAATCCACATCTTTTATGAGATATATTACAAGATTTCTATATAGAGGATAGAAAAACTTGTTTATTTTTACTTTTTTAAAGTAGAGGAAATGATGCATTTGGGAGGAATATTAACTAACATTGCCTTGTTAATGGGAAGGAAAGTGCTTCCCATATAGTATGTATATAGAAATAAGGTAGATTTTTGGTATTTTTATGTTTTATTAATCTTAATTATGAAAAATCAATTGTTTCAACAGCTTTTTGGGTATATCACTTATTATGTCCATGCTTTTATTTCTTTTAGTAGTTCATCCTATCAAACTTGAATTATCGAACTTGAATTGTCGAATAATTAGTTTTTTAGTTCATTTTTAAATAAATATCAAAAATTTAAATTTTTCTGTGTATATAATAATTTATTTATTAATAATAAATTTTTAAAATAAAATTTAAATCCATAACAGATTAATTTTTAACGTATCGAACTAAAAAATTTTGAAAAAAAAAGTTTGGTTGTGTGATAAATTACATTTTGCATAGCACTTGGCGTTGACTTTGGTTGGCAATGATTAAGATTATGTGACTATGATATGATATAAGGGTTCATAATTGGGGGTAGTTATTCCAATAGTCATATGCTCAACCACAAATATATATAGCTTAGATTCCCTTTTGACAAGAAGGGTTTTGTAGAGGAATTAGGTTCTAGTCAAGCACATCCAATTGTGATTTTATCAAATGATGAATAGACTTTGGCATATCATAATAATTTCTGCAAATAATTAGTAATCATTATGAATTATGGATTAGAAAAGTTTTAATTCTCATTATGTGATAATTAATTTTATATTATAATTTATATGCATCATATACACAAGATTTTAACATGTGGTAGATGCAATCATAGCCACAAGTTCTTGCCATGTGAACATTAGCAGTGTGATTTTCTTTCTGGCCCTTATATTTTAAATTTAAGCTTATTTTATTATTAATGGAATTTGTTACAACCTTAATTTAGACCTAATATAATTTAACTTACAATCAAATAACATAAACTAATATTATACTGCAGTTGTAATTGACGATTGCAAACCGCAATTTAAGACCTTGTTAATAAATAAAATAAATACCATATATAATAGTCAGATTGAATTGCTCTAATAATTAATTTATTAATCTATTAAAATAAATATTAAAGTTCGAATTTCGTATTATGTATATAGTAATTTATTAGCCAATAATAAATTTATAAATAAAGTTTTGATCAATAATAAATTAATCATTATTTTATCGAATTAATGGATACCGTAAAAAAAAAAAATCCTACTACATATAGTGAAATACAAAGGAATAATCCACAAATAGGGAAAATGTTGACTGAAACTTTGTTTCATTCATGATGCAAGAAGCAAAGTACTTCAAGTCAACTCCATGACATGGCTAATAAGAGCCACGTTAGAGTGTAACATGTCAAACACTCCGAATAGTTGTCACTTTGTGCCGTTTGCTTGGTTCCAAAATAAAGAAACAAATGCACCAACCTCTAGTGGAATTGACCAATTTGGTACTATATTTGTCTGAGAGCAAAAGGGTACTTTGCTAATCTAAGTGCTCAAGCTCATGTATTAACATAAAGCACATGATTTTGCGGATAAATTACACTTAACTTTTGTTTTATTCCTAAAAATAATATAATAACCTTCCTACAACTGAAGTTGTATAATATTTGATATAACACTAACTTCTTATTAATACAAGGTCTTAGCATAAAAATATAAGTGAAAAATATTTTATTTTGTGAAGAGTTCAGAAAAATACCACATTCAAAATATATAATGTAAGCTCCTCAGCATGATAATATTAATAACCGATTCAATAGTTTAAACCTGGGACATTAAAGTCATATGAAAATAACTCAATTTGGTATTCTAAAATTTTCTCATCTCTAAATAAAATAATAAGAATAACAAATTTAAAGAGATTGATATATCCTCTTATTAATAACACCTAACTTAGGGTTGAAATTTACCTTAATTTATTTGACAGTGTCATAAATTTGCTGCGAATATAGAATAATACAATTGATATGCACAACTTGACTTAAAAAAGGGAAGATAGAGAATTTCTAAGCTCCATTTTCAGTTGACAGAATAGTTTCATTTCATCCTGCAATCAAACCAAGAATTTTGGAAAGCCTTTAGGGAGAGAAATGTTAAGAAGTTGCTTGTTCACCAAACACAATAGAAGGTTTAAACATGTAGCAACTGCGGCCATATAGAAGCTGATGTAGATATTGCACAAAATATCTTTAGGCAAGATGAAAAATAGAAGTCTTTAAGAACACAAAATGATTTGCCCTTCTTGGTTCTTGTACAACTATTCTTATTAGTACATAACTAGCAAAATTTCAATGTATCAATGGCAGCTTATAAATCAAAGCCAAAAGAATGGATAAATCAATTGATGGTAACTCTAAGAACTTTTTCTTTTCCTGTCCGGCGATTCGGGCGGCTCCCTCAGGGGATGATAGGTTGAGACTGTAAATAGTTCTGCCAATGATGTTGTAAGGGAAGCTTTACCATCAGATGATTTGCAAGGAGCCCTCTGAGAAGAGGTTGAGGCAGCAGATATTTTTGCCGATGATGATCTTCTAGAGGAGGTTTTCCTATCCGCCAATTTGGAAGGCGCTCTTGGGGGAAGATCGGTTGAGACTGTAAATAGTTTTGCCATTGATGTTGTAGGGGAAGCCTTACTATCAGATGATTTGCAGGGAGCCCTCTGAGAAGAGGTTGAGGCAGCAGATGTTTTTGCCAATGATGATCTTCTAGAGGAGGTTTTCCTATCCGCCAATTTGGAAGGCTCCCTCGGGGGACGATCAGTTGAGACTGTAAATAGTTTTGCCATTGATGTTGTAGATAGTTTTTCCATTGATTCTGTGGAGGATTCCTTCCCATCAGACGATTTGCACGGCGCCTTCGGAGAGGAGGTTGAGGCAGCAAATAGTTTTGCCAATGATGGTCTTGAATCAGACGAAACTGAATACCCCTTGACAAATCGGTCAAGTTTTCCAATTTCACCCACAGCAGAAAGCCATTCTGTAAGAATCTCCATGGTTACATAGTCAGGACTGCAAGCATTCGCAATCATTCTGTCCATAAGTGCTAAAGCTACATTCAACACTCTCTTATCCCTAATCCCTTTGAGAATAGCATTATATGTTGTTGTATTAGGCGTAACCCCTCTTTCCTCCATGTCATCCATCAATGAAACAGCCTTTTCTACATCATCTTTCTTGCATAGAGCATCAATTAAAATGTTGTATATAACAGTATTAGGGGGAACCTTGGATGTAGTAGAACACATTTCCTGGAAAATTGTCATGGCATAATCAACATTGTCATTTAAACAATTTGCATGTATCAGTGCCCCAAAAGTAACCACGGAAGGCACAAGACCCTCTTTCCTCATCTTTTTCATCAACTTATTGGCAGTTTCAAAATCTCCACTTTTGCCTAGGGAGGAAAGCAGAGTGTTGTAAGTGACCGTATCGGGCTTAACTCCAACGTTTTCCATTTCTTCAAGCATTTCATAAACCCTTTCCAGTTTGTTCTTCTTACAAAATCCACTGATCAGGACATTATAGCAAGCTACATCAAGACAGAATCCAGCTTGCTTCAACTTTGACACGACAATGCTGGCATCATCCATCCTTCCAGCTATGCTCAAACCAGATATCAAACTGTAGTAAACAATTGCGTCTGGGGAGCATCCAGAACTCAACATCTCATCGAAAAACTGCATGGCTTTATCGATGTTGTTAACTCCACAAAAAGCGGATATTAGTGGCGTATATGTTGCAGCATTGCCTTTGAGGCCCTTCCCTTTCATTGCATTGAAAAACTCGACTGCACTATGGACCCTCCCACTTCTGCACATACCATTAACCAATACATTGAGGGTAACCACATTTGGCTGAACGCCTTCCTCATTCATCTGATCAAACAGCTCGTGCGCTTTATCAATGTTGCCGGCCTTGCCAAACCCGTCAATCAAGCAATTATATGTAATGGTGTTGGGCTTATGTTTGCTTCCTATTTTCATCTCCTCCAAGAGACTCAATGCTTCTTCCTCCCTTTCAACTTTACACAATCCATCAATCAAAGTATTAAACAATACCGCATCAGGTTCTACACCAAACAAATTACTTTCACCTTTGCCTCTCAACTTGTTAAACATTTCCAAAGCTTCATCAACCCTCCGAGCCGCACACAGATGTCTGAAAACAATCCCAAATGTCACGACACTTGGCCGTATATTCATCTCTTGCATCTTAGCCAACAACTTATTCATTCCTTCAATGTCCCTTCCTTTTCCCAGCCCAGTCAACATAGCATTGCAAGGTGCAGCATCAACTTCACCACCAAATTCCATCACACAGTGAAGAATCTCCCGCGCAGCGTTATTATTCTTCCTTTTACACAGGTTGGTAATCAGTTGCGTCAGCTTGAAGGTATCAGGAAAAACACCATGCTCCCCAAGCTTCTTCACCAACCCCAAAGTTTCCTCATCAGAGAAGCTTCTCCCCCGTGGGTCTCTCCACTTTACCAACTCCTCAAAAACAATATCCCCAGTGGAACCATTCAGCAGAATCTTGGAATCCCGTTCAAGCATTTCGTCGAGCACTTGGAGAGCATCATCAATTCTGCCCGATTTCATCAACAACCTCAACAACCCGTTGCAAATTCCGGAATTTTTTGCAGAATTGTCGAGCCTTTTAAACAAAAAAAGCGAATCGTCCACCATTTTGGCACCCTCCAAGCACCGTAGAAGAATCAAAGCTGATTGGGAACTCAAATCAATCTTCCAATTTTGGGACTTTAAGTAACCATGAAGCTTCAAGACCTCAATTTTCGAAGTAGCGTCACGATTCGCGAGCTCAAGAGCGCTCTGGAACACCGAAGAGAGCAAGTGACAGTGTTGTTGTTCCGGTTCTGCATTGGTTCTTATGAATTCGAGAAAGTCGAGAGCTTTGGTAGTTGAACCCAATTGGCGCGTGATTTGGAGGATCTGGCGGGAAGAAAGAGGCTCTGAATCGTTGAAGAGAAGAGGAAGAAGAAGATTCTTGCTTTCGTGTGAGTCCCATTCGTCTTTTGGGTGTTGAAGGAGCTCTTGGAGTTGGGTAACGATCGATGATGATACCACGTCTTTTGAATTGGAAACGTCGACGGCAGTGCTGTGGCGGCGAGGAGAGGAGAAAGGAAAGGGTGGGAGGTTGCTGCGGCGGCGACGGCGGAGGAGTTTGAAAGATCGTAATAACATCATGTGGCAAGTGTTGTAAGCTTCGGAAAGAAGTGAAAAGCTCAGTGTAGTTGAAACAAGAGGAATTGGAGTTTTATTTTATTTTATTTTATTTAATATAAGAGTTTATTTTTAAATATTAAATTTCTCAATTACTTTCTTATAGTTTATGATTCATTATAGTAGTTTGATTACAAAATTTCAAAAACAAAAAACATTTGTTTAATATATAAACATTTGATTAAAATGATTCAATAATTATAAGGATTTCATTGAAAATACTTTTAGATATGATAAATTCTTGAATTTTAAAGTCCTAAATAAAAATTGAGAAAGCCTTTATACTATATACAATTTATATTACACTATCATTGCTATTGTGTAATTTTTTTTTTTTAAAATATAAGACAAGAGGTTAAAAACTACTTTTCACCAACATTAAGGGATTCTATTCTTAGCCTCCAATTTTCTTTCTAGATTGAAGTTCCAAATTGCAAACAATGAAGATAGCTAAATTTTTGCAGGCTTTGAAGAATTGTGATGTCTTTTTTTGAGGAATCACTCAGTCAATGTCTTTTTAGCACATTATTATTATTTTTTTGGCATAAAAACATTTATTAAATTATTGTTAGTAATTATAATTAATTTTAGTTCAATCTTATGCTTGTTAATTATAAATAAACATGGGTAGGGAGTGAACCTTACAGGAACAAAAGAGAATAGACAAACATCAATCAATATTTGGCAAGTTAATGTGCTCCAAAACAAGTTAAAATTGGAAAGACATTTATTTGGTCACTATTATGGACCACTTCTGAATAGTGAAAAATTTCAAAATCAGTTTCCAACATTTTGCTCTTACATTGTAAAAACATAATTTCCTTTTGGTAATCTGCCTAAGGTTTCATTGATGTTCCATATACAATGCTGGAGAACAAAATACTGATACATAAAAGAAAATGGTGTGAATTGGCCTAAGAAGGTTGCATCATCACTCTATATATCAGTCAACTACTGAACTTCAATTCTATCATGGCAGTTTCAAATCCGTTTCAAATCGGTGTGGTGTGCCAACAAAGAAGACCAACAACATCAAATGAAAAAACATGAAGACTTATTTGGTTGCATTAAGCTTTTGAACTGCTTCAGATGCTGCAGATGCTGCTTTGTCAAAACCTAGCTTTTGCAACTCATTAGAAAAACCTTCAGCATCTGCTTCACTAATTTTGTATGGACTATGGTGAGCATCAGGGAATGAACCGTTCGTCACGTCTTCTTTATACTCTAGTAAGGCTTTGTTGATAATGTCTCCAACACGAGCATATTGCTTGCAAAATTTTGGAGTAACCTGCAAAAAGATAGATCATATCAATTTCAGCAATGAATCCTATATCGATTGAAAGAAATACATTATGTTAGCATTTGCTTGAAATACCTTTGCATGATGGGGGTGCTGAAGCATACCAAGAAGATCATGATAAACTAGCACCTGCATTAACATAAAACTGAATTGAATTCCTCATTTTATGTTTAATCATCTCAAAATGATTGAGGAATGATCAGAATACGAGTTCTCTCCATAGCTACAAGTACTCCAATGACTCAAGATTATAGCATTTTTTCTCCAACTCAATTATGTCAAGATACATATATACCAAAGTGAATAAAAATCATTGAATAACTGATCATGATACAAAAGGCTTAACATACAGCAACTTGATGAAGAAGAAATGCTTTCAAATAAAGCCAGGGCATGTGTTATACTATTATTAACAAATACAAATTTTGGCTATTATCATAAGCTAATAATCTTGTACAAAGTTTCATTATGGAAGCTATCAAACTCTGGTGTTTACGAGTTGAGTTTTGTGATCCAAGTTTAATGAAGAAGAAATGCTTTCAAATAAAGCCAGGGCATGTGTTATACTATTATTAACAAATACAAAATTTGGCTATTATCATAAGCTAATCATCTTGTACAAAGTTTCATTATGGAAGCTATCAAACTCTGATGTTTACGAGTTGAGTTTTGTGATCCAAGTTTACCTATGTTCTACGAGTTTAGGTGAATTTGATAACCTTGTCCATTTTGAGAATACTAGACAGAAAATTACACAAACTTACCTGTCCACTACAAAAGGGTCCGGCCCCAATTCCAATAGTGGGAATTTGAAGTGCTGCTGTTGCTGCGGCGGCCACAGGTGCAGGCACACATTCTAGAACAACAGAAAAACACCCTGCTTCTTGCAAAGCCAATGCTGTCTCGACAACCTAAACCGGCTAATTAATACCTTTTAGGATGATAATAAAATTGTTCAAATATTCAAAATAGATGCATAATTCAAAGAGAGAGATAACCTTGACAGCACTTAAAATGTTCCTTCCCTGAGGTCTAAAACCCCCTAAAACACTAATGGCCTGTGGAGTAAGCCCTACATGCCCCATCACTGCTATTCCCGCTTCAACAATAGCCTTCGCCGCAACAATCCTCGAAGGGGAACCTCCTTCCAATTTTATGGCATCCATTCCACCTTCCTTCAAAATCCGAACCGCCGTATCAACCGCCTGCTCATAATCAAACATAAAAATAATTCAGAACCATTGCACACTAGGTAAATTCAACTTAGATTCCCCACATCTTTATTCAAGCAACAAAGCAAATTCTATATATTCTACCAACATATTAAACATAGTTATATTTTGTCTACAACTTTTCCATCAATCAAACAAGTGCAAATGCATGTTCAATCCCAAAAGAGGAAAAAGAAGAAAGCTACTATGGTTGAAAATATCCATATTTCAAAAAAAAAAAGTGGAAAAGCACATTCCATTATTTTGCAGACTTTCCCAAAGCCAAAATCTAATTCTCATCAAAATACACACAACTCTCATACTTTATACATATAAAACTCGAATCAAATCAAGCATGCTAGTTTTACACTAAATATCGGCCATCAAATACAGAATTCATGTTATAACCATTGAACACTTGAAGTAAATTCAACTTAGATTCCCCACATCTTTATTCAAGCAACAAAATGAAAAGGCTACACCTTTAGCAAATTCCATATATTCTACCAACATATTAAACATAGTTATATTTTGTTTACAACTTTCCCATCAATCAAACAAGTGCAAATGCATGTTCAATCCCAAAAGAGGAAAAAGAAGAAAGCTACTATGGTTGAAAATATCTATATTTCAAAAACAAAATAAAAAAGAAGTGGAAAAGCACATTCCATTATTTTGCAGACTTTCCCAAAGCCAAAATCTAATTCTCATCAAAATACACACACAACTCTCATACTTTATACATATAAAACTCGAATCAAATCAATCATGCTAGTTTACACTAAAAATCAGCCATCAAATACAGAATTCATGTTAAAATACAAAATACACGTATTTATTGGTGACTAATTTGGATGAAAAGTAGGCAAATTCACCCATTTCTTATACTCTTAAAGTTAAAAATAAAAACCTGATCGGAACTTGATTCATAGGAGCCAAAAGGCAAGTCCCCAACAAGCATAGGGTTTTTGGCGCCACGGGCAACGGCACGGCAATGAACAAGCATCTCATCAACGGTGATAGGGAGAGTGGTGTCGTGTCCATGAACCACCATGGAAGCTGAATCACCAACGAGGCATATATCAATGCCAGCCATGTCTAAGTGCACCGCTGAAGGGTAATCGTATGCGGTTACCATTGTTATCGGTTTCGAGTTTCTATGCTTTTGACGTAGCTGCATGAGTGTTGTTCTCTGGTTTGCGGTTTGTGGCGTTGGACCTGAGTAAACCGTGTTCTCTGGAACATTGCTCATGAAACGAATGTGTCTCAGAATAGAAGATGAAAATGAAGAAGATGGTGAATGTTTTGTGAGAAACCTAATGCAAGACATTGGGGGAAAGAGAGAAAAAGACAAAAAGAGAGAATTTTTGGATTGAATTTTGCCAGATCTGAGAGTTTTCTATGTTATGATAGTGATGTGTGAGATCCTGTTGAAATTTTTGGGGCATGGTTCGGACCCGACCCGAACCCGGAAACTGCGATTCTTGTGCTGTGATTGAGGTCCACCTCGCGCTGCACTGATCGGACCTGCTCTTGCTTGCCGTCGACCAAACTGAATCTGTTGAATTTTGAATAAGATAAGAAGAAGAAAGAGCCAAGTTGAGTTTGGCTGCCATTGCTGAATGCTTTGTCGATTATGGAGGTGTTGCATGCTTTTTTCATGTGCCATCAACACTGAAGTCCATAGCTTCTTTTTTAAAAAATAATTTAAATAAAAATAATTTATAAATTTTATACGTATTTATTTTAAAAAAATATTATAAATTTATTATTATAAAAAAATTATTTTTTATTTTTTTATAAATATTTAAATAATTTTTTAAAAATTATATCAAACATTAATATTATTACTTTTCATAAGTCAAAAGCTAAAAAAAAAATTATAATTATCAACAAATTATAGTTCAAATGACATATTTTTCTCATACTCACCTAAAAAGTTGCGAATTTAAGTCTCACTCTTAACTTTGGTAAAAAATAAATAAATATTATAATTATAATTTAACATAGATTAGAATTTATGTTTATTATTATATAAATTTTGAATATTTATTAGTCGTCCTTGTATTATAGGCACTCATACTAATTTTTATAAAATTAAACATCCATATCCAAATCTACAAAATTATCAAATTTAATTTGTACAAAGTAATAATTTCTACACATAATATACTTAAATTAATTATCTCTCTATAAAACAATATACTATTGATATAATCTGATTGAGACATTCTCAGTGAAGTTAAAATCTAAATAGTATTAGTAGTACCAAGTCTATTATATGTTTTCTTTAGTTGAATAATAATATACTTTCATAAAAAAATCAAATAATAATAAAAATGCCTCAAAGAACATAGATCAACATGTCTCTAACAAAATCCTATTTTTAGCATAAGTCAAAGTCATCATGTTATACACACCATAAATAATAACAAAAATGTTTAGCAAGAAAAAAAAAATTAATAAAAATATATAGTTAAAATAATTAAATAAAATAAATTCTGATTTTTTTTATCTTTTTAATATTATCGAAATAATAAAACTTAGAATATTTCCACCAATCCATAAAATTTATTAATGTATATTTCCTCCTGAAATCTCAACTTCTAAATTCTAATTAACTCTTCTATAGTTGTACCTTTTTTTCAACAGCAGAAAAGTAGCCCCATTTTTAGGGCAATTACTTCATCTAAATGGTGTTTAACAACTAGACCAATAATTTTTAGCGGTTTTCCTACAATCATGGAAACCATGGTCAACTACACATACTCCAAAACATTTATATCTAAGAAAAACCTAAGAAAGAAGAAGAATAATAAAGAAAAAAAAAACACATTCATCACCTCCGAGTGAGACTGCCATAAACCAAATAAACTTCACACATTTGAGAATAAAAATGCTCTTCAAGGCTTCCTCTTATGTCACATTTACCTCTCCTATTTGATGCATCAACCTTCAAATTTAGATAAATATATACTTAGCTTCTTTCTCATCTGCTTGTCAAAGATAGCATTGTGAACTTATATCAAACTCCTTTGATCATAATCTTCCTTTTTTTTGGGGGTAATATATCTCTTCTACAAGCCCTTTTAATTATATTGAATTCTAGTTATATAAAAATGGATATTTTTTTTTCTATAAGTGTTGTTAGTTATTTGTTGAATTCTAGTGGTATAAATATCAATTTTCCTTTTTTTCAAGTCTTAGTCATTCTTTCGTTTTTTTTTTAAAAATTGTATGAAAGATAATAAATTGATATTGATAGCTTACTCGTCCACTTAAATAAATATGGGAGATTTAAATCCTGTATGCTGAGTTTATTAGTATTAATTAATATTATTTTGATATTTAAAAATAGATTAATTTTAAATATTTGATAAATTTGATCAAATTCAAATATATTTATTTATTTTTCTTATAAACTTCTCGATTATTGATTTTTTTTTATTTTAAAAAGTTCTCGATTATACCACATATATGAAACATGGAAAAATCATTATCATATTCCTAGTCATACAAACAAAAATATGAAAAAGAAAATAAAAATCATAGCTCAATTCTCTTAATTTTTGAATGAAAATGTTTAAAATTTTTATTTTCTTATATTTTCAAAAAACATATATTTAAAATTTTATTTATTTAAATATTAAAAATAATTAAGAGAAAAAATTAATACTCTAATTATTAATCAAAATAAAAAATATTTTTTATATATTAAAAATTAATTATTATATATTATTTAATTTATTTTAATATATATTTTATATTTTAATATGTATTTTATATAAATAAATAATTTCTAATGTAACAATAATGTTTTTTTTAGGAAATTCCACATGTTACTATAAAAAAGGGTATTCAATCTCCATCCATTTTGCCTTCAAAATTGAAACTGCTATAAGCTAAGAACAGAAGTAGTGTACAAAAAATTGAACTTTGATTCTTTCTTACACTCTCTTGTTCATGAAAATGATGACGTGCCATAGTTTCATTTACCCCAATCATAATTATTATTATCATCATCAGAATTTCTACTTTGTGGCATTGGGAAGAGGAACTTCAATGGCTGCTGCAAGCGCTTCACCCACCCCTGTTCTCAGATCCGAGCTAAAATCCGTGGAACCCGTGGAACAAGATCTTCAAACTGCTCTTAATTTTGTATCCTCTCCTCGCCATAGGGACCTTGTTTTCGTTGTCAATCCTCAAGGTTTGTTGGTTCTTCACTTCCTCACTTACTGTTTTGTTTCTGAGAAAATTCCCAAGAGGAAAAAAAATGTGATTTTTACTTACTTTTTGCTCAAATAACTGATGAGGTGTTGTAATTGGAGCTTGCCCATTATTTACTTTGTTGAAAGTTCAAATTTTTGAAATTTTGGAACCATGAGACTTGGGTTGCATATGCGAAAGGAAACTATATATATATAATGTATATTTCTCATTTGTTTTTGCGTTCAAATGAATGATGGGGTGTTGGAATTGGAACTTTACCACGATTTATTTGAGGGAAAAGCTCAGTTTTTTTTATTTATTTATTACAAAACTTGCACTTTGATTTGCATGCAGGTGCTAATGGTCGCACTGGTAAAGATTGGAAGAAGTTGCTTCCATTTCTAAGGTCTCGCCTTGGTAATGATTACAATGTGAGTACACTATCAACTTTGTCATCAGTCTATTTTTTGTTTTTAGTTTTGAATCCGCAAATTCTGTTGCTTGTGTTTGTTTGCAATTTCACAATACTAGAGATTAACAGTTTTTGATTCTTCATTTTGTTTTTGTCCTTGATAGATTTGTGAGTCATTTACTACGGGTCCTCGTCATGCCATTGACATAACAAGAGAGGTTGGTTATTGATGAGCTGAAATCAATTGTGAATTTTATTTTATTTATGTTGGTTCTTCTGAGTTATTAAGCTGTTATTCTTGCCATTTAGGCTATAAGGGAAGGAGCAGAAGCAGTCATTGCTGTTGGAGGTGATGGAACTATTTATGAGGTGCACACTGCGTTTTTTCGCCCGATATTTTTCTGTTTAAGTTTATATGGTTGATTACACTATGGACTATAAAAACGGACGACATACAGATAGACAAGGACACATGATATACTAATATATATGTTCAAGATTTATATGATATTCAAGCATTCAAAAATGCCAAAATACTAATAATCACTAATCACTAATATCTAAACTCACCCAATTATTTTTGAAACATTTTTAGTATATTTCATTTGTATCAATACTTGTAGCTACTAATTTTGTTTGAAAAATTTATACTAATATCCAATATGTGTTTGAATTGGGTTTGAATTAGTAAAAGCAGAAGTAATTGGCCATGGCGGTGTCATAGAAGTGTCTTTTAACTGTCAAACATTGACATTTGTTGGATTCATAGGCATCTTGCTTAGCTGGTGTGTCCATACTTCAAAGGATTTGGTTGATGATATATTTAGAGGGATTTCTTGCCGTCTATATTACTACATACTTTAGTTTAAAACTTGATGTCATTGAAAAACTTCTATCTGTGAGATGAGAATGTGTTCGATCAAGCTTGCCTTGAGCTTGTATTTGTAAAAGCTTTTGGTGATTTGGTAGCAATTAGTTTATTTTAGGCACACTGATATGCATGATTTCAACATTCTTGAATCTTGATTGATTGTTCAACTAAGATATTTTGTTAAGAGACAATATTCCTCACGCATCACAGTATGTTATAAGCAGGTTGTTAATGGTTTCTTCTGCGATGGAAAACCTGTTGCTAGTAACAATAAAGAGAACTTAAAGGCAACTGCTCTTGGGGTGAGTTAATTTCCATAAGGACATGTAGTATTCTCATTTTAACTCAATCATGTGGTGTTTGATTCGGTTATCTCTAAGAAGATTGTATATGGGGCATGTTAAGAATATAACCATGTTCTGTCCTTTTGTAGGTGATACCCTTGGGAACTGGTTCTGATTTTGCAAGAACATTTGGATGGTTAGTTCCTGTTTATCATGAATTCATGATTCTCCTTTTGTTTCTAATGTACTTCATTTGCTCAAGAACAAGGAAGTGAATAGAAACATCTACTCTGCCTTTTTTTCTTCTCAGGAGCAATGATCCTTATGCTGCTGTTGAACGTGTTGCTAAAGGTTCAACCTCTTTTCTTGCGGTTTCTTTACCTTCATATCGAGCTTGTCTATGATTGCCGCACAATATTTGTTGTCATATCTATTTTTTAGTTTTCCACTCATGACATGTTTGAGTCTTTCTTAGGGATGAGATCAAGGGTAGATGTTGGTGTTATCACTGGACCCACCAGCGATCAGAATTACTTCATAAACGTTGCTGACATTCATTTGTAAGGTTAAATTGAGAGTTTCAGGTTGAGCATTCTGTCACGGACATCATATCTAAATCGATTCGTGACAAAATTTATGCAGGAGTGCAAAGGCAGGATTTTACGCTTCTAAGTACAAGAAATTTGGCAACTTGTGTTATGTCATTGGTGCATTGCAAGCCTTCATGAGTCATTATAATCAGGATTTCAGGATCAAGGTCAGTACAACTTGGTTTTTCATCCCTCAGCTTTTGTATACAAAGATAAACATACAAACGTATTTGGAATTGGAGACAAATATATGATAGTGTGTCCCAAAATACAAATTTTTTGTCTTTTTGTCTCTGTATACATGTCCTAGCACAGCTATCAAACGTAGCTTGTGCATATGAGGCCCAAGATGTGCAAGTTTTATGATTCAATAAAGTGCAGGTCAATGAAGGTGAGTGGGAGTTTTGTCCCCAAGTGACGGCCCTTTGTGTTGGAAATGCAAAATTCTTTGGTGGCGGTATGAAAATTACTCCCAATGCTGATCCTCGCAGTGGAAATTTATCGGTAGGCACCCTTATTATGCTGGTTAAAATCCTTTCTTTAACTCCTGTTAATATATTTTTCTCATGTAAATTCTGCAGGTTGTGATTCTTCAGCACTTCAAGTGGTACGATTTTATCCTAAACTTACATAAGATTTACAGTGGGACACACCTGAAGGTGAAGAATGTTTCTTCAAGAAGGTAACTATATAAGCTCTTTGGTGAAGATTGTCTTGGTTTATGACTCATGAATGTGTATATCATTATTATTTTAGTACTTATGCCTTGAATCGAAAGCATCCCAATTATAGAGACGCGAGGAAGACAGAATTTTATCCTTCCGTATGCTGGAATTTTTCGACTTAGTTGTTCTTACAGTCATCAGAAGTTTGACTTTGAATATCTTATTATTGTGGATGTTGGTGAATGTTGCTAAGAAGATGATTGTTATGAGCGTTTGTGTAAAACAGAACTTCGTAAATAACTCTACCAGCCTTTGTTTTGATTTGGATTTCTTAATATAAGCTAAGCCTTCTCCCACTAGGTGGGGTTTGGTTTGGCTACACGGACCAAACAGCACCGTGTATCCACCTTCGCATAAAATATATAACCATTTCGATTCAATAGAAGCTAGTTCTTTTGTTAGCTCTTTTAATTTCTTTTAGGCTTGCTTACAGTTGAGCTTGTACTAATTCGGTGTTTTCTTTGTGTTTGGTAGTGTAAATTCTATTGAGGTGGAGGACATTTCAGGCAGAGGTGGAGTTTATATTCAATCTGACGGCGAGCATTTAGGGTTCCTTCCAAAGAAGATTTGTGTTCTTCCGTCCGCGATTGAGATGATATGCTGATTCAGCTCAATAATAACATAACAGGTTCAATGACAATACTTAAAAGCGGCAGAATATTAGTTTATCATAAGTTTTCCTTTTTGTTTGACTTGATTGCTGGCTTCAGCACCGGCGAATTGCACAGCTTTTGCAGCTCAGAGGCATCATTTTTTTCTCTGTAATTTTTGAGAAGGGAAAGATATATTAGTTTGGAACTTGAAAGTTTCTTTATGGATTGGTGAAAGCAATATTGTGTTGTTTCCTTTGTAATTTTAGTTGGTTCTAATTTCTAATAGAGAAAAAAAAGGGGGGAGAGAGAGAGAGGGTGCTGGAGAGTGGTGTCTTATTTGGGGTTGCAAAAGCATAGCCTGGGACACAGTTGTTATTTTTTGAGTCAGCAATGTGTTGACAGTATAGTTTATCTATATTTACTGTAAAATGTTTCAAAGTTCAATGCATAATTTATGAAATGGCATAACAGATTACAAGTTCATTACTTCTTGTTTTATTTTATTTATTTACAGTACTTTTGACTTTACATTCATATTCCATTTGCAAGATGGGTTGATGTCTTTTGTCAATAGGAGCTGTATATTTTTAAGTTTGGATCAACAGTTAGTTAGTTGTTACCCTATATGTTTTTTATTTTTTATTTTTTTATTTTTTCACGGTATCTCTTAAGCACGATATACATGGTATCCATGTCTATCAGTGATGATATTATATCATAAGTTTATGCAAAAATAAAATAAAAAAAAGCGAGTCATAGTTGGATAAAATATGAATAAAATTTTGTAATATAATTTATTTATGTCTAGTTTTTTATGAAATACTTTTTTTACAATTAAAAGTGTCCAGAACATAATATCAAATAATAAAAAGTTTCTAATTATCCTAGTTAAAACTTAAAATCCAGAAAAAAAACTGTTTGATAAAAAATAAGAAACATATTAACTTCGAAGCTACTATATTTATTATTGTTTGTTTTATGTGTGACAATTGTGCATATGAATATTGACTTCTCATTAAAAAAAAGGGAAAAAAAGTTTTTGCTTTTAGCATTATTATTGTGTGGCTGTTATTTATTGATACCTTAAAGATATTTAAACCAAGAGCTTCTTCTTTCATATTTTGCACTCTTAACACCTAATGGCATTAGCAACCATAGCTTCCTTTCCTTCAATCAAATTCAACACTACTCACCAAAACAATTCTTTGATTTTTCTACCAAAACAACACCACAGCCATAGAATCTGTAAATTAAGAAGAATTCAATGCAATGGAACAGGACATAATCAACAAGAAGAGTCTCAACAACCACAGAACAGTAACAATGCATTGTTAAAGGTAGCATGGTATGGTTCTGAGCTTCTTGGCATTGCTGCTTCTGCTTTGAAGCCATCTTCCAATGAGAAAGCTCCTCAGAGGCTTCTTGAATCCATTGATCGTGATGCTGTTGTGGATACTATCAAACAAGATTTTCAAAGGTCCTATTTTGTCACAGGTGAAACTGAAACCATACCCACCATTATTTCCTTCTTTTCTTATGTTAATCCCAATTTTTTCTATATATATTATGTGTGTATGGTTTGAAATTAGCACAATTTTGACTGTCAAAATGTGATTTTTATAATTCTACATTAGTCATATGGTAATGCCTTCATATACAATGTGACACTGTTGAAATAACAAGACCTTAGGGTTTTAAATTCCAGTTGTAGTTGTGGTTGTTGTGATTATGGTTGTCGCTATTGTCTCGATGAATTTTAGTCTTTTGCATAGACTTTTTCAACAAAGTTTGAATTCTAAACTTTTAGTTTATAGAAGCTTTGATAACATATCATGTTAAGCTGATAGGAGAAGATATATGAACGGTTATTGTATCTCTAACAGGCGCATTGCATGATGCAATCAGCAATTTTTAAGATCATATAGGCTAAAATTAAAGTCAAGCTATTCCAGCTAGTAATTTGATTATGTTTATATGTTTCTGTAACCTTCTTCCAAACCTCTCAGGTGATCTCACATTAAATGCTTATGAAGACGACTGCGAATTCGCGGATCCAGCAGGATCCTTTAAAGGGCTTCAGCGTTTCAAAAGGAACTGCACTAACTTTGGATCCCTTTTGGAGAAGTCAAATATGAAGCTCATGAAATGGGAAGATTTTGAGGTGAATACAAACTTCAAACTTTTTAACATATTTCATAGTGCCTCATCACATTCTACACATTTGGATTTAGAAACTTGAATACTGAAAAAAACTTACATCTTTGTTATATGGTTTTTATGACAGGATAAAGGAATAGGCCACTGGAGATTTAGTTGTGTCTTGTCATTTCCTTGGAGGCCAATACTTTCTGGTACGAGAAACTATTTATCTTCCTAATAGATTCGCGTAAACATCGCCTTACATAAAGAATTGGTTATTTTGAATGATGATTAAGAAGATTTTTAAGAGATTATGTGATTAACTCTTCTGTTGCATTTCAAACCTTTTTCATTTCTATGCATTGGTTGAGCCATTGAAGATCATATATAATTAAGGAAATTTTTTCCTAGTAGGTCTCTTATTACTTGAAAATAAATGAATACAATTGTGCATTGCTTTATCTGTTTTTCAGAGTAAACTTATTTCATATTTTAGTCATCATTCATTGCTAGTTTCTTGGTTTTAACTTTTGATAAACATGAGTAATATTAAATTTCTAATAAAATAATTAACAATTAATTCTTTGTCAAGAAAGATCTGTCCGTGAATATGTAGCCAAACGTCTCTGCTTGGTAGGATAAGGCTTTGTTGTTGTATTCATGCGAATATGTATTATAATAAATTCAATTTGATCATGTTGATAATATGTTGCAGCAACTGGATACACAGAATATTATTTTGATCCACAATCTGGAAAAGTATGTAGGTGAGAAAAAATTTATACTTTAATAATATATATCCATGATTCTACATCTCTAGAAGGTTTAATTACTCTGTTGGTCTCTATAGTTTTACCAAATTTGTAATTAGGTTCCTATACTTTTTTTTTCTTTTCAACTGGATCCCTACATTGTTTTTAATTTTATAATTAGGTCCTTCCTTGTGTAAAAAATATTAGAGTTAACTGAATATTTCTTCGCAAATTGAAGGTATTCATAATTTAAAACCTAATTAGATCTTCGACTGTATGTATTTTGGAAAAAATATTCGGTTAATTTTAACGTTTTTGACATGAAAATGACTTAATTATAAAATTAAAAGCAATATAGGGACCCAATTAAAAGGAAAAAAAGTATAGAGATCTAATTGAAAATTTAGTAAAATTATAAGGACTAATAGAATAATTAAACCTCTCTAGAATTGATGTATTATCATTTTGGCAACTAATAAAATGCTTGAAAAATGAATGAATTCAGGCATGTGGAGCATTGGAATGTTCCAAAAATGGCTTTGTTCAAGCAAATTCTTAAGCCTAGCAGGGGATTTGGATTAAAAGACTATATGAATAGATGGTTGAAAGCATTTCAAGTGAAGATTTAGATTACTATGGTTTGATGAGTGTGTCAACATTTCAAGTCTCAAGATATAGCTTTATAAAACTGGAAACTTTGAATGCATGATGTATGCAACATGATGAAGATGGAAAGAGGATCAATTTGAGTAGCAAAATGATATCTCCACTCATTCGGTGTAGGATATCGTGTCGATTCATGGTTCATTAGCTATTGTAATTTAGTTAATGAGCCAGGTCGACACGATGTCACTTGTTATTCATGATTACTATATTGACTCGAAGAACTAATTCTTAGAATTGTATATGCTAGGAACTCACTAGAAGGTGGAAATCTCATGTAAATATATGGTTTCCAGAGAATTATGTGTTCATGAAAGTAGCTTTTGTTAGAAGAAAAGTATTTGATGCTGAAATTTGTCCTATGTTTCATTTTCTTTGTACAATATTGCCAAGTCATTTTTAGTTATTTATTTGTATTTGATTTTGATTGGACTAATAATAATAGGATTTACCTAAGGTTTAGAAATACAATGATTTTTGGGACATTGTAACTTGTGAGTGTTGTTCCTTATCAGTGCTAGATTAAACCAAATTATATATTGGTAATATTATATGGTTTAATTGATTAAACTAATGTGACACTAATTCAGTTAGCTATCTAAGTTGATCACCAACTTAGTTTTATTAGCTTTTGTTAGAAGAAAAGTATTTGATGCTGAAATTTGTCCTATGTTTCATTTTCTTTGTACAATATTGCCAAGTCATTTTTAGTTATTTATTTGTATTTGATTTTGATTGGACTAATAATAATAGGATTTACCTAAGGTTTAGAAATACAATGATTTTTGGGACATTGTAACTTGTGAGTGTTGTTCCTTATCAGTGCTAGATTAAACCAAATTATATATTGGTAATATTATATGGTTTAATTGATTAAACTAATGTGACACTAATTCAGTTAAATTCCTACTAACTCGTTATAATATTAACCTACTAACTCTACTTGCTCCCACGTCACCCTTGCTAACTTAAACATCGGAGTCCCTTGCTGTTCGAATTCGACTTAAAATACAAAATTCGCACAATACCTTGCCGACTTTTTAGCCGAGTATACGGGAATCTAAGGAGACATATAGCCGAATACCTGAGTTTTTATTATCCAAGGATAGTTATTTACAATAAGTACTTACTATTTGTTGAGTTCCTCGTGCTATATGCTTCATATATCACAGGTAAGATTCAATTATGTCAATCCATTTTATGTCGTTATTAAAAATAATATGTAACTTATTTATCTTAGTTCTTGTAAATTTATAAAAGAAATTTTTATAATGTTTTTATTTCATTTAGATTTGAATTGTTAGGTTTGCTAGGAATTTATTTCCTTCATCACTGGTTATAGCTTATTTTGGACAGTGACAATACAACTCTTGATTGACTATGCACTTCGTGTGACCAATGGAATTGTTGTCTTCGTGGTAATTTTGTTGCACAGTTCAAACTTTTTCTTAGAAGCAATAGCGTGTGGGAATCAACAAAAATTATTCTCTTTGATCATAAAATTCCTTCTTGTGACAATGTTATATATTTATGGTCCAGACTCCAAAGACAAGATACTTAATTTACTTTAACATTGTACAATCATTTTTTTCACTCTAAGGCATTACATGGGCACACTATGGCAATACTTAATAGCAGCACAAAATTAAAGAGAAGGCACAAAAATACAGCACCAAAATTTAACGTGGGAAAAAATATCTCAGCTGTAAAACTTAAATAATCAAAATTTAGCATAAGTACTGTCCTCTTTTTGGAATTTCTCAGCTGTAAACTATCAATCAGACTAAACTTGAAGTTTAAATCAACAAAGCATGGTAGACACTTTGATATCTCCATATACAAACAACAGGATGAAGAAATAAACAAGCCAGAATTTTCATCACAGATGTATTGATTAATTCATGTAAAGAACTCTAATAAATAGTTCATCACAGAGTTGGTTACTGTGGTTAATATACATCTCTTAAATTACAAGCATAGCCAATCATTGTGTGACACCAACAATTAGGCACATCACTGCAGTTTAAACATTCTAAAACAGTTATATTTTCAGCTCTGGAACCATATATTTTCAGTGCAATTAATTTACCTAGAAAATATCCTGATGGTAAATGATGTATAGATATATATTAATTTTTATTATGAAAGAATAAGATCTACATTCCAAAATTAGTGGTACAGTATAATTTATTGTTAATTATTGTTCACACTTGACACATAGTAAGCAAAAAGCATGAAGAATTTGAACAGTAGTTAAAAGAGAGGTGTTTGTTGAGGATAATGGGATATATAGTAGATACTGCTAATCTGAATTTACCATACTACTATAATGGCAAGGGAATGAAGCATAAGTTGTAGAGAATAATTTGATTGAATAGTTAAAATGAATATGTATATGTATGATTTTTTTTCAAAAAGATGGTTTGCATTATCACTGTTACTTAATTACCTGAGAGTCTGACATTGGCACTGCCCTGTATCAGTGTAAGTGCCAAGAGATTAGTTCCTGTATACACCTATGGAAACCTTTTAAGCTAATCAATAATATATTTTAGCTTTGTTGAATATTGACATTTTTTAATCAATTGTGGAACTTTGGAAGACTAACTCTTATCCATTCATTTCTCCTATTTTGGTCTTTCTTACTTGCTTTGTCATTTTTATTACTTATGCAGCACAGGTATAAAAAATGATCCTAATGGATTTTTTCTTAATGAACTGAATTTCCTTTTGGAAGAGGATGATTCTTCTCTTTCATTTATTCAAGGAAAACTGTGTAAATTCCAAGAGAGTGGTTCTTGTATACACCTATCAAAACCTTTTAAGATAATTAATAGTTGCTGCATTATTTTCAATATTCTTTGGTACAATCAAATTGAATTGCTTTTAGTTTCCTTTAATTCTTTTCTTTCTTTTCTATAAAAAAGGAGAGAGAGAAAGCAGACAAAATGAAAGGTACATGGTATATTCAACCAAGCTAGACTCCAAGGCTTTATTTCCCTACTTGTGTCACATTTGGAATTTGGAAACATTAAACTACTAATTGTATAGAATGTACCTCAATATAATTTATAGGCAAGATATTTAACATTGTAAAATGATCATTCATGATGGGAATAAACTAAACCTGTGAAAGGCATAATTTGGAAGCACCCAAACATAGAATAAGCACACTATGGCAATAGTTAATACCAGCAAATAATTGAAGATAAGACAGAACAACAGAACACCAAATTTTAATGTGGGAAAAAACCTCTCAATGTGAGATTAAAAAACCCACGGGAAGGTAAAAATTTTCACTATTTTCCAAATCCAAGCTACAAATAAGTCTCAAAACTTACAAGCACTACTAAGGATGCATGCAGAACTCCAGGTACAACAGACAATAGATGGCTGTTGCTTACGAACTTTTTGGCTAGAGAGCTCGGATTGCAGTCACACCTCAAAGTTGAAGGACTATGAATGAAGAACTCCAGGTAAACCAGAAAAGAATTTAATCATCCGATCATTCATTTGTTCAGGTTAATACACTAATTGGGATGTAGAGGGACTCTCCAAAAAGTGTTTGCTTGGGCCTCACACTAAGGAAAATGATCATAACCTGCTTGATAAATACACAATGATGTATTATTCCTTTTTAGCTTCAAAAACAGAACCGAAAGGGACAAATTCAGCTTGAGAAGAGATTGACATCAAAATAATACAGAAATGCAAAATTTTACAGAAGTACTTACATGCTCACCAAGTTGCAATTGCCACAGAAACATGAAGATTAGAGAATTACCTGTTCAGAAATCCCTGTTTAGAAGACGATAATGTCAGGAATGTGGGAAATTTTGGGCCAGATTAGTTGATGCTTGTTCTTGCAGTGTTTTCCCAGCAAATCACACCTTCTAAGTTCAAGTAGCAAGAGAGAGGGAGGCAGCTTTTCTCCTTCCATATTCTCCAGCTTGTAGCAGAAACGAATGTGCAATTGTTGAAGGGAGGTGAGGCGGAGAAGCTCGTTGCACTCCAATGTCTCCAGATTATGGAAGTACCATATCTCAAGAGTGGTAAGGGAGGGAAGGTGAGGCAGCCAACCCACCTCTGGGTATGACTTTATGTTGTCGCAGTAATGACCTTCAATCCTGAGATGAGTGAGGGCGTGCAAGTTGGACATCCATAATAGATCCCTCATTTGTTGCTCGCCAATTCCCACACCAAGTGATTTCAGGTTAGGCGGCAAACCACCCTTTGGTAACCTGCAAATGTTTCGGCAACCATATATCTTGAGATAAGTCAAGTTGGGTGCAGCCAGTCCTTCTCCTGCAAATGACACTAATTCAGGGCAGTCATAGATGGAGAGACGTTGAAGAGCAGCGTGTGGTGCCTCTGACATTGACACTGATTCCAGATTCCAACACCTTTCTATCTGGAGATTCTTGAGATTGGGAAAGACATCCAACGACAAGGAGGTCAGTGAATCACAGCTGTCTTCTATTTGTAGCTCTACCAAATCATACTTGTGCTGCTGTTGCTCCGGGAATTCTAGTTTACTACACTTCAAGAGTTTCAGCTTTTGCAAAGATTTGGGAAAACAATTGCCCGGAAAGGATACAAGAGAGGAACACCATGAGATATCCATTTCTTGCAGGCAACTTAGATGGTTCATGCTCTTCATTGCCTTTAATGCAGATTCCCTCACAGATTCACATCCCGTAACTGATAAACGATCCCCATCAAGATTCATGGTCTTCTTCTGTGGATAAAATTCGTCGCCTATATGTAGCTTGCGAACTTTGGAAACATCCGACAAAGAAGAAACGATTCTGAAGAATACCTGATTAAGCATCTCTTCCTTCAACATTCCACAATTTCTTATATGAAGAATCATAAGTTGAGGAAAAGCTTTTGAGTCAGGTAAGTGCCACTCCTCCCAACATGCCATGTCATCAAACTTCAATCTCTCAAGTGAGGGAAATGGTGCAATATGCGAAGAATGATGAGCTCCTTCATTCTTGTAAAACTCCTCGCCAATACTCCTCAGCTGATCGAAACCTCGAATGCGCAGGGACTTGAGAGATGGCAACTGTCCAAGTGAAGGCAGCATGCAGCAATTCTTGCAAGACAGCAGAGATACATGAGTCATGTTTTGGTAGGAACAATTCCCAACCCAATCTGGAAATATTGTACCCTTGTATCCCGTGATTCCCAACTCTTTCAACCCATTCTGCGGTTGCAACTTATCCAGCATGTCTCTTTCTGTTTCTGTGCTTGAAACCAAATCATCACCTGAACACCATTCCAACCATAATTCATCAATGTGCTTCTTATCCATTATCTTTGCACTCTCTGCTTGCTCCACATCAACAATATTCTCCAACTTCTTAATCTCAAGGGGTCCATGAAGGTTTTCCAGCCCCCCTAACTCCTGGATTCCATTGTCTTCATGCTTGCCGACAACAAAGGAACTTAAAACGTACAACTCTTTCAATTTGCTCATTTTTCTGGGCATTTCTTCCAAAGAAGTTCCTCTAATATCAAGATGCCGCAAACTCACAAGATTATGCAAACCACTAGGCAGTGTAGTTAGCTTAGAACAATAATACAATTTCAGTGTTTGCAAATTACACAAGCTGCACAAAGACTCTGGCAATGTCTTAATATAAGTCCAAGAGAGATTTAAGTAGCGCAGATGGATCAATTCTCCTATTAATAAATTAGGCACCTCATCAAATTTTTTAAGGAGTAAAACTCTCAAGTATTTACACTTTGATAATATCTCACATGTTGCCGCTTCAGTGTTGCAGTTGGGAGATGAGAAATTGGCAAACAATAATAATGTTCTCAAAGATTCTACTTTAGAAATAGAATTATAAAGTTTTGAGCTACAATGACTTAAATCCACAAACAAATGCCGAGTCTGAATCTTTATCTCCTCCTCTTTACCAAGTTCTTCTGAGTTGCAATAGAAATCTCCAGCAGGGAATATTGCTAAGTCATGCAAGAGATCGTGCATCACAAAATAATCATCAATCCCTGTGAAAAATAATCTGGAAGTAAGTTCATCAAAACACTCACAACCAACTTCTTCTAAACTCTCCCCTCTCTTTGGTGGTGGTAAAAGATCTTCTGCTATCCACAAAAGGATTAATTCATCTTTCTCAAATTGATAATCTTTGGGATATAAAGCACAATAAACAAAACAACGCTTTAAATATGGAGAAAGATGGAAGTAACTTATCAGTAATGCTGGAATAATCTTACTCTTCTCCACCGAAAATTCCCAAATATGACTCGTTAGTATCTTTTTCCATTCCTCAACATCATGCTTAGTACGTAACAAGCGACCAAGTGTTTCTGCAGCTAATGGCAAGCCATCGCACTTCTTGACAATCTTTTTACCTATTTCTTCAAGTGCTGCTCTCCCATTTGATTGTGGAAAAGATGCATTTTCTGCAAACACTGACCAACAATAGTCCTCCGACAACTTCTTGAGAAAATAAGGCCGACAATTTTGAACTGCGGAAGCAACATTTTCCTCCCGAGTAGTCAGCAGAACAATACTTCCCTTCTTCCCATATTGGAAAGGGGTCATAAAATTACTCCATTTGTCACCATCATCACTCCAAACATCATCAAGAACAATAAAGAACTTCTTATTGGACAATTCTTCTTTCAAAGCCTTGTGAAGTGAATTGAAATCATCGAGACTACAAGTACCTCCATGGATCTGCTTTATGACATTCCTTGTAGTCTCAACAACTTCAAACTTCTCCGAAACGCAAACCCATGCTTTCAGATCAAATCTCTTCATAAACTCCTCCTGATTGTTGTACAGCCATTGGGCTAAAGTTGTTTTACCAACCCCACCTATGCCAACAATAGCAATCACAGACAAGTGATGCTCATTGTTGTCATTCAGCATCTTGATTAAGGCCTTCTTGTCATCCTCCCTGCCATACACACTCCCTTTTACAAGAGAACTGGATGGAGTCCTCCATGATGAGCTACCAGTGAGAATCTTTTCAAGACCAAGGAAATCTTTTTGTTTTCCAAGATCCTCAATTCTTGTAACCACCCCTTCAATCTTGTCTACCATGTCATCTCTATCTTGGTTGATGAAGAAGCTAGGGGACCACCAGGAAAAACTTGCATTCTTTTGAGTGGTGGCTTTGAGGAGGACAGCATCGAGCAAGTCCTCAGCACAGTAAACAGCATCCCGGAGACTATCGAGCCACTTCCTCACATTGAGATTACCAAACTGCTTCATCTCAGCATCAGCAACAAGAGCTTCAGCACCCAACAGAGCAGTCTTCAGCCTTTGAACCAAGTCAGAACCAAGCTTCTTGCCAAACACCTTGTTGACCGCATCCTCTGTAAGGCACTTGTTAATGACAATGTTAATGAAGCCAGAGAGGAAAGCTCCACCAACAACTGCACCAGCCATGATATTATGATCTCAACAACAACAGCAAAGTGATCGGATTTTCAGAGAAAGGTAAGAGAACAGTGGTTGCAATGTAGTGAACTAGATCGAGGAGTTTTCTTAATCAAGTGTAAAAAGAAGGTGTCAAGCAAGTCTCTCAGGTAACTTAAAATAATTCAAATTTCAAAGTAGTGGAGTGCCCACCTAGCTTTGCTTTAATTCAACTTTTTAAAGTCTTGTTTGAATGATGAAGCAAGTTATTAAAAGAAAATAGCAACAAATTTATTTTATTTTTTTAAAGGAAGATTTTTCTGCACACCTGAGTAATAAAACTATGAGTAATGCTACACATTCAGATCTTTTTATGAACCAAGTCCAACCAAATTAAAAAATAAGACTTAGATTAATGCTAGATATAACTGATTTTTGTTATATTAAACCAACTTGATTGAACTTGATTAACAAAAAAATTTGGATATGTAACATTTTTCTAAAATAATTTAAGGTTCATAGATATTGGTTCCCGCCATAATTAGTTGGCCAAAAGACAAAGGCAATTGACTCAGAGTCTCCGTGGTAACATTAAAAAAATTGTTAGTGTGAAATGTCTTGCTGGCTCTTAATTATAACACTATACTTTTTAGTTTTTAATTGCTATTGTTAATTGTTATTTTGGAAGGTGCAACGTTATTGCATAAAACCTTTAATCGTATCCTAACAAATTTTTGAAAGACGCAATGTGAAAGCAAGGCGTGGAAAGTTCCACCCAACTTTTGAAGGACCAATGGAATTATAGTCTGCATGGAAATTTTTTTTGTTAAAGTAAAAATCATATGATTCATGAGCTGTTTATGGTTCATATTCATAAAAAATAATGATACTGATGCTGCAATGTTAACTTTCTTAATACTAATTAATTAAGGATTTAAGGTCTAGTTTTTCTTTTCTTTTTCCCTTTGAAAATTGTTTCTAACAAACATTACCTTTATTTATCTATTTGTTAGTAATATATTAAAAAGAGTTAAAGATTGTCTCTAAATGTATTATTAGTCTTCTAATTTTTTATCATAATTCAACTTCAGTTTAAGTAGCTAGTTTACACCACTTAAACATAATTTTCTATCTTTGTATTATATTATAAAATTCCCATTATAATATTTTTTTTGGTAACTAAACAAAACAAGAAAGAGGAAAACAAGCCAAACTAAATGGCTGGTGTTATGTCTAAATTAATCCAATATTGGAGATCTTTTCAAGGTTGAAGTCACTCTAAATAAGACTTTTTTTAATAGGTATAAATTTGATTAAAATTTAATTCTTTTCCTTCTCCTTTTATACTCATCCCCCATTCTTATATTTACTATATAAATCAATATTCACTTCACACATTTTTTTTATCTTCTCACATAATTTCATACATCTTTTTCTTTCTCCTTTTTCTTCTTTATTCTTACTAATCTTTTGCACAACTAAAATTTGATTGATGACCATAATTTTTATTTTTTAAATTTGCTAAACATATGTATTAGGTCATTATGTGATTGTATTCATTAGTTTTTATATTTTTTGTGTAATTGTATTCATAATAAGTTATAGAGTAAATACCCTTTCCGGCCCCTATCCTTTTTGAAAATTGACTAGCCGCACCCTAACATTTAAAAATTGACGAATCGGCCCTGTCTATTCGCTCCGTTAGACAAATCGACCCTTCCGTGGCCCCATCGGTTAAAACTCGACGAAAAACGCTGACATGTAACGGTGAGCATGTGATCTGGCATGTACACGTCACCTTAATTTGTTAAGACAATTAGGCCCTTGCCTAGTCATCAAAACAGCGTCGTTTGAAGGAAGGAGAGACGCGCGTTTTAGTGACCCTCTCCCCCTTCGTTCCCCTCTTCGAACCCTAATTCAAGTAGCAACCATGAGTGACGCAGAGCTATCCTCAGCCACTCAGACCCGTGGTGGTTGGAGGAAGGGTTGGATCGGTTCGAGTAATGCTAGTGGAGGAAAGAAGTTGAAGTTTCAACACCCTAAATGCAAGTGTGGAAGTTATGCAATCATGCAAGGATCTGCAACTGCCAAGAACCCAGAGAGGATCTTCCTCGGTTGTTGTCACTATCGTGTAAGTGTTCCTCCAGGCTTGGTTATTGTAGTTAGTTTGCCTTTGTGCTTGAATGAATGATCTTCATGATAACTGTAATTACAGACAGAACGGCCTCACTGCAACTACTTCATGTGGCTGGATGAGCTGATTTTCTGTCATTTTGCACATGAGGAAGACATTAATGTACATGGAAGAATGTTGATGCTAGAGAACAAGTTTGAGCAGTTGGAGCAGAAAGTGGATTTGGCAATTGAAGAAAATTCAAAGAAATGGAGTATTGGGTTTAGGTTCAATGTCATGGTAGCCATGTTGATGGTATTAGTAGCAGTGAAATACATTGTAGTGTAAGACATAAATTGTATGTTGTTGCAGATGTATGGTTAATGTTAATTTATGGAAAGTTTGCTTTTGGTTATGTAGTTACTATGTTCTACATGGATGGATTGTGATTTTCTTGTATCAATGATAATCCAGTTTTGTGTTATTGTCTATGAATCTATGAAATCCTGGACATTATGATCTATATCCAAAAGTAAAGGAATTTCATTCATAAAAGCTATACACATAGGCATAGCTAAGTCTGCTGATGTATCAACTGGAAACAAAATACTTGGAGTTATTGAGCTAAATGTTTACTCCCTAAACAAAAGGTCACTAGTAGTTTGTTACATACTTTAATTCATCAAACAACAGGTCCTAGCCTTTAATACATTGTGCATCCAAAATAACCAAAAAAAGACAAAAAGACACCAATCCTATGCTGCTCAACCAAGTGTATGATTTGGTCACTTCATCGCGGGTGGCCTTAAGCAATATCTCCTCTTGGATACAGTAGGCTTTCTCAGTCAAGGTGTGGGGATAAACTTGAAGGTGGGTGCAGTTCCTAAACCAGTCTCGGCAGTAATATTCTGTTGTTCCGGACCTTGTCTTGTTGTGTTGCTAGTCACATCCATTGTTTGCACTGTTTTGGCTTGTGCTCCATGGTTGACCTGGTTTGAGTTATTTGGCACTGAAGGTCCAGCATTGGCATCATTTTCCTAATGAAAAACAAAGAAATAGCATATTCATAATTGGAATACTTGGGTAACAATTTGTTATATTGCAATACTTGTTTGACAAATAAAAATACCTCTGGTTGTAGTGGTGCAGACTGTGAAAGTGGGATCTCCACTCTTGGTTCTTGGAGTTGTGTGGGGGTGGTCCTCACCTTGGGAACTTTTTTCTTCTGTTTTTTTGCCTTAGCCTAATAAGGATAATAAAAAAAGAAGTATTTTTCAAGTGGGGGAGTCACTCCATATCAGTTTACTACCCAACAAAAAAACTAAATCTAGAAGTTGACAGCAAAAAGGGTTACCACTGGGTCTAGGGGTGTCACAGCTACATTGGTGATTCCACTTGGTTCAACTCCATCCAAATTCTGTTCAACACAAAAAAAATTGCTTGACCCATTTAGATTCAGCCAGGAAAAAAATAAGGCACATAAATTTTGATTTACCAAAATTTACAAGATGACATGTTCTGGAGTTACATTTGTAGGATTTGATTGTTGTCCACTTTGTTGTTGCTTTGGCTTCTTTCTCTTTGGTTGCCAATTAGGGTTTGCTTGTGCACCTGTACATGTCCTATGATAGTGCCCCTTCTGTCCACACTTGCTGCATGTCACCTGGAAGGTCTTCCTCACCTTGTGTCCTTGTTCTCTCATCTGAGCCTCTGCCACCACATCAACACTCCTCTTCTTAGTTGGTCTTCCAGGGGGTCTCTTAATTTTTGGTGCCTCAGGTTGGAGCCTATTAGTTTCTTCCCAGAACTCCTCAGAATTAACTGGTTTGATTGAATCCCCATAAGTAGCTCTAATGGCATCCATTGTTATGGTGACAACAGCATGTTTACAAGGTAACCCTGATAGTTATGCAGTGAACAGCATGTGATATTGCATTAGATTCAACCTTAAATAAATTATAAACTGATTGACAAGTTTAGTTACATGTTAATTGCCAAACATTGCAGGCACAAGTTTGTCTCTGCAAGTTGACAGCAACTCTAGTTTGGTGTCTTTGCACTTCAAACAACACTCTAGCATCATCTCCAGCCCATTCTGCAGTCCATTTGTTGCTCTCTGGTATAATATACTCATCCAACCTTAATTGTTGAACTGGAGCCAGCTTCCCAGTGCACCTGCTTAATCTGTGTTTATGCCCTGCCATCTTGTGCATAATGTAGCTCCTAAGCTCTTCACACATACTTAAAATAGGTTTGCTCCTGTACTCGACAATTTTTGCGTTCCAAACTTCGCACATGTTGTTCGTGATGTTGTCGGCCTTAGGTCCATGACTAAAATATGCCTTGCTCCATGCACTTGCTTCGAACTTGTTTAGATACTCATAGGCTGCATTGTTCACCTTCTTGATAAGCTCCATTGACCTTCTGAAGTCATTCATTGTTGTGCTTCGAGCAGCCTTCCAGACCAGCCCCTTAGTATGCTTGTCTTTAAAATGCTTGATGAAATTTTTCCATATGTGGAGCACGCAATTTCTGTGGTGTGCTTGCGGCATAGCTTCATGCAATGCATTAGCTAGTCCCTTTAAGAAGATACACACATTGAAATTTTAGATAAAACCAACCAATCTAACATAATGAAACAGTTGATAAGAGGAAACTTAATACCTTTTGTTGATCGGACATAAAGTTCCATCCATGCTCACTGACTGGCCCGATATCGTCTTGCAATATGTTCAAAAACCATCTCCAAGAGTCAGTGTTTTCAGATTCAACCACAACAAAGGATATTACAAAAAAGTGGTTGTTCGCGTCCTGTGCAACAGCAGATAGTAGGTGTCCACCAAAGTAGCCTTTTAAGAAACAACCGTCCAACCCAATCAGAGGCCGACAACCAGTCTTAAATCCCTTCTTACAAGCGTCAAAAGATATGTATAACCTATTAAAAAGTGGACGCCTTTCTGGTTGTGGGATTACATCAACCATTCCTGTTGACCCCAGATTGCTTCTATGAATTTCGTTCAGATAATCATGAAGCTTGCCATACTGTTCTCGCTCTTTACCAACTGTCTCCTCTCTTGCAGCCTTTAAAGCTCGATAAATCATCTTGTAGTTAACGTGGACATTATAGTCCTGTTTCATATGCTCCAATGCCTCTTTTGGTGTCATAAGTGGTTGGGTTAGCAGCCTCTTAACCAGTTTGCTTGTGACCCAAGCTCTTGTTGCCATATTACTGCTCAAATTTCTTCCACAGTTGTGCTCTCCATACAGTGTCTTAATCTGATAGCAAAGACTCTGGCTGTTATAGGAACACAGCACAAGCCAGGGACAATCCTCCTCAGCACATTTAGCTCTAACTCTCTTCGGCTCATTCTTCAAATATTGCAGCTCCTTACCCTCAAACACAAAAAAGTCTTTCAATGCTTGCTTAAACTGCTCCATAGTAGTGAATTGCTGGCCTATTTGGAACTCAACCTCACCATACTCAGCTTCCTCATTAAAATCAGGATATCTTGGTCTATCCTCATCCTCTTCACTAGAAATGGGAGAGTTAAATGCCTCAGATTCATATTCATATGGCTTGTCAATGTCTGAGTCCACCTCCTCATTACCAGGCTCTGAACTGGGCCTACCACTTGCCTCTGGAGTTGGATCCACCCCACCTGGCCCATTACCTGCTTCAGTGTTAGGCCTACTACTTGGTCCATTACCTCCTCCTTCTTGAGACAATATATGTTTTTTGACTCTTCCAACATATCTTTTTGCCCTTTTCTTCTTAGTCCTAGGAGACAATTTCTTGTCATCAATACCACCAGGTGGCGCATTACTCTTCTTCTTAGGGGTATGTGGCTTCCCAACATTCCTCCTCTTAGCAGACTTGTGTTCCACACTCTTTCCACCCTTTTTACTCTTCTTGGCCTTACCTTCTTCACTGCTACTACTACTACTAGATTCAAAATCAGGTGGAGGGGGTTTGTACGGCTCATCTTCAGTGGTCTCATATCCATCGTCAGAAGAGGAAGACTCAACTTCAACAGCTTCATCCACTGTCCTGCCTACAGCAACATAATCTGGCTTGCTAACATTGTGTTCAAAATATATCACAAGCAAATTAGACTCCATATCCTCCATCTTTTTGTCACACATCTGGTAAATCTCCTTATCTCCCTTAAGAAAATGCAATCCAGATTCCAAGTCAGGGGCAGTACCATCATACCAATAAACCTCTTTGTAGCTGCTATACCCTAAACTCGTAAACATTTCTACCAAATCCTTAAAGTTAACATAGTCTATATCTAACGGAGGAAATGTTTCCACCTTTCCATCAGAGTAGTGCAACACTCCATGAGAATCCCTTTCGAACCAACCCCCATGGTGAAACACAGGAACAATTTCATATGACATCTGCCAAAAGAAAAATGTGCAACACCTTTGATTAACTAGCTACTATATTCATCCACACCAATCATAACCAACGAAAGTGACTAAGGGTATGAAAAAAAGATTACAAAAACCCAGCTTTACAAAGTAAAACCTAGTCAGAAAGTAGCAAACGAATATTGCCACACTAACCTTTGTAGCGCCGTCAAGTCTCTGTCAACAAAGCATTTGCCACTTCCTCGCTGGAACTCTTAGTCAGCTTGTTGAAGGAGGAAAACGTCTCACTTTGCTAGGGTTTGTATGTAATTTTGTGTTTGAAGTGTGGGTGTTTTCCCCACTGAAGCTACATGTAAGGAACGAAGGGGGAGAGGGTCACAAACGCGCATCTCTCCTTCCTTCAAACGACGCTGTTTTGATGACTAGGCAAGGGCCTAATTGTCTTAACAAATTAAGGTGACGTGTACATGCCAGATCACATGCTCACCGTTACATGTCAGCGTTTTTCGTCGAGTTTTAACCGATGGGGCTACGGAAGGGTCGATTTGCCTAACGGAGCGAATAGACAGGGGCCGATTCGTCAATTTTTAAATGTTAGGGTGCGTCTAGTCAATTTTCAAAAAGGACAGGGGCCGGAAAGGGTATTTACTCTAAGTTATATAGTGTCTTTGTTGCCTATATATCACTTCTTCTTTTTTTCAACAATTTATAGTTTCTTTAAATATTATTTAGTTGTAATAATATGTTAAAAATACATGCTGTTGTGATTCATAAAAAATGAAATTAGAAAATCAAATATCCTTTTTAATTATTAAAATATTAATAACATTCATACTTGTATTTTGTCTAATAATTTTATTATTGTACTATAGTATTTAATAATATTAATAATAGAATTTTAATAGTAATATTCAATCAATAGGACTCAAGGTGTAAGGAAGCTGTCTTACAAGATTCATGAATAAAGAAACAAAAGCATACAAAGAATGAAAGCTTCAAAATAAATCATTCATGACTTGGCTCCTACCTCCTATCTTCTATGAATACCAACTTCAAGAATAAGGGTAGTAAAATGTAAGTCTATCCATCTATTAGTAATATATTAAAACAGAGTCTAAAATAGTCTCTACATATATTATTAACCTTCTAGCTTCCTATTATTATGCCACGTCAGTTTAAGTGGTTAATTGATACATATTATCTAATTAAATTCTTTTTTTTGGTCACGACAATATTTATTCTATCAAAGTTACTTGGAGCAAGCAAAGTAGAGGGCTAGGTTTCAAAGATTTAGAATGCCAAAACTTAGCGCATCTAGCAAAGCAAATTTGGAAGAGTAACTTTTGGGAGGCCAAAGACATGCTTCATGGGTATAGAAGAGTATCTTGGAGGGGAGAGATTTTCTGAGGAGACACAAAAGTTGGAGTATTGGAGTATTGGAGATTTTCACTTTAGCTCACTTTTAAAGTGTTGTTCTAGCTGAATATATGGAATAGACTTGAAATTCAAGAACTCACCATTTTCAAAAAAACCTGAGCTAATAAGCTTGATATTGCTGGCAGAATTCATAAACATTAAGAATTATTAGCAAAAAAAGAACAACAATTTTGTCCTAGTACACAGTATTTTCTTCCTTCTACATGTCAAGTCATCATTTAAAATTTCCTGACCCAGCAGGTAAAATGGAACTCCGGATTAAAGGATAAAGTAATTACCAACCTGAAGCTAACATCAGAAAACACCTCTTTTGGTCCTGACATATAAATCCGGTTTACCAACTCGAGTGAACCTTGAATTGAATGAACAGTGTTGATACAATTGCCACTGCATAAGAATATTCACAAGTACAATGAAACCTCAACCATCTCCATATTTTCATTAAGTCTATATATAATATCTTCATTTTTGAAGTTTCACTTAAAATGATTCTTGCAAAATTGATACTTAAATAACCAAATTCGAGTTAAAATAGTCTTTATCTGACTTTGAGTGAGTTTACTAAATTTACCAGTTTATTCACATTCAAGTTATTACACGAGTTAACTCGTTTTGATCATCTAAAATTGAAAACTCAAAAGAGTATTAGAGTCAAATTCAGAGTTTTGCAACCATGATTTTATCCATCCGCTAAAATTTTTAATGGTCAATGTTCAATGGCATTGTAACAAAAAGTACACCATAGAGATTTCGAAATCAGTTAAAGAACCAAATTTAAGTTGCTATATGCTACTTAGTTCAGCATAAACATCAAACATTGGCAAAGGCAGAAACACCATTTGGTATGAAGTGCATATAACTAATTCCCCTCTCAAATCAATCTTTCACAGCTTTTTCTTTTTCCAAATAAAACAGAAAAAATAAATTCTAAAGTAGAATGGAGTAATCATACCAACTTGCAGCTAAAATTAGAAACCACCACATAAAAATATATCTCATTTGAGAATTTTCAAGTGATATTGATTTTTTTGTTCAATTATTTTTAATTTTTTAACATAGTAGAGTAATTCTATCAATACCGCAAAAAAGAAAAATACTTCTATAGTGCTAGATTTTTGGTAATTTTGTAATGTTACTGTTAAATTAAAAAGATATTTTTTTAAGCTAGAGAGAGTATTTGACTAGCTCTATTGAATATTTAACATTTTTTTAATCAATTGTGAAACTTCTGAAGACTAACTGTTCTCCATTTATTTGTCCTATTTTGGTCTTTCTTTCTTGCTCTGTCATTTTAGTACATATCAAGCAAAAGTAACAAAAATGATCCCAAACTTTATGTCTTAAGTTAGTATCTATACTACTAATTCAATGTTCCCCTCTACCATGATTTGGGGGGAAAACAAATGTTTTTTTTATTTTTCATACAATTTTTGGATTTTGTTTTAATGAAAAGAATTTCCTTTTCAAAATGGATGATTCTTCACTTTTATTTATTCAAGAAAAATTGTGTAAATGGCAAGAGATTAGTTCTTATACACACATATGGAAACCTTTTAAACAATTTTTGGCCCACAGTATTCCTCAGCCTGACAGGGTCTGCTGTTGACTAATAGGTTGCTAAATGTACGACTGAGCTGACTATTTAGCCAACCCAAGTTGGTTAGAATACAGTCAAGTTGAATTGCTTTTAGTTTTCTTTGCTTCTTTTTTTTTCTTTTTAAAAAGAAAGGAGATAGAGAAAGCAGATAAAATGAAATAAAGTTACACGGTATATTCAACCAAGCTAAAAGCCAAGCTTTTCCCCTTCTTGTGTGTACATTTAAAATTTGAAAACATTAGGCTAACAGTTATATAAAATGCACCTTGATGGTTTTCAGTGGCTAAGAGAAGGGGAGTTGAATCTTAGCCCCTTTTTCGTTTAGTTGTACTTGTTGGTCTTTGAGGAGACTTTTTGATTTTTTTGTCTCGTCCCTAGCCACGAGACTTTTATTTTTGTCTTGTCACTTGGCACGAGATATTTTTGGTTTTAGCTCCTGTGCAACAGAAATAGAAATGGAGTAGAAGAGAGAGAAAATTACACCCAGATATATCCTGGTTCAGCTGCTAAGTGCAGTGCAGCCTACATCCAGTCTCCATCACAACAATGATAGAATTTCACTATAATCTTCCTGATTACAAACTGTAAAGTGCTAACCCAACTTACAAGGGGATTCCCACAGAATCATGAAACACAACATAGACGTACAAAGGAACTCTAAGGACATATATGGCTTTTTCTTTTAATTTTGCACTCTCTACCTTTTTTCGCTATATGGTTTTTTCATACAAACCTCACTGTCTGCCTTTTTCCATGAGACTCAAGACATGACAAAATTAAAGAAAAATACAAAACAGAATACATTGAAGGAGAAGAAAATCTGTAAGCTTAGGTAGCTCTGAGACTTCTGTGCCTTGCACTCTCAATGCTTACTTCTAACTCCTTGCTTCAAACCGTGGCTGTTCACCCTTTTTATAGAAGGGAGAAGCCTCCACAGTTGAAACCAAAACCCAAGCTTAACTTCTTTTCCTTCACACATAACCGGTTCGGCCAGAGAGAGAGAAGAGGTAACCCATGCAAAACCCAACATGCAAATACCTCTAGTCCTTCCTTGGTCATCACTCTTCATCAATCCGAGCGCTTCATCCTTGGCTTGCTCTCTAAGATGGATTTCTGGCCCTTGATGCTTCATGATGATGACGGCTTCATCTGCTCCAATCTCTGCCTCCTCCATTACTTCGCCACTCTAGCTACTTCCTGTGGTGGTTGAGCAAAATTAGAGACAAGCCATCCCTCCAAATCTCCTCCATGCTGGCCGAATCTCCTTCTACCATTTTTGGTATGAAGAAGCTAAGATCTCATCACAAAATCTTACTACAAGTGATAAGTATCTCAGCCACTATATTTTTTTATGTTTTCTTGCCATCATCATGATGGTCTTTAGGCTTGCTTTCTGATGAGCGGATATTTTATACGCTTTTTGGGGGTAATTTCATGTAGATTTTAGCATGTTTCAGTTAGTTTTTAGTAGAATATTATTAGTTTTTAGGCAAAAATCATATTTCTGGACTTTACTATGAGTTTGTGTGTTTTTCTGTGATTTCAGGTATTTTCTGGCTGAAATTGAGGGAGCTGAGCAAAAATCTGACTTAGGCTGAAAAAGGACTGCTGATGCTGTTGGATCCTGACCTCCCTGCACTCGAAATGGATTTTCTGGAGCTACAGGAGTCCAATTGGCGCGCTCTCAACGGCGTTGGAAAGTAGACATCCAGGGCTTTCCAGCAATATATAATAGTCCATACTTTGCGCGAGGATAGACGACGTAACTTGGCGTTAAACGCCAAGTTCATGCTGCTGTCTGGAGTTAAACGCCAGAAAAACGTCATTATCCGGAGTTGAACGCCCAAAACACGTCATGACCTGAAGTTTGACGCCAAGAAGGGCCTTTGCACGTGGAAAGCTTTGGTCTCAGCCCCAGCACACACCAAGTGGGCCCCAGAAGTGGATTTCTGCACCAATTATCTTAGTTTATTCATTTTCTGTAAACCTAGGTTACTAGTTTACTATTTAAACAACTTTTACAGACATTTCTTGTACCTCATGACATTTTCAGATCTGAATTACATACTTTGTGACGGCATGAGTCTCTAAACTCCATTGTTGGGGGTGAGGAGCTCTGCAGCGTCTCGATGATTTAATACAATTCCTTTGTTTTCCATTCAAACACGCTTGTTCTTATCTAAGATGTTTATTCGCGCTTAACTGTGGAGAAGGTGATGATCCGTGACACTCATCACCTTCCTCAACCCATGAACGTGTGCCTGACAACCACCTCCGTTCTACATCAGATTGAATGAATATCTCTTAGATTCCCCAACAGAATCTTCGTGGTATAAGCCGGATTGATGGCAGCATTCATGAGAATCCGGAAAGTCTAAACCTTGTCTGTGGTATTCCGAGTAGGATTCCGGGATTGAATGACTGTGACGTGCTTCAAACTTTAACCTGCTGGGCGTTAGTGACAGACGCAAAAGAGTGATTCTATTCCAGTAGGAGCGGGAACCAACCGGTGATTAGCCGTACTGTGACAGAGTGCGTGAGCATAGTTTTCACTGCGAGGATGGGAAGTAGCCACTGACAACGGTGACACCCTACATAGAGCTTGCCATGGAAGGAACCTGCGTGTGAGAAGAGGATTTCAAGGAAGAGTTGAAGTCAGAGGACAAAGCATCTCCAAAACTCCAACATGTTTCCCATTACTGCAAATCAAAGTAACATTGTTCCCTCTTTTATCAAATTCCAGTAATTTCACTTTTAATCCAAATTAATCCTTGTTGACATCCTAACTAAGATCAATAAAGTAAATATTGATTGCTTCAAACCAATAATCTCTGTGGATTCGACCCTTACTCACGTAAGGTATTACTTGGACGACCCAGTACACTTGCTGGTCAGTTGAACGGAATTGTGCCCACTCATACCAAAAATCCTAAGTTCCACAATCCTACAATAAATATATTAATACTATATTGATGTGATCACAATTTCGTCCACCAAGTTTTTGGCGCCGTTGCCGGGGATTATTGAGTTTGGACAATTGAAGGCTTATTTTATTTCTTAGATTAGGAATAATTTATTTTTATTTTTGTTCTTATTTTTTATAGAGTCATTAAATCAATATTGATAGGATAGTTTCTTTTCAAAAAATTTCTTTTCAAAATTTATTATTTTTCTTTTAATTAATTGCTAATTTTCGTGAGTTTATTGTCTTGTTCTAAGTTTGGTGTTAATTGCATATTTTATATTTTCTCTAAAATTTTCGTGTTTTTGCTCTTGGTTCTTCATTGATCTTCAAGTTGTTCTTGTTTATTTTTCTTGTTAGATCTTGAATTTTTCTTGTTTTGTGTCTTTTCTTGTTTCACTTTTGTTCTTTCTAAAGCATTAATTGGAATATTTAGAACAAGTGTTATATTTAATCCAATTGGGTTTACGCTTTGGATCCTTTTTCAAAAACAATTTTTCTCCATTTAATCTTGTGCCAAACTTTAAATTTGGTGTTTTCTTGTTAATTTTTCTTTATTTTTCGAAAACTTGTGTTGATTTTCTAAAAATTTTAAGTTTGGTGTTCTTTCTTGTGTTCTTGGTGTTCTTGTGAATCTTCAAGGTGTTCTTGAGTTTTTCTTGTGTCTTGATCTTAAAAATTTTTAAGTTTGGTGTTCCTTGGTGTTTTCCCTCCAAAAATTTTCGAAAATAAGGAGCACTAGATCTAAAAATTTTAAGTCTTGTATCTCTTGTGTGTTTTTCTCTTTCTTTATAAAATTCAAAATTCAAAAAAAAAAAATTTTTGTTTTCTAACCAATTTTAAAAACTACTTTTTCGAAATTTTTAATATAAAATCCAAATTTCAATTTCAAATTTTTCAAAAATTTTCACAAAGTACTTTCAAAATATTTTTACAAATTCTATTTTTATTTATTCCATTTTTATAACACAGATAATAGCAACATACATATCATCTCTTTTATTCCATTATGGAATTAAATGGGAGTGATCAGTCCAAGAGGACTCTGGGGTCATATGCTAACCCCACTACTGCTTCATATGGGAGTAGTATTTGTATACCCTCCATTGGAGTTAGTAGCTTTGAGCTGAATCCTCAGCTCATTATCATGGTGCAGCAAAACTGCCAGTATTCTGGTCTTCCACATGAAGAACCTACAGAGTTTCTGGCACAATTTCTGCAAATTACTGATACAGTACATGATAAGGAAGTGGATCAGGATGTCTACAGATTACTACTGTTTCCATTTGCTGTGAAAGATCAAGCTAAGAGGTGGTTAAACAACCAGCCTAAGAACAGCATAAAAACATGGAAACAGCTGTCAGAAAAATTCCTGAATCACTATTTCCCTCCCAAATGGATGACACAGCTAAGGCTAAGCATCCAAGGCTTCAAACAAGGAGATAATGAATCCCTTTATGATGCCTGGGAGAGATACAGAGAGATGCTAAGAAAATGTCCCTCTGAAATGTTTTCAGAATGGGTGCAATTAGACATCTTTTACTATGGGCTTACAGAAAAAGCTCAGATTTCTCTAGACCACTCAGCTGGTGGATCTATACACATGAGAAAAACAATTGAAGAAGCTCAAGAGCTTATTGATACAGTTGCCAGAAATCAGCATCTGTATCTGAACAGTGAAGCTTCCGTGAAAGAAGAAGCTAAAACAGTAACTGCAGAACTCAGTCCGGTGGATCAGGCTAATAAATTCAATCAGCAATTAGATTTTCTAACTCAGCAGCTAGCCGAATTCAAGGAAATATTACAGGAAACAAGAATGGCTAACAGGAACATGGAAGTACAATTAAAGCAGACAGAAAAGCAACTGTCAAGACAAATAACAGAAGAATGCCAAGCAGTTCAATTAAGAAGTGGGAAAACATTAAATACCTCACTTCAAAGTAGCAAGAAGACAGGAGATGAACAAATGGCTACTAAAAATCCCTCTGAGGACAAGCAGAGCCCAGAAAGGGATAAAACTGGCGCTGAACGCCCAAACCATGCTTATTCCTGGCGTTCAACGCCAGAAACAAGCATGGATTTGGCGTTGAACGCCCAAAAGGAGCATGGTTCTGGCGTTCAAACGCCAGTAACAAACAAGGAAGTAGCGTTTGACGCCACTCCAGCTCCCACCACTAGCATTCAAATGCCAGTAGGGAATCAGTCACATACAAGTGCTGACCTTTCTAAAAAGGCTTCCCAACCCACTTCTGTAGGTAATAAAACTGCAGCAACTAAGGTTGAGGAATACAAAGCCAAAATGCCTTATCCTCAAAAACTCCGCCAAGCGGAACAGGATAAGCAATTTGCCCGCTTTGCAGACTATCTCAGGACTCTTGAAATAAAGATTCCGTTTGCAGAAGCACTTGAGCAAATACCCTCTTATGCTAAGTTCATGAAAGAGATCTTAAGTCATAAGAAGGATTGGAGGGAAACTGAAAAAGTTTACCTCACTGAAGAATGCAGTGCAGTCATTCTGAAAAGCTTACCTGAGAAGCTTAAAGATCCTGGGAGCTTTATGATACCATGCACATTAGAAGGTATTTGTACCAAGCAAGCTTTATGCGATCTTGGGGCAAGTATCAACCTAATACCTGCATCTACTATCAGAAAGCTTGGTTTGACTGAAGAAATCAAACCAACCAGGATATGTCTTCAACTTGCTGATGGCTCCATTAAATACCCATCAGGCGTGATTGAAGACATGATTGTCAAGGTTGGGCCATTTGCCTTTCCTACTGACTTTGTGGTGCTGGAAATGGAGGAGCACAAGAGTGCAACTCTCATTCTAGGAAGACCTTTCCTAGCAACTGGCCGAACCCTCATTGATGTCCAAAAAGGGGAAGTGACATTGAGAGTCAATGAGGAGGAGTTCAAGTTGAATGTTGTTAAAGCCATGCAACATCCAGACACCCCAAATGACTGCATGAGTGTTGATCTTATTGATTCTCTGGTAAGAGAGGTCAATATGGCTGAGAGTCTCGAATCAGAGCTGGAGGACATCTTTAAAGATGTTCAGCCTGATTTGGAGGAATCAGAGAAGATAATAGAACCTCTGAAAATCCCTCAAGAAGAGGAGAAACCTCCAAAACCCGAGCTCAAACCATTACCACCATCCCTGAAATATGCATTTCTGGGAGAAGGTGAAACCTTTCCTGTAATTATAAGCTCTACCTTAGAGCCACAGGAAGAGGAAGCACTAATTCAAGTGCTAAGGACACACAAGACAGCTCTTGGGTGGTCCATTAGTGATCTTAAGGGCATTAGCCCAGCCAGATGCATGCACAAAATCTTGTTGGAAGATGACGCCAAGCCAGTGGTTCAACCACAAAGGCGGCTTAACCCAGCTATGAAAGAAGTGGTGCAAAAAGAGGTCACTAAATTACTAGAGGCTGGGATCATTTATCCTATTTCTGACAGCCCCTGGGTGAGCCCTGTCCAAGTTGTCCCTAAGAAGGGTGGCATGACAGTGGTTCATAATGAAAAAAATGAACTGGTTCCTACAAGAACAGTTACAGGGTGGCGCATGTGCATTGATTACAGAAGACTCAACACAGCCACCAGAAAGGATCATTTTCCTTTACCATTCATAGACCAGATGCTAGAAAGACTAGCAGGTCATGAATACTACTACTTCCTGGATGGATATTCAGGTTACAATCAAATTGCAGTAGATCCCCAGGATCAGGAGAAAACGGCCTTCACATGTCCATCTGGAGTATTTGCATACAGAAGGATGCCATTTGGCCTGTGCAATGCACCTGCAACCTTTCAGAGGTGCATGCTCTCAATTTTCTCTGATATGGTGGAAAAATTTCTGGAAGTCTTCATGGATGACTTTTCAGTATTTGGAGACTCATTCAGCTCCTGCCTTAACCATTTAGCACTTGTTCTGAAAAGATGCCAAGAGACTAACCTGGTTTTAAACTGGGAAAAATGTCACTTTATGGTGACTGAAGGAATTGTCCTTGGGCACAAAATTTCGAACAAGGGGATAGAGGTGGACCAAGCTAAGGTAGAAGTAATTGAAAAATTACCACCACCTGCTAATGTTAAGGCAATCAGAAGCTTTCTGGGACATGCAGGGTTCTATAGGAGGTTTATAAAGGATTTTTCAAAAATCGCCAAACCTCTGAGCAACCTGCTAGCTGCAGACACGCCATTCATCTTTGATGAAGAGTGTCTGCAGGCATTTGAGACTCTAAAGGCTAAATTGGTTACAGCACCAATCATCTCTGCACCAGACTGGACATTACCATTTGAACTGATGTGTGATGCCAGTGACCATGCCATTGGTGCAGTGTTGGGACAAAGGCATGACAAGCTTCTGCATGTCATTTACTATGCCAGCCGTGTGCTAAATGATGCACAGAAGAATTACACAACCACAGAAAAAGAGCTACTTGCAGTGGTTTACGCCATTGACAAATTCAGATCCTACTTAGTAGGATCAAAAGTGATTGTGTACACTGATCATGCTGCTCTTAAATATCTACTCACAAAGCAGGATTCAAAACCCAGACTCATTAGATGGGTGTTGCTTCTGCAAGAGTTTGATATAGAAATAAGAGACAAAAAAGGGACAGAAAATCAAGTAGCAGATCACCTGTCCCGAATAGAACCAGTGGAAGGGGCGTCCCCCCCTCTCACTGAAATTTCTGAAACCTTTCCGGATGAGCAACTACTAGCCGTCCAGGAAGTGCCATGGTTTGCAGACATTGCAAACTACAAGGCAGTAAGATTCATACCCAAAGAGTACAGTAAGGTGCAATCAAAGAAATTAATCACAGATGCAAAGTACTATCTTTGGGATGAACCATATCTCTTTAAGAGATGTGCAGACGGAGTAATCCGTAGATGTGTGCCTAAAGAAGAAACACAGAAGATCCTTTGGCATTGCCATGGATCACAGTATGGAGGACATTTTGGAAGTGAACGAACAGCCACAAGAGTCCTCCAAAGTGGCTTCTACTGGCCTACTCTCTATAAAGATTCCCGAGCATTTGTGCTTAACTGTGATAGTTGCCAAAGATCAGGCAACCTGCCTCACAGTTATGCCATGCCTCAACAAGGAATCTTGGAGATTGAGTTGTTTGATGTATGGGGCATTGACTTCATGGGACCTTTCCCACCATCATACTCAAACACCTATATTCTGGTGGCAGTGGATTATGTATCCAAATGGGTGGAGGCTATTGCAACACCCACTAATGACACTAAAACAGTGTTAAAGTTCCTCCAGAAACATATCTTCAGCAGATTTGGTGTCCCTAGAGTGTTAATCAGTGATGGGGGCACTCATTTCTGTAATAAACAGCTTTATTCTGCTCTGGTACGTTATGGAGTCAACCACAGGGTGGCTACTCCATATCACCCACAAACTAATGGGCAAGCTGAAGTCTCAAATAGAGAACTTAAAAGAATCCTGGAACGGACTGTAATTAACCGTAGAAAGGATTGGGCAAGAAGCTTGGATGATGCTCTGTGGGCATACAGAACAGCATTCAAGACCCCCATAGGGACCTCTCCATACCAGCTGGTGTATGGAAAGGCATGTCACTTGCCAGTGGAACTGGAACACAAGGCCTACTGGGCAACCAGATTCCTAAACCTTGATGCCAAGTTAGCTGGAGAAAAACGATTGCTCCAACTAAATGAGCTAGAGGAATTTAGACTCAATGCTTTCGAGAATGCAAAAATTTACAAAGAGAAAGCAAAAAGATGGCATGATAAGAAATTGTCATCCAGAGTCTTTGAGCCAGGGCAGAAAGTTCTGTTATTCAATTCTAGGCTCAAATTATTCCCTGGGAAATTAAAATCCCGGTGGAGAGGTCCATATGTAATTACAAGTGTATCACCATATGGATACGTAGAGCTTCAGGATAATGAATCGAACAAAAGGTTCATTGTTAATGGACAGAGAGTTAAACATTATCTTGAAGGCAATTTTGAGCAAGAATGCTCAAAACTGAGACTTGATTAAAAGCTCAGTAATAGTCCAGCTAATGACATTAAAGAAGCGCTTGCTGGGAGGCAACCCAGCCAATCACAAAATTTAATTTTATTCGTTTTACAGGTAGATGCTACAGTATCTTCAAAAGGTGAAATAGCAATTGGTTGAAGTCACAGAGTTACAGGAAAATTTGGAAGCTCACTGGCGTGAAAAAGCCAGTGAGAAACATTTTGGGCGTTGAACGCCCAAAAGAAGCACCCACTGGGCGTTTAACGCCAGTAAGGGTAACCTTCTGGGCGTTTAACGCCAATCTGCTAGCATTCTGGGCGTTTAGAAAAACGCCCAGTAAAGAAGGACTTCCTGGCGTTCAACGCCAGAAAGAAGCATCACATGGGCGTTGAACGCCCAGGAGAAGCAACATGTGGGCGTTAAACGCCCAAACCATGCAGCAGTTGGGCGTTTAACGCCAGGATGGTGGGGAGGAGGTAAAAATTCGTTTTTCTCCATAATTTTTCTAAATTTTTATGTTTCAATTCATGATTTCTTGCATAAACATGTTTCAAAATGTCATCCTTCAAAATCAAATTGGTTTTCTAAAGAACCCTAATTTCTAAAATCCCTTTTTCAAAAATATCAAATGTATCTTAATTCATAAACATAAATCTTTTTCCAATCCAATTCTTTTTCAAATATTTTTAATTTCTTCTCATATCTTTTTCAACTCATCTTATCTTTATTTGAAAAATGCCTTTCCTTCTACTCCTCTCCTTTCCTTTCTTTTGCTTGAGGACAAGCAAACCTCTAAGTTTGGTGTGATTTGCCATGATCACTGAGCTAAAACTCATTAAGATCATGGCACCTAAGAGAACAGGAAGAGCAAGGATGTGAACTTAAGGGAGCTGAAGCGTCAGAAATTAATTCTTGAAGGCATCCCACAGACTAGAGGAACATCCACTTCCCAAAATACAGGTTGTTAAGTTCTAATTCCAGCTTTAACTCTGTGATAGTATTATTATAGGATTTTACCTTAGAAGTTATATAGTAGTAGTAGTAATTAGTATGTCTATTTTGATTTTATTTCCAATTAAGCTATAATTTATTTTTCTCATCATCATTAGGCATGAATAAAGTAGTAGATTTTCTTTTAGAATAAAGAAGTAATTTATATTTTTCGAGTTCTTAATAATAAAATTTATAATTAATTATATGTGGTGGCAATACTTTTTGTTCTCTGAATGAATTCTTGAACAGTGCATAATATGTACTTTGAATTTGATGAATATTGGCTCCTGAAAGAATGAGGAACACGAAAAATATTGTTGATGATCTGAAAAATCATGAAATTGATTCTTGAAGCAAGAAAAAGCAGTTCAAAAAAAAAAAATGATAACACAATATTCACAAGCCATGGGCACTAGCCAAGAGTAAAAAAGGGATCCAAGGCTTTGAGCATCAATGGATAGGAGGGCCCAAGGAAATAAAATCCAGGCCTAAGCGGCTAAACCAAGCTGTCCCTAACCATGTGCTTGTGTCATGAAGGTCCAAGTGAAAAGCTTGAGACTGAGTGGTTAAAGTCGTGATCCAAAGCAAAAGAGTGTGCTTAAGAGCTCTGGACACCACTGACTGGGGACTCTAGCAAAGCTGAGTCATAATCTGAAAAGGTTCACCCAGTTATGTGTCTGTGGCATTTATGTATCCGGTGGTAATACTGGAAGACAAAGTGCTTAGGGCCACAGCCAAGACTCATAAAATGACTGTGTTCAAGAATCAACATACTACACTAGGAGAGTCAACAATACTATCTGAATTCTGAGTTCCTAAGGATGCCAATCATTCTGAAAATTTAAAGATACAGGGAGATGCCAAAACTATTCAGAGACAAAAAGCTACAAGCCCCGCTCATCTAATAAGAATCTGAGCCTCATTTAGAACTCGAGAATATTATTATTTCTTTATTTCTGTTAGAACCTATTTTATTCATCTAGTTGCTTGAGGACAAGCAACAGTTTAAGTTTGGTGTTGTGATGAGCGGATATTTTATACGCTTTTTGGGGGTAATTTCATGTAGATTTTAGCATGTTTCAGTTAGTTTTTAGTAGAATATTATTAGTTTTTAGGCAAAAATCATATTTCTGGACTTTACTATGAGTTTGTGTGTTTTTCTGTGATTTCAGGTATTTTCTGGCTGAAATTGAGGGAGCTGAGCAAAAATCTGACTTAGGCTGAAAAAGGACTGCTGATGCTGTTGGATCCTGACCTCCCTGCACTCGAAATGGATTTTCTGGAGCTACAGGAGTCCAATTGGCGCGCTCTCAACGGCGTTGGAAAGTAGACATCCAGGGCTTTCCAGCAATATATAATAGTCCATACTTTGCGCGAGGATAGACGACGTAACTTGGCGTTAAACGCCAAGTTCATGCTGCTGTCTGGAGTTAAACGCCAGAAAAACGTCATTATCCGGAGTTGAACGCCCAAAACACGTCATGACCTGAAGTTTGACGCCAAGAAGGGCCTTTGCACGTGGAAAGCTTTGGTCTCAGCCCCAGCACACACCAAGTGGGCCCCAGAAGTGGATTTCTGCACCAATTATCTTAGTTTATTCATTTTCTGTAAACCTAGGTTACTAGTTTACTATTTAAACAACTTTTACAGACATTTCTTGTACCTCATGACATTTTCAGATCTGAATTACATACTTTGTGACGGCATGAGTCTCTAAACTCCATTGTTGGGGGTGAGGAGCTCTGCAGCGTCTCGATGATTTAATACAATTCCTTTGTTTTCCATTCAAACACGCTTGTTCTTATCTAAGATGTTTATTCGCGCTTAACTGTGGAGAAGGTGATGATCCGTGACACTCATCACCTTCCTCAACCCATGAACGTGTGCCTGACAACCACCTCCGTTCTACATCAGATTGAATGAATATCTCTTAGATTCCCCAACAGAATCTTCGTGGTATAAGCCGGATTGATGGCAGCATTCATGAGAATCCGGAAAGTCTAAACCTTGTCTGTGGTATTCCGAGTAGGATTCCGGGATTGAATGACTGTGACGTGCTTCAAACTTTAACCTGCTGGGCGTTAGTGACAGACGCAAAAGAGTGATTCTATTCCAGTAGGAGCGGGAACCAACCGGTGATTAGCCGTACTGTGACAGAGTGCGTGAGCATAGTTTTCACTGCGAGGATGGGAAGTAGCCACTGACAACGGTGACACCCTACATAGAGCTTGCCATGGAAGGAACCTGCGTGTGAGAAGAGGATTTCAAGGAAGAGTTGAAGTCAGAGGACAAAGCATCTCCAAAACTCCAACATGTTTCCCATTACTGCAAATCAAAGTAACATTGTTCCCTCTTTTATCAAATTCCAGTAATTTCACTTTTAATCCAAATTAATCCTTGTTGACATCCTAACTAAGATCAATAAAGTAAATATTGATTGCTTCAAACCAATAATCTCTGTGGATTCGACCCTTACTCACGTAAGGTATTACTTGGACGACCCAGTACACTTGCTGGTCAGTTGAACGGAATTGTGCCCACTCATACCAAAAATCCTAAGTTCCACAATCCTACAATAAATATATTAATACTATATTGATGTGATCACAATTTCGTCCACCACTTTCCCTTCCTTTTGGTAGCTTAATGTAGCTTCCATGGTTGTTCCCTTTGCTGAGAAGCGTGCAGAGTCATTAAAGCAATCAAATCAATTTTCTCTCTCTCACTTATGTTTCCAATGCTTAGCAAATTAAATTTGAAATCCATCCCAAAGTGAGACATGGAATCCATTGAAGGCATAGGGCAATGACAACATTTGCTTTCCTGATTAATTATTTTCGGAACGTGCATTGGGCATGTATAGCAACATGATTAACTTGGGTTTGTAGCAATAATTGATCAATTTAGCCCAAGTAGCACAATAAACAATTCAGCCATATAACATAGAAAACATTCATCAAGGCTGAATATGAATTTTAAGTTGGGCTTGCAGCATTTTTTATTTTTCGGCCCAATTATAAAACCTGCAACACAAAATTATTAATTAACATATGTTAAATGAAAATCAAATTAATAATTTTGTAATTAATTATTTTAATAGTGTTTAGTCATCACAAATATTAATTTAGAGTTTTCCAAACTCATCAATCTCCCCCTTGATGACAAACATTATTAAAATTGAAATGGAAAGAAATTTAAAGATTGAGTAAAGAATACTCCCTTTGAATTTGAATTTCTCCCCCTTTCTAATTGTCACATAGCTCCCCCTTAATATATGCTGTTTTTACCAAGGGAAATATTAACCTATAACAATTTTGAAATCAAGCTTGAAGTAACATTATTATTCAACATATTTATTTTGAAATGTTGAATGCTTGATTTATGAGTAGAGTTGGATGATAATCAAAACTCATTTGTTATCAATAATTTGATTTTCTGCTCAAACATAATTAACCAAAAAATCTTTTTGAAAAAAGAATTGCTGTTTAAAATATTTTCTAATTAAATCAGAGCAACATACTTATGGGAAGAAAATATTTTTAATCACAGCATGATCACAACAATTTTCAACATTTATTTTCATACTTAATGCTTAAAGGAACTACCAAAAATAAAATATTCAGCAAGCATGTTTACCAAGATAAATTAGAATATTCCTATTCCACTAGTAGAAAGCATATTCATCAAGATAAATCATAAGAAAACAACCAGGCAGCCATATACTCAAAACAAATGCATCACAATTATAATCAATATCAAGCATCAATTATATCATTTTAACAAGGGTGATCATGAATTCTCAACAGAAAATTTCATCCCCTGTTTTTCAGTTTTAATTTTTAGCACTTTCTCCCCCTTTTGTCATCAAAGGGGCACCTACAAAAAGATTATGTCATAGGAAACAAAATATGCAAGATATAACCAAACAAAACAGAGTATCACAGGGTATCTCAGAGTTATAACAGTATCCAACCCAACAAAACAGAGTATTAGATTGAGCCTACTTAAGCCAATATCCTAAACTAAATAGAAGATTAATCATCAGATAACTGAAGATCAGATTCCTCAGCCCTGTCCTCACTTGCATCTCCCAGATCCTCCTTAAGACTTTCTAACATCAAACCGACCCTGTCCTTGCATCTCATCCAAGCTCTTTCATTTTCATATGCTAGCTTGCGTGCAGCCTTGTGAGATTGGATTATGAGTTCTGACATATTTGAAAATTCTATGAGAATTTCTTTCATAGACTCGGTGGCCTTGGAGGTCTGCTCACTTTCTGAAGCCATGAATTTCTTGCTTTTGGTTCCTTTAACAGCTCCACCTCCTTTTACCATTGACACTTTTTTCTCTACTACCTCATTCAAAAGGTCAACTTTAAAAAATTCAAAGATACTGGTTAAGAACATACCATAGGGCAGATTTGCCTTTTTGGTGCTCTTGACTGAGTCCCACATATGGTGGATCATAAGATAACCAAAAGAGATAGGAGTAGATGTAATAAGTACAAAAAGGATGAGAGAGTCAGAGTATGTTACTCTATTATGAGAGCTGCTTTGAGGAGTCAAGATGTGGGTGATAATCCTGTGTAGTAGAGAGTTGATGGAACCGAGAACTTTATGGGTAGGAGTAGTGCCATGCAAACCAGAGAGATTTTCACAAATGTGCTGAAGAACAACATTATAGGTAACGCCGACTTGTGAGTCCCACTTTTCGGCCATGTAAGCTCTAGGCCCTTCCTCTTTGTAGCCCAAGGCCGTCCCAATGGTGGCAATGTCAAGAGTGATGTGAACTCTTTTCACATATGAATGAATGGTGCCATTAATTAATCGCATATTAGAGTAGAACTCACGAACTAAACCTGGGTAAACTGGCTTCTGGATGTGAAGCAGAGGAGTCCATTGAAGCAGTTCAAAGAGAGGAGAGACATTTATCCCCTTCTTGGTGAGAGTGTCAAGGTTGACAAGATAGGTTGGATTGAGATGATGCTTTTCTAGAACTTCTTTGTGGAATTCATATGAAGTACAGGAGTTGAATCTGGCAGGGTCATAGTGGGAGTGTGTTTTGGCAAATTTATTCTTGAACTCCAAGGATTCCAGGTTTGCCGGTTCCATGGTGTTGTGTAGAACGAATCCTTTTGATTTCTGAGCACTCTTCCCAGGTGTGGCTTTCTTCGGTGATGGTGGTGGAGAGGGGATGTGTGACGTGTGAGATTCTTCTTCCTCAATACTTGGCTCCTTATTTTTGCCTTTACCTGAGCTTTTATGGGCAATGACTTTCTTTCTCATGGTGGTAGTGTGTTTGGAGGGTGGTGAGGGAGAGGATGAAGATGTAGAATGAATGTGGATATGTGTGTGAGATTGGGGTGTGGACGGTTTTTGAGAGAGATGGATTCTTTCACTCTTTCTTGGTGCAGTTTTCTTTTTCATTATGTGAAGAGGATGAATGGAGATGGAGGTTGAAGAGAAGCCCGAAGGGTGACGTGAGTGGAGGGAGGTTAGAAAAGCATTAAATACTTATTGGAAAGAGATAATGGAGGGAGTTAATGACCATTAAGAACACGGTTATTAACCAGGGTGGTTTCCATAAATCAAGGGATTAGTTGAAAGGAAAGATTTGATTTGACATTATGCTTCTTCCAACAAGATTTTTTATGAGACAACAAAGAAATTTTGATTTTCAAAAAAATGAGAAACTAACAAAACGGTCAGAGTGGGGTCAAGGGAATTTAGTGGGGCCCATAAGAATTAATTTTTGGCGCTGTCTCCCCCTTGATCACAGCCCTTCCATCATGCCTTTATTTTTGTCTCGTCCATCCCTACGAGACAAAACCGAACAGAGTCAAAATTTCACAAATTCTCAACAGAACTTAAATCAAACATTCCCAAGCTTTTTCTTAACAAACAGAATCTGTCTTCATAGAGGGGTTTTGTAAAAATATCAGCAAGTTGTTCTACAGATTTTACAAATTGAATATCAATAGTACCCTTTTGCACATGTTCTCTAATAAAATGATATTTGATCTCAATGTGCTTAGTTCTTGAGTGCAAAACAGGATTTTTTGAAATATTTATGGCACTCATGTTATCACAAAATAATGGTATACTATTGATATTTAATTTGTAATCTTCCAACTGTGTTTTTAACCAAATTAATTGTGAACAATATGCAGATGCAGAAATATATTCAGCTTCAGCTGTGGATAGAGCCACTGTGGCTTGTTTTTTGCTTGACCACATGTTGAGTGAGCTTCCAAGGAAGCAACACATGCCGGATGTGCTCCTTCTATCCACTCTATCTCCCGCATAATCTGCATCACAAAATCCTACTGCACAAAAGTCATCAGATTTAGGATACCATAAGCCATACTCACTAGTTCCCTTAATGTATCTAATGATACGCTTAACGGCTGAAAGATGGGATTCCTTTGGGTGAGATTGAAATCTTGAGCATACACCCACACTTTGAACAATGTCTGGTTTAGAGGAAGTAAGATACATTAGTGAACCAATCATTCTTCTATATCGTGTTTCATCCACATCTTTGCCATCATCATCCTTTTCAAGTTTAGTGTTTGGATGCATTGGTATTCCCATTGATTTAGAATTTTCTAGGCCAAACTTTTTGATAAGTTCTTTTGCATACTTTCCTTGGTGAATAAAGGTACCACTAGGAGTTTGTTTAATTTGGAGGCCAAGAAAGAAAGTTAGCTCTCCCATTAAACTCATCTCAAACTCACTAGTCATGAGTTTTCCAAACTCTTCACACAAGGACTCATTGGCCGATCCAAACACAATGTCATCCACATAAACTTGAACTAGGAGTATATCATCATTAGATTCTTTAATGAATAAAGTTGTGTCCGTGGTACCCCTTTGAAATTGATTTTCTAATAGGAAGGCACTAAGCATTTCATACCAAGCTCTTGGAGCTTGCCTAAGGCCATAAAGAGCCTTTGAAAGTTTAAAAACATGATTTGGAAAATCTTTATGTTCAAAACCGGGGGGTTGAGCCACATACACTTCTCTATCAATAAAGCCATTAAGGAAAGCACATTTAACGTCCATTTGAAACATTTTGAAACCCTTCTGGGCAGCATAGGCAAGAAGCAACCTAATTGCTTCCATTCTAGCTACCGGAGCAAAAGACTCATCAAAATCTATACCCTCTTTTTGATCGTAACCTTGGGCCACTAATCTAGCCTTGTTACGAACAACTTGTCCATCCTCACCAAGTTTATTTTTAAACACCCACTTAGTACCCATAACTTTCTTACCATCCGGATGAGGTACTAATGTCCAAACCTCATTCTTGTCGAATTGTGCAAGCTCTTCTTGCATGGCTTTGACCCATGATGGATCTTCAAGAGCTTGTTTGACATTGTTGGGCTCCAATTATGACAAGAGTGCAAGATTGCTTGGTTCGGATTGCCTTTTGGTTGAGGATCTTGTTGTACTCCTTGTGAGGGATCACCAATGATGAAGTCATGAGGATAACTCCTCATAGACTTCCATTCTCTAGGCTTAGATTAATGCTAGGTATAACTGATTTTTGTTATGTTAAACCAACTTGATTGAACTTGATTAACAAAAAAATTTGGATATGTGACATTTTTCTAAAATAATTTAAGGTTCATAGACATTGGTTCCCGCCATAATTAGTTTGGCCAAAAGACAAAGGCAATTGACTCAGAGTCTCCGTGGTAACATTAAAAAGATTGTTAGTGTGGAATGTCTTGCTGGCTCTTAATTATAACCCTATACTTTTAGTTTTTAATTGCTATTGTTAATTGTTATTTTGGAAGGTGCAACCTTATTGCATAAAACCTTTAATCGTATCCTAACAAAATTTTGAAAGACGCAATGTGAAAGCAAGGAGTGGAAAGTTCCACCCAACTTTTGAAGGACCAATGGAATTATAGTCTGCATGGAAATTTTTTTGTTATATTCATGAGCTGTTTATGGTTTATATTCATAATAAAATAATGATACTGATGCTGCAATGTTAACTTTCTTAATACTAATTAATTAAGGATTTAAGGTCTAATTTTTCTTTTTTTTTCTTTAAAAATTGTTTCTAACAAACATTACCTCTATTTATTTATGTGAGTAATATATTAAAAAGAGTTAAAAATAGTCTCTAAATATATTATTAACCTTCTAATTTTCTATCATGATGTCACTTCAACTTAAATAGTTATTTTATACCATATAAACACAATCTTCTATCTTTATATTATATTAAGAATTCTCGTTATAAGAATTTTGTTTTGGATGACTAAAAACAAAAAAGAAAAAAAAAGCCAAACTAAATTGTTGATATTATGTCTAAATTAATCCAATATTAGAGATCTTCCTAAGATTGAAGCCACTCTAAATAAGACTTTCTTTTTAATAGGTAGTGGAATGTGATTGATGATCATAATTTTTTTTTTTAATTTACTAGACATATGTATTAGGTGATTATGTGATTGTATTTATTAATTTTTATATTTTTTGTATAATTGTATTCATAATAAGTTATATAGTGTATTTATCGCTTATATATCACTTCTTTTTTTTTAACAATTTATAGTTTCTTTAAATATCATTTAGTTGTAATAATATGTTAAAGATACATGCTGTTGTGATTCATAAAAAATAAAATTAAAAAATTAAATATTCTTTTTAATTATTAAATATTAATAATATTTATATTTATATTTTATCTAATAGTTTTATCATTGTACTATAGTATTTAATCAATAGGACTCAAAGTGCAAGGAAGCTGTCTTACAAGATTCATGAATAAAGAAACAGAAGCATACAAAGAATGAAAGCTTCAAAATAAGTCATTCATGACTTGGCTCCTACCTCCTATCTTCCATGAATACCAACTTCAAGAATAAGGTAGTAAAATATAAATTTATTTATCTATTAGTAATATATTAAAATAGAGTCTAAAGTAGCCTCTACATATATTATTAGCCTTCTAGCTTTTTATTATTATGCTACATCAGTTTAAGTGGTTAATTGGTACATATCATCTAATTAATTTTTTTTTTTGTCACGACAATATTTTTTTTTTTTGTCGATGGATTGGACAACCCCCAATCTTAAGTTTCGCACTCATACACAACACATCCACACACACATGATATCCTCTTTTTTGATCAAACTTGCACTACATGAGGCTTGAACTCACGACAATATTTATTCTATTAAAATAATTGGGACCAGATTGTAAAATGCATCGGGCCAAGCCCAATTTGTTTTACAACTTTTAATAAAGGCCCAAAAATTTATCAACAAAAAATTTATAAAGTTTCCAAAAACATTTCTGCAAAAAATTGGGATCCAGAATTGTCAAATTTTCGTAGGCTAGCCCGGAAAAAGATAGAAGTATTCATTGAAAAAGTTGGAATAAAGTTACTTGGAGCAAGCAAAGTAGAGGGCTAAGTTTCAATGATTTAGAATGCCAAAACTTAGCGCATCTAGCGAAGCAAGCTTGGAGAATGGTAAATAACCCCAAAATTATTTGGGTAAAAATCTTAAAGGCAATATATTTTCTGGGAGTAGCTTTTGGGGGGCCAAAGATAATAAACATGCTTCATGGGTATGGAAGAGTATCTTGGAGGGAAGAGATTTTCTGAGGAGACACAGGAATTGGAGTATTGAAGATGGTTTAAAAATTAACATTTGGGAAGATAGATGAATTGTGGGAGGAAGTAAGCTTATTAAATCAGAAGATAGGAAGCTCAATTCGGTAAAGAATATTCTGTTAAAAGGGATAGGTTGGAATAAAGAAAAGATACAACAATATTTTCCACCTCAAGTAAGGATAAGATTCTAAGAACCCCAATCATCACAATAAACAAAGAGGATAGGCTTATTTGGCCAAGAAAGATGGATGATATTTATACCATTAGGACTGGATATCAATTTGCCAAAAAAGAAAAAGAATATGCTGACATGAGGCAAGCATCATCAAGTATTGAGTATGAGGAGTTTTGGAAAGAAGTACGGGGGATGCAAGTTCCTCCAAAAAGATGTTTTTATGGAAGACTTGCTATAATATAATTGCTGTCAATGCGAATCTCTATAAAAAGAAACTAACTAAGTGTCCTTTGTGCAGGATTTGTGGAGAAAAAGAAGAGCTAGTGGAACATGCTATTTTGTTATGCAATTGGTACAATGTTTATCCATATATGACTCAGTTAAATCTTTTGCAGAATGGTTAAGAAAAAACATTTAAAAAATTAGGAAAAAGGGTAAAGAGATGCAGGACGAGTTAATAAGCAGTATGGAATTTTTATGTTGGTCAATGTGAAAGAACAGAAATCAATATGTATTCCAAAATATAAGAATTAATCCAAAATCAACAATTATCAGAGCAGTTATCTCAGAATCAGAATTCAAGAAAAGATAAAGTTCAGAGTATACAGAAGAGTTACCTGAATAGCGCTTCCCAAGGACTGGTTGAAAATTAATATTGATGCATCCTTTTGTATCCAGACAGGAAGAGCAGCAATCGCAACTGTTGTAAGGAATTGGAAAGGGTCAATGATCACCGGTTCAGCAACAAAAATCATGGTCAATTCCAGTTTGTCAGCTGAGGCCTATGCTTTTAGGGAGGCATTAATTATGGTGCAAAATCTGCAATCGGACAAATCATTAATAGAAATAGATTGTCAAGTTCTTGCTCAAGCTTTAAAATCGAAAAGTTCAATAAGAGAAATTGATGCAATTATCAGAGATATCCAGGGTTTGATTAATGAAGTTCCGGAAATAAGGATAACATGAGTTCCAAGAGATGGAAACAAATTAGGGGAGGGAAGTGAAGTTTGAAACGCAGCCTGAGCCTGGAGCCGGGTCGGGTGCTGCTGCTGTTTTGTTTGGGCCTGGGCCAGGTTGTTGGCCCGTTTCCCTGACAAAAAAAGCAAAAAAAACGGGTCTCGAGAGGAAAAAGAGGAAAACTGTGTAGAACTCTGGAGAGGGTGAAGTCCCAGTGAGTTCCCAATTTGCATTGCTCCTCGCTCTTGTTCCATTCATTGCACTTTGTAGAACGAAAGCTACCTCATTTCTGATCTCTCCTCACTTTCCTCGAATTGAAGATACTTTTGGGGTGAGGTAAAAATGCTCTTTTTCTTCTTCTTCTAACATTGTTTTTGTAGCTTCGGTTTTACTATTGGGTAGTGTTGTTATCTCTGCTTAGTTGTTGTTGTTTTATTTATTTTTGTTGGAATTTCTAAATGAGCTGAAAGGAATCAAATGGGGTTGCATACTGAAGTGAAATGTGATCTCTTGTGTAGTTTTGGTGTTGATATGGAATATGCACACAAACTGTTTGCTTGTTTTCCTCAGTGAAAGGAGGAGGAGTTCAACCTTTTTTTTGTGAATTTAGTGAGCAGTTGTGTTATTCTTCCTTTTTTAGAGTTTCGGTTCAATTGTTGTTCTGTTTTACTTTGAGATTAGTGTATATGTTGAAACCATGTAGCTGGACTTTAGAATTTCTATCAGGGAGTGCAATGTGTCTCTCTCAAGCTCCTTGCCTTTTTTATTGATTAATGTTGCGCTTATTTGTTGTGTGATGTTGGCTATGTTGTGCGTACATCCAGGATGAGGATGTCATTGATTCGGCCTCTGTTGGCAAGGCGAGGTTTCAGCACAAGCTCTGAAAAACTTGTTGCTTCTGTGCTCTTTGAGAGGCTGCCAGTGGTCATTCCCAAAGTCGACCCTGTAGTTTATGCATTTCAGGAATTTTCGTGAGTCTCAACTTCCATTGGTTTCTATAATTTTGTGCTGTTTGAGTACGAAAACAAAGAAAGGGAAAATAATTTGTTTTATGTTGCAGAATTTATTAATTTAATTTTTTAAGTCACAATATTTATGTCACTGCGGGAGGGATTTAGAGGAGGATGAATCTTAAGGTAAAGTGATGAAGATGGAATCTCCTAATCTGTGTGAGTTGGATGATGTGCAAAGTAGGTGAAAGACAAAGTATCCTCTTAGTGTTTGTCATTGTTTGTAGTATTTTCACGTAATTCTTAATCCTAATGTTAAATACTCTAATCCTTGTTGGATTCTTTTTTTGATCCCCATTGTGTTATCATCCGGGTTGAATTCTTGTGTGCCCAAACTATAAGAAATTATTGAAAACAATTAATAAATGGTATAAATTGTGTCTTTAAATATTGTTCCTTTCGTCTGACCTATTGTTTATTAATTATCTTGCCGATATTTTGGTTGTAGCTTGTCATGCTTTCTATATTTATTTTTCAATTTTGGATTGTTAGATTTCGATGGCGCCAACAATTTCAACGCAGATATCCTGATGAATTTCTAGACAAATCTAATGCTAGGTATGTGTATTTAGAATTATGTATTCCATTTTCGTTTTCTTTTCACATACTCATGTTAGAATTATGTTACTTCCAGGGGCAAAGGTGATTATCAGATTGACTACGTGCCAGCACCACGAATCACCGAAGCTGACAAAACGAATGATCGAAAGTATGCACCAATTTGAGCAGACCCCCTATGATATTACAAATTCTGTATTCCAATTATTTTTGAATATATGTAGGAAAGATGAACTAAGACTGCATTAAAGATGCCAACAATTACTATTTCTCTTATGAAATATGTACTTGGTTCTTCTCTTGTCCTCATCTTGGGAGTGATCAAATTTTCCATATTCACTTGGTTTCTATTTTCAACTGCTTTCTGGCAGTATTGGTAATTGAATGAGTTTAGCTATGATTAGTTTCGCGAGGCCAATCCAATGCTTGGCTAGGTAATATTCAGATACCATAATTTGAAAGCTTTAGGATAGATAGAAGCTTATTCAGGCCTTATGCTTGTGCTTGTAAATTTTGGGTTAGAACTGCTTGAATTTTTCTTTAGACATTATTGCTTAGTTATACATATTCTCATACAGTCTTACTGCTTGTTGCTATAGGTCATTACAAAGAGCTCTTGACCGAAGACTTTACCTTCTTCTCTTCGGTAATACATATGGGGCTCCAAGTGGGAAGCCTGTGTGGCATTTTCCGGAGAAAGTTTATGAATCAGAGGAGAACATGCGCAAGGTGAACTTTGGCTTTAGTATCCTTATTTTGTTTTCTTCTTTCTTCTCCTAATTTTTGTAATATTTTGCAGTGTGCTGAAACTGCATTGAAATCAATCATAGGGGACCTTTCTCATACATATTTTGTTGGAAATGCTCCAATGGGTCATATGGTTGTTCAGCCTACAGAAGACACATCTAAATCCACCCCTTTTAAGGTATACTATTAGAAGCTTGACATGTTTCAATACGTCGGCATACGAGAGCATTTTCTTGAACCTTCTGAATCTAGCTTCTGGAGTGCTTATATCTGTTCTCTCCATGTGGATATTGATTATACTTGCTCAGTCTTTTTTTAACTGAAATCTTTTTCCAGAGATTCTTTTTCAAGTCACAAGTAATCGCAAAAAACAAGTTCAACATTGGAAAATGCGAGGATTTTGTTTGGGTGACAAAGGATGAATTGTTGGAGTACTTTCCAGAGCAAGCCGAGTTTTTAAACAAGATGATCCTTAGCTAATTACAGCAGAGGACGGTTGTTTCATTAGGATAATTGCAAATTAGTTCATACAATGCTGCAGGACCCTGAAAGATTATCAAGCTAACATATAGTTTATGGTCAAAATAGAAGTTTATTCTTGTTTTGGAGATTTATGAGTTTATGGTGCTCAAAGGCTATTGTTTTGGATCTCTTCTTTCCTTTTATTTTCTACCCTTTTTTCATCTGTATTTTCTGCCAGTTTTGCTGTAATAAATGAGTTGCCTTTGTGATTTAGTGTTAGAATGTGTTGCCCTATTTTGTTGACAGTCTGTGTATCATCACATCTTTATCAGTTCACCAACTTTGTGCCTCTTTTGGGATTCAAAATTAGCACTTTTTCCCTGTCATGCTAGGAAGCTTCAACCATTTCTTAGGGTTATTTTGGTTTAAAAAATAAGTATTTGCTATTTCCAAATGTTTGGTTTTATCTTCTATAAACTTATGTTAGAAGAAAATTTGCATTGCATTTGTAATATTTTGATACCATACTACTGTAAATGTCACAATTATGTTCATACCTATAATTTAGGGCTTAATTAATAAATATAAAAATACTACTCAGTATACTAAAATTCAATTGCCAGTCAAATTTATTATTAGGTATTTATGTATATTTATACATATTGATTTATATTTTTTTTTAACTAAATAATTAACTGCTAAAATAGTCAAACTTATTATAATAGAATAATTTAACTTATTTTTATATGTAATTGCTGATTAATTGTTGATTTTGATATACGCATAAAGTAAATAAATAAATAAATACTGAAGTATCAAGTGTTGAAAAAGAATGCCTGCACTTTGCACGTGTATTTAAATTCAAGATTAACTTGAATGTTGTTAAGCGACTACAGAAATTACAATTGTGAATATTCATCATCTCAAAAAAAAAAAATTCAAAGAAAAATTGTGTGTCAAAGCATATATGGTCAGTCAAACCCACGTTTTACCGGTTGGTAAACATTAGAACTACATAATTTAATTATGTGAGAGGAAATTGGAGGACAGAATGAATGTGTTCCAAACAAGAAATGTTTGTTCTGGTGAGTTAAAAAAGTGAGACGAAATTAAGGACACCAAACTATGTAACCCAAAAAAAAAAAAAAGAGTACACCCATCTCTTAAAATTGGGTACAATTTAATCTATTTTTTATTTCTCAAAAAAGTATATATTGACCTTTCATGATAATAATCTGTTATATTTTGTAAAATATAATACTAAATGGGATGTTCTCATGTAGTGGAATAAAAATATTCTTAAGAGAAATAATGTTATTGAGCAAAGAAAATATGACATGTAGAAAGATTTTGTTATTTAATTAAACAGAGAGTATACTTATAAGTATACTTATAAGTGTAAATTTTTTTTTTAGTTAAATGAATGGTTCTCAATTCTCTAGTACTTATGGTGAGTTCCCTATATCTTGCACCCAATTCTAAATCCACCAACTAAATTTCAACTACTTTCTGTTGAACTGCCATCTAAGTACACACAATAACGCTCTTATGACAATGGTGACGTGACCAACATACATACCCTTAATTATCTTTCGTTATCCCCAATGAAATAATGCTCTTACCTTATTATTAATCAAACTATAATTTTATTAAATTGTTAATTAGATTCTTATATATATATATTTTTTAATTAGGTCTTTATATTATATCAAATTTTGTAAATAAACTTTTATTATAACAAAAACGTTAAAATTAATAAAATATTGTGTTAAACTATACAAAATATTAAGTATTAAATATATATTCGTTTTGTTTAATAAAATATTTCATTAATTTCAATATTTTTATTATAATATGTACTTAATTACAAAATTTAATACAATATAAAGACTCAGTCGAATAGAAAAAATATAGAAATCAACCAAATAATTAAACCTTATTAATCTAATGTTTCTATATACTATACACACATACATGCGTGTACCTTTATGTGTATAATAAGTTGGCTGCCCTACCATTTCTACCTTCCACCACCCTTAATTAATCTCCTTTATATTAATCTTAACCCTAAAACATTCCCATCTTTCCATTCCCATCATTATTCAAATGGAAAACCAAGACCCTTCACCACCACCACCACCACAATTGTTGCTACCACCACCACAACAAGATCATCATCACTCTCACAATGATAATAATATTCATGATGAGTCACAATACAATCCATTGTTCTTCTTGCCACCACCACCTTCTCCTTCTTCTTCCTCCATGATGATGATGCAAAATCCTTTGGTGCAAGAAAATATTGATTGGGTTAGTTTCTTCTCTAATGGAGAAAACAACAACTTGTTTATTGGAGAGAATCATAATACCAATAAAGAAACAACAATGGAATGTGCTTCTTCTTCTTTTTATGCTTCTACTTCTACCTCTACTACTTCTATGCCGTCTCTGATGACTGAGGTTCATCAGAGCGGCGAGGATGAGAAAAAGAAAGGAGGAAGATTGATGAAGAAGAAGACGAAGCCGAGGTTTGCATTTCAAACAAGAAGTGCAGATGATATTCTTGATGATGGTTACCGATGGAGAAAATATGGACAGAAATCTGTGAAGAACAGCATGTATCCAAGGTACGTACGTAGTACAAAACAAAATTAATAATAATAATAATAATAATAATAATAATAATAATAATAATAATAATAATAATATGCCATGTTCTTTAATTATTTGTCGTTGAAAGCATGAATCTCTAACATTAGACAATATTAAGAAAAATCAAAATTGTATACTAAAATTAGCTACTAAAATCAATCATCAACTATGAAGTGTGGGCATTTTGTTGAGTTCTCATGTCTGCGTGTCGAACACATTTTCGACACGACACTCACCGACACGGGCGTATCTGCTGTGTCCAACCGTGTCTTAATAAAAAATAAAAAAATTTTCTTCGGACACGTCTGGACACACCTAAATACCATCACGTGTCAGCGTATCTAATCTTATTTTTAACATATATATTTAAAATAAATTTAGATATAGTATATATTATTATTTATTAAAACAAAAATATTTTAAATACTTGATATAATTAAAATAAGACATTAAAAATAATTAAAAATTTTAATTTATATTTTAATATCAATAAAATATTAAAATATCATTACGATTTATCTAAAAAATAGTTTATATTTTATATGTATGCGTATCACGTGTCATGTAAAATTTTAAAATTCGCGTGTTGGCGTGTCCCATGTCGTGTTGTGTCCCGTGTCCGTGCATCATAGATCATCAATGTATTTGTGTGTTAATATATGTATAATTTAATTTATTTTCAATGTGAATTTGTATTCTAACATGTATTTTATACTAATAATTGATTTTTATGGTTAATTTTAGTATACATGTAGTATAGTCGTAAAAAAAATTATAACAAAAATAAGTTAATAAAAATTTAGTATATCATCTAAAAATTGAAAATTGTACGTATACTATGTTCAAAATTTAAAAGCTAGATATTTAAATTTTATATTGACTAAATTTTTATTATTTAATTTTCTCATATTTACTATATATATTATACAATATTAATAAAGAGGATTTTAGAATTTAATCACTTTTTGGTGTCTAGCTTTAATTTTAAAAATAATATTCTATTTTTTAAAAACACAACAGTTATTTGATATCTTTTCCTTTTTTTTTATTTAACTTTTTTCAGTTGTATACAACAACATAAATTTCAAAACTTGTCTATTGAATAATGATGAGCTTCAAAAAGTAAAATAAAATAAAACGAAATGAATTGACATATAGGTGCGACATTATAAACTGGACAAGAGGGCAACAATAATGTCAAAAATTATATATTGACATTTAACGGTATATAAAAATTAAACTATTCTCTCATCCAAATATCCAATTGTTTAGTTTGGATAATGATTTAAAAAAATTTACGTCTATATCAGACTTGCAAGCTGTGTGACTTGAGATTATTTAATTTGGCATCAGTGATAAAGGATTATATAACTGAGATGAAATATGATGAGAAAAAATACAATTATTGAACAAACAAATACTTTGCTCCTATATGTGATGTTTAGTTTGATAATAATAATAACAATTTCCTTACGTTATCAATAACATTTTTATTAATTTCTGTTAATTCTTATTTATGACTATATTTAATAAAAATATCTTTGTAAATATATCTAATAAAAATATCTTTTTTTATAGTTTAATCTAATAAAAATATCTTTATAAATATATTTTTTAAATATATTTTTTATACATATATTTAAAAGATAATAATTAATTATTATATATTAACAATAAATTAATAGATAATATATTAATATTTTATACTTTTTCTAATAATAAATCAATCAATCCCTCATATTCTCATTTTTTTTTGTTACAAAACATGGATGATGGGGCAATGAATTAAAGAAGCTACTACCGGTGCACTCATCACACATGCAATGTGAAGAAACAAGTTCAAAGGTTATCCAAAGACACAAGCATAGTGGTGACAACTTATGAGGGAATTCATAATCACCCATGTGAGAAGCTCATGGAAACCCTAACTCCTCTTCTCAAGCAAATGCAATTTCTAGCTAGCTTCTAATTATAAAGTATAAAGTTCTAACGGTGACATTACTGAAGCTTCTCTATATCTGCTTAGCAACATGCACATGTAATAATAACTTAATTATTTTTAATTTATATATATGTATATCTAAATCCCTAATTATGTAATTTTCCAACATTAAGTACAAATTATACACATTACAAGTTAATTTTTATACTTTTTATTATGTACCCCAGCCCTTGAATACAATTAATGTTATTGAAACTCTATGTACACAAAATGTTTATTGTTACTTATTTGATAATTTTCAACTTATATATATATATATATATATATATATATATATATATATATATATATATATATATATATATATATATATATATATATATTGAAGCATAAATAAATAAATAAATAAAAGTAGTCTAGATTGATGTCTAGTTGAACAAATTAAATCAGATTTGTTTGAGATAAATCCAAGGCTATTTATAAAGAGGTGAAGTAGTTCTTGATGTAAAATCTAAGAATAGTATTAGGAGGAACCACCACTAAAACTAATAAAATAATGGAAACATAATTCATTGGGGAAAAAGTAAAAAAAAAAACTTAGTCTACCAAAAATCAATATTAGTTGATAAAATATTCTAAAATATTTTTATTTTCTAAATTCTGAACATTTTAATAAATATTTACTATGTTATTAAAATTAAAGGTCATAGCTAGGTGTATGTAATTTTCTTCAATAGTCAAATTCTTAGTGCTATAATTTCTAAGAGTCAAAATTTGATAGTTTATTCATAGTAATATATACATGCATGTAGATATATAAAGTTAAGTTAAAGAATATTAAAAAAAAAAGCAAAGAGAAGAGAAAAAGAAAGCTAATGGATTACTCTTGTTTTATGGTCTAAGAAATTAAATAATTCTTAGCTTTTTTGAAAATACCAATAACATATAAAAATATTATATAAATATTTTTTTGTATATTTTCCTAATATTTTATATTTTAATATTAAGAATATTTGATAAAAAAATAAAAATTATATTTTTATATTTTAAAAAAATATAAATATATAAAATACAATTATCACTTGTCATCATTATTTTTATGCTGATGAAGCAAAGAATAATGCATGGTGAGTTCAAGGCTAAAAAATTTATATATGAATAATTTTAATGTGAAATACAAAAATATTTTATTATTTTAGTGTTTTACATAGTTGTGGTGGTAGCACAAAACGTTATTGATGTTTTGTAATAAAAAAAATTAATTATAAAAAAATAAAATGTTATTGACATTTTATAATAAAAAATATTATTTTAATTATTAAAATACAAAACGTTACTGATGTTTTGTTAAAAATATATTATTTTAATTAAAAAAACACAAAACGTCATTGACGTTTTGTAAATGGCCATAGTTGTGTTTAACACACAGTTTAGTTTATGATAAAGGATTTCACCTCTAATAATACAATATTAAAAAAAAAGTTCTGAGTTTAACTTTAACACCTCAATTATTTTCACCCACACACTTGCATGCAAATTATTCATACCGTGCATGACAAGGACCCTTCCCGCTTTCAACACGTGTCCATCACGTGTCGGCAGCGAGCATAACGACAACCCACACGTGTCAGTATCAGCAACATCGCATAGTTATAGGATCAAGATCAATAAGCCTCATCCACTCCTATTAAAAACAACAACCCATATTGAAGATAATCAGAGTTAGTTCTTGTTTGTTTCAATTCATAGTTTGTTGTTATTATTGAAAATGGCTCAGTTACTGGATAAAGCGAAGAACTTTGCAGCGGAGAAGATAAGTGACGTGGCGAAGCCTGAGGCGCATGTAACTGACGTGGACTTCAAGCGCGTGAGCAAGGATCACATTGAGTATTTGGCCAAAGTCTCTGTTCAGAACCCTTACTCTGCTTCTATCCCTATTTGTGAGATCAAATACTCTTTCAAAAGTGCTTCAAGGTATTTTTCATTATTCTTCATCTCTTGTTTTTTTCTTAGCTTCATTCTTAACTAATAGATGAATTATCTCTACCAATAGTTGTTAAATGAATATGAATCTATGTATATGCTATATGAATGTAATAGGTTTGTTAAGTATGGATTTTAATTACATGTTAATTGAGAACAACTTTTTTTTTAATTGCATATTTTTTATTCAGTTTAATTACTCTATTGATCCTGTAAATACGAAATTTTTAATTAGATTTTTATATATATATTTTTTTAATTGGTTTTTGTACCAAATATTTTTTCAATTGAATCCTTTTTGGTAGTGATTAGTTTAATTGTATAGAGACCAACTTAAAAAAAATTGGTATAAGGACTCGGATAAAAAAAATTGTAGGAATTCAATTAAAAAACAATTTGGTACAAAAACTCAATTAAAAAGAAAAAAATTTAAAGACTTAATTAAAAATTTTGTGAAATTACAGTACCAACAAAATAATTAAACTTTTTTACCCTAAATTTAAAGAGAGAACAATTTTTTTTTTATTTTAAAAGAACTTATTCTCTAAAGAGTTATTCATATATTGAATCAATTATGATAAAATACATTTATATCAAAAATAAAAAATTAATTATTATATTTTAAAATACTATATATATATATATATATACAAAAATTTATAGTGTTTGATTTGATGGTTAATTTTATTCATGCACATAATATTATTTATATTAAATTCAGCTGATGTTGCTTCTTTTTTTTTTTCCTGAAAATTGAATTTAATTTGATATGGTTAAAATTAAAGGGAGATAGCAACAGGGAGAATACCAGACCCAGGATCACTGAAGGGTAAAGACACAACAATGCTGGATGTGCCAGTGAAGGTACCTTACAATGTATTGATGAGCTTAGCCAAGGACATTGGTGCTGATTGGGACATAGATTACCAATTGGACATTGGTCTTGTTATTGATCTTCCAGTCATTGGAAACTTCACTATTCCTCTCTCTCACAATGGGGAGGTCAAGCTTCCATCACTCTCTAGCATGTTCAGCAAAGAAAATTAGTGCAATAAAGTTTATTAATTGTTCAGACAATTAATAGATGCTATTATTTGTTGCGACAATTAATAGATGCGACAATTAATAGATGCTAAATAAGATAAGTTTTAGGTTTTTTTTTTTTATCTCATTAGCATTATCGTAAATTTAAAGTTTTTTTTTTAATTTAAATTAGTGTTGTTACACATGTAGATGTGCAATTGTGCATGCATAGTGCGTGCGTATGCTTTTAAGTAGTAGTGCTACTTTGTTCCATACATGTTTGTATCTATGATTGTACGCATATATAGTATATGCTTTGGAATAATTATATTATACAAGGCGTTTTGTAATAGTATTCTCTTCGTAGCTTTTAAGCAGGTTGATCTATTTTGGATGGAACATTATTGTGATTTTCATGGCTGTGTTGGTGTACACTTACAAGAGAAGAGGATGCGTTGAACTAAAAGTTTCAATTGAATTATAAAATAATTTACACATGACGGAAACAAATAAGCAAAATCAAGAATGATAAAAATAAAGTATGGCTTACTAACAGAAAGGGGATGTAGCTCAGATGGTAGAGCGCTCGCTTAGCATACGAGAGGTACGGGGATCGATACCCCGCATCTCCAACTGCTACTGTATTTTTTTTTTGTCTAGTTATATTGTATGCAACAAACTATTTGAAAAAAATATATAAAAAATACATATATTTGAATGTGACAATAATCAATTTGTACTCGGTTATGGAATTAAAAAAAAATCTGTTTCAAACTTAAAATGACAATACTTCTTGTTAACTCGTCATTCCAATCTTCTAAATTAATCATAATTTGGACTAATGTAGTAGTTTTGATTTTGAAGAGAATATCACTCTGACCCATCATGACTAGAGGTTGAACAAATTTCCAATGTTCGCTGTTCATGGTTTTCTTAGTCGTGTACTCATGCAACTTCTTATTGTAATTTATATTTTTTCTTGAAATAAATCAAGGTTCTAATCCTTTAATTTCCGTCTAAAAGGTGCTCCTTGGGCATGATTTGACTCTTTAAGATTATTGAATGAAAGAATGGTTTCGTTAATTAGGAATGCAAATTTATCAACGCGGTAACAGCCACCTTCTAGAAGTGTATGTGATCCATTAATTTGTTCAGACATAGAATGGAAAATATATAAGCCAAGGTTCTACAGAAATTAATTAGTACATCACCGCTATCTTATTGCATGTCCCTCTCCTAGGCTTGTAGCACAATCTATCTAATATATATATTTATTGTAAATATCGAGCAAAAAAAATTTTAAAATTTACAAAAAAAAAAATTAGTTATGCACCTGTACAATTAAAAGATGACATGAGGAAAAAAAAACTTAGCATTATTACACTAGAAAATAAATAGTCTTTTTTATTTAGATAATTGAACAAGATGTATATACAGCCTTTTTTTTTCCAACAATACTATAGAAATTTAAATTCTATAAGGTGAGATAATTTTATCATTTCGGCCAATAAAATTTAAAATAAAAAGGATTTGCAAAAGTTCTATTAAATCCAAAGGAAAATAATCTTTTCTTTTCCGGTGTTTAAAATTGTAGATGTATGATGTTGTTACTCTTGCTTTGTATAGTTATTCTACCTTGTGCTACACTTACAAAATAGGTACCAAACTAAGCTACTTATAATTCACCCTAAACCTTGTTGGTAGTGATATTATAAGAAATTCTATTGAATAATCTTATAATTTACATGTAGATAACAGAAACAATTTGTTTCCATATGCAAATGCCCATGTGTAATAATAATACTAGCTAGTACTAGTGCTATTTATTCAAGGCACAAACACAAAGTCTATTGAAGTATTGGCACAAATGACAAAACAACACTATGTAATAATAAGACCGTGTCCAAATAGCGTAAACATAAATAAAAACAGGCAATGTTGTTTACGTGTCTTTTATTAATTTTCTTTTTAATTTAAATAGAAAATCTTTATTTTATTATCCGATCCCTTACTAACTTCAAATATATAGTTTCAGTTTTACACTTGAGTAGATGAGCTGACGCAAATGTATTCTGAAGAAAGAAAAGAATGTAATATTTTTTGTATAGTACGATAAATTTATAGACTTTAATTTTGATATACTGATGGTATAAAATGTTTTATACAGTTGTATAATTACAGTTATTTTTTTAAATGGTCATCTACGCGATTAATAGAAAAAGTAATTATTTTTACTAATATGGTATTATGTAATTGAATGTATGTGTAAAACGATTTTACACTCACAGTGTATCAAAAATTAAATTCATATTTATATGCTAAAATAAATATTTAAATTAAATTTTATATTTAAATTTAAAGTTTTACTATTATTAAAAAATTGGTCAATTAAAATAATAAATTGTCTTTGTAAATCTAATAAAATGTAGCAAATATATGGTAAAAATTATGTGAATGCATTTAGGTCCAATTTGGATAAACAATTTAATTAAGCTCTTTTGATAAAATAGTTTAAATAATAAATGATTATATTAAAAATAGCTTATAAATAAGTTATTTTGTATTTGAATTTTTAGTTCTAAAAGTACTTATTTTATAGAAATATGATAAAAAGTATTAGTATTATGAGTTTATAAGCTCCTAAATAGTTTCTTAAAAAAATAATTTGATTTTGAAAATTATACCAAACATTAATACTACTACATACTTTTCATAAATCATAAACTCAAAAAAATTACTTTTAAAACTTTTCAAACAGACCTTAGTTCTAACATTCTTGACTAAATAAAAAAACGTTTCAGTAAAAGTTGATTTAGCAATTTTATGCAATTTTTTTCAAAAGTACTACAGTCTGTGAAAAAATAAATATTCTCTTTTTAATTACACTTATTTTTAGATAATGAAATATTTAAGATACCGCATTTCTTTTCTTAATGCATCCACATTCCTTCTTTCTTTTTCATTCTTCTTAAAAAGGTCAAAGAGTATAAATCAAATTTCAAATCAAATTAATTAACATGAGTCACATGCTTGTGTGACCAAAAAGAAAGGGAAAATAAACACAACTACTATAAATATTCAAACTAAGTAACAAACAAAAATAAATTCAAATCCAACCACCATATCTTCATCAATTTCTCCATTCACTTCTTCCCTTTATCAAAACCTCATCAAATCAACCATGGCAGAAATTGATCAAGTTAGACCCTTAGCCCCATCAAGAGACCAACAAAGTAGTAGTGATGATGAAGAAGCTCTCATCAAAAGCAAACATCTTAGGAGAATCAAATTATGTGGATGTGTAAGTGCAATTTCTTTATTAATATTTGTAATAGTAAGTGTGATTTTATCATTCACAGTTTTTAAGGCCAAAGATCCCATAGTTACAACTAATAATATCACACTCACAAACCTAGACTTTAGTGTAAATTTAAATCCTATGACTCCTAGTGTTAAGGTTAACATGTCTCTTTTAATAGACATGTCTATTAAAAATCCTAATTCTGCATCCTTCAAATTTCGTAATGCAACCACGGCCATAAACTACCGTGGGGTAGCCGTGGCCGAGGTGAAGAATCCGCCGGGGATTGCCAAGGCTAGGCGAACATTTAGGATGAATGTCACGGCGGATGTGTTGGCCGACCGGCTCGCGACTAGACCGGAATTGTTTTCGGATGTTATGTCCGGGCACATTACCTTAAATACCTACACAGAGATTTCAGGACGTGTTAAGATTTTGATAATTAAGAAACATGCTGAGATTAAGATGAATTGCACTGTGAATGTTGATTTTTCAAGTAAGCAAGTTCAGGACATGAATTGCAAACGTAAGGTAAAAATTTAGGCATTATTTGAATTTTCGTTGTAATAATTGTTCTTCAATATATCTTCTCTTTATTTATTCATAGCTGAGTTTGTTTAGAGTCTTCTATTTTTGCTCTGCTTTTCTAGGCCTAAATTTATGTAATAATAGAAATTAATATAATTCTAGATTATACATTATATATACATATTCCAGTTATCCAGTTTGTTTTACATAAACATGGTACAAAATAATCTAGTTGTGATTTTCTTCTGTTAATTTTTGCATATGAATTTCATTAATTAGTAAATTGTATCCTCTGCATATGAGCTATAAGGCCTTGTTTGGATATCTTTATATTTTTATTTCAATATCCCATATTTATAAACAATCAAAACCTTAAGTAGCTACTAGAGCAATAAAAGATTAACTTGAATATCAATTTTTATTAGCCAAAACAATTGACCATGAGTGTAAGACTAATAACACATGCATGGTGCATAAGACTATAACCAAAATACAAAAACAAGATATAATAAAGACAAGATGACTCAAAACACAATCTCTAACCAAATCGTTCCTTTGAGACCTATAATTGTTATCAATTTAATCTAAGTTAAAATTTGAGTTTATTTGTTTAATTTAGGAATGAGTTTAGGGTTTATGTTGATCACTTTGTTATTTAATGTTATAATTGTTATCACTTTTAGTTAGAGTTACAATAAATTTATTCACACCTAGTACATCAATTACTTGAATGAATAATGGATTATTATTTCCAACCTCATCATTATCTTTGTTGAAAAAAAAATTCCTATTTATTTCCAATATATTCCTTCAATTCAAATTCAGTATACACACACACACACACACACACACACACACATATATATATATATATATATATATATATATATATATATATATATATATTGTCGTGGACAAATGGTATTCTATAATCTAGCTATAAAATTTTAAAAAAATGTTACATAAATATTATGCAGTAGTAAAGTAACTAAAATTAGTGGAATAATAAATATTTTACGACAAAATAGTTAAACTTTTTATAAACATAAAAAATAGTTATTTTATATTTAAATTTTTAATTTTAAAAATACTTATTTTATAAAAATGTGATAAAAAATAATAGTATTATAAGAGAAGTTATTTTTTTAACTTCTTTATAAATTTTTAAATACTTTTTTAAAAAATTATGTTTTAATTTTGACAATTGCATCAAATATTAATACGACTATTTTTTATATTAAAAACTAAAAAAAATTACTTTTAAAGCTTCCAAACAGACCTTATTTATCCTTCTCTCATTAAATGTGAGGTAAAAATAATTTAGTTAATAGTTGGTAGTTGGTCCAATAAAATAAGGGAACTCAGGAAGGGGCTGTGTGATGATGAATGTGACTGTGGCACAAATTGTCAATATCTAAGTATAGAAGCAGCTATAGATATGCATATAAATTTTCTTAATTCACACAGCATTAAATGAGTCAAAGGCAAATCCTACTAATATATAGTCATGAAATTATCATTTTTATGAGATAAATAATCATAAATAGTTTTTTTTATGACCAGTTATAATTTTCAGTTTATTGAATTAAAAAATGAAAAATATATATTTTTTAAATTTAGAATATATTTTTCAATGTATTGATGATTTTTTCCATTTACTTAAAAAAAAAAAAACTTAGCGGAAAAGATTTAGGATGATTTTAGTTGAAAACTTGTTATCAATAAATATCATAGTTTGGCAGATTTGGAATAACATTACGGTCGGGTCCTGAGGTTATTAGTAAGGTTATTTATTTTTAAGTGTGCTGAACAAGAATGGATAGAGATATTTCACCTAACATCCTTCCAAATCACAATATTCACCATACATAATCTTAATCTCCGATGTCCGATCCCTCTCTCTCGAATACTTTATACCTTCAATTTTGCAGATAGATAAAAATATAATATTAAAAAAAATACTATGTTAATCAATTCAACTGACTAATTAGAATACATAGCATATACAACTAACATTTACTGGTCCGTTTAAATAGTATATAAAATTTTTTATTAGTTCGTTTAAACAAGTATCGAGAGTTTGAATTATGTATTGTGTATAGAGTAATTTATTGATCAACAATAAAATTTTTAAATAAAATTTTGATTTACAATAAATCAATCTTTGACCTATTATACCGAAGAATATATATATATATATATATATATATATATATATATATATATATATATATGAAGTAAAAATGCTTTGTTGTATATATAGCATATATTAGGTATTAGAAGTTGTGTAGATGTATATGAAGTATAAATACTTTGTTGAGTTGTTCTGTTCGCGTGTCGGATACATTTTAGATACGGCACTCATCGACACTCGTTCGACATGTTTAACTGCGTGTTTTAATAAAAAATAAAAAAATTTCTCCGGACACGCCTAAATACCATCACGTGTTAGCGTGTTCAGTCTTATTGTTAACATATATTCTTGAAATAAATTTAGATATAGTATATATTATTATTTATTGAAACAAAAAATATTTTAAATATTTGATATAATTAAAATAAAATATTAAAAAAATAAAATAATTAATTTATATTTTAATATTAATAAAAAATCAAAATATCATTACGATTTATTTAAAAATTACTTTATATTTTATATGTACGCATGTTCCCGTATCTTAAAAGGTTTTAAAATTTGCGTGTTGGTCCGTGTCGTGTCGTATTTCGTGTCCGTACATCATAGGTAGATATATATTATAGATTAGTTCTTACTTGTCTTTTTTATTTATTGGTTAATATACCTATCATCTTATAATTAATACTAAAAGAATTATCAGAATTTATTATTTTTGGTTATTAGTTAATATTATTATTTAAAAGTATATAATAAATTATATTATTAAATTATTAAACTAAAAAAAATTAGACTAAAAAAATTAATTAATGGATTAGTTATATATAATGAATTCTTACTTCCAAAATTATATGCCATTAAAAAAATTTGATAATACATCTAACAGTTTTATATTTTCTTTTATGAGTTACACTACCATTTTGCTCGTTAGACGGCTCTAACCTTAATTACCCAATTGATTTTTTGGATAATTGACTTTATCTACAAAAAAATATATACCGTATATACCATGCAAGAACAAAATACAGATAAAAGTAAAACAGAGGAGGATGGAGTCATGGAGACACAAATTAAAGGCACAAATTTGAACAAAATACAAACTCTCTTTTTTTACCTATAGTCCATATGACATTTAAGAAAAGTGGGCACCTTCTTAACTTAATAGTCAACTCATTTAACTGTTAGTGACGCATACTATTTGTATTCACATTCATTATATATAAAAAAATATTCGGTAACTAAAATAAATTAGTTAAAAATAATTAAAAATTACTTTATTTAATATTTATTAATTATTGTTTAATATTAAACAAGGTAAATGTGGACTTTTTTTGTCTTCTTAGTAAAAAAAAAAAAAGAACTACAAATTTACAAAAAAAACCACAAACTCTATTATCTTTACTACCTATATATGGTGACGTAAATATTTGAGAAATAATAAAAAATAATTTAAAATAATTTTATATTAATTGTAATAAATACGTAATTATATATAAATGTTACATGTATAAAATTATAAGTAATAAATTAAATAAAACAACTTTAAATATATTATTTTTCAAACATTGCTAATGTAGTAAATCGGTATTGTTATTATGTATGTGAACACTTAAATTTGACATCAAAGAAATCTTTTGAAAAAGAAATAATAAGTGTCTAAATATAGTGTCTGCACATAGTGTCTGCATATAGTGTACATATATACAAATACCTCTCCATAAACAATTTATATCATTAAGAAAAATGGACCATTTCACAATCATTTTTTGGAATTAACTATATTAGTGATGCATATATTATTTGCATTTACTTTTGATCTTATAGATAAGATAATACTAATTTTTAGTTATTATTATTATTATTAAATGAGGTATATATATGACATTTCTATAAAATAGATCATATGTTTGATCTAATAATAATAAAATAGGATAAAATATTATTTTCGTCCCAATATTTAAGTAAAATTTTAATTTCACTATAATATTTTTTGTTTAAGGTAACCCTTATTTAAAGCAACATTTAATAAATGTTGTCTTAGATAGAAAAAGATAATATTTTTAATAAGTTGTCTTTGAGTATGATAAAGATAACAAAATTTTTGACCACCCACTAAAATAGTTGTCTTTAATATCTAAAACAACACTTAAAAAATATTGTATTATACAAAATTTAAGACAACATTTTAAAAAAATTTTTAACGGATTTAATATTATTCGACTGTTAAATTTGAATGAACAATTAACATGTTGAAAAGTTAATAACATTTAAATTTAGACATAAATCCACTAAAGGTTACTAAGCTAAAAAAAATTTTCTTTAATTCTGAAACGTTAATGATTAATTATTAGAATTTGAATTTTTTTTTTATAAGAAAATCAGAAAGAAATATTACAAAAAGATTTTGATTGTGTTTCTATAATATAAGAAAAAAATATTACTTAATAATTACATTATTAACAATTACGTCACTCACTCCATTCACTATTCGTATCAAATTTAATTTACATAAACCAACTAATAGGTTCTTAGCTTGTACAAGAGGATATATTAATTTCATGTTTTCCTCTGTGAAGGATGAGAACAATATAAGATCAAGTAATTAAATTATAAATTCTACTTTCATATTACAAGCTATTTTCATAGTGTGGCCTACACTATATTACATATAATACTCAAATCCTCTGAAATCTGAACTGTTCTTACTCAAATCATCATACACATTAAACGGCATGCATGCACTGTAATTAAGCATAAAAATAGAAAAAGAAATTGATACTACTAATATACTATACTACTATAAACTATGAAGAATAACCAAATCACTAAATGCATGCATTTATTATTATGCAACTACATATATATGCGAGTTAAGTGCTTGGAATTTATGGTGCCAACAAAAGTACATGCATGAATTGAGAAGCTCTAAACTCGTGTAATCATCAATTCATGCATGATAGATTGGGATTAATTAAGCTAATAATAAGTATTGTGTTTAGAGAGTTTATTAAACTTTTACCTGTAAAAATATTACAACTATATATATATGTTATTATATGTTATCTATATATTAAAAATTAATTATTAAATTAAAATATATATCAAAATATAAATATATAAATATATGTGTATATACAAATATATATTAATTAATTAATTTTTAGTATATATATAATATTTTTATTTAAACTTTTTAAAAATATTTATTAATATACAAACTAGAATATCAATAATTTTTAAACAAATAACCGTAATAAATACTTTATGAATTGCCAACCGTGACTAATAACTGAGATGTGGTGTGGATACGTGATTGACCCTAGAAGATATGTGATTTATGAGATAGAAAAATATCAAAATTATGGGCTTCGGGAATATATATATATATATATATATTATTGATTGGAACGTATTTATTGTAGTTTCTAAGCTTTTAAATCTTCTTCGATCCAAGATTCAATGAATATCAATTATACAGATATGTTTGAATGTGAAATACTGTTACTGTGTTACATGATAAACCAACCAAATTGGGCAAAATAGAAGATACGCATATATGATTCAAATATAATTTAATTAGTTTGAGTCGTGAATTAAGTGGTTTTATTTGGTCCAAAAGAAAAATCTAGAACAAATAGCACGAAATATTAATTTTAAATTGGTCCCTGCTCTCCAATTTTTACTCCATGATGAGTCAATTTGTTTAACAACATGTCATGTGATAGTTCATGTTACACATACATCAATCTTTTGTTAATTATGAATTTAATTTTTTATCTATTGACAACATAAAAAAATTTACGCAAATATTATTATTCAATAACATATTATTACATTACTAAAAAATATTTAACTTTTAAATTTATCAGTTAAAAATATTTAAATTTTAGAGAATAAGTCAATTTTTGGATCTATATATGCAAGTTGAAAGAATTTTTGGAGCGGTGCATGTATAAGAAAGGACGGGGCGAAGGGCAAATGATCTTTAAAATTTCATATAAACCCAAGTTAATTAACATAAAGAGTGTAAAGGTGAAATGATAAAAATATATTTTAAAATGTTTTTGTAATGTTAACGATATTTTATTAAAAAATTGTAACTAATTTAGGAACTTCATTAAAATATTAAATTTTAAAATGTTAGAACTTATTAAATATGATAAATTTTAAAAAATAAAAACTAATGAAATAATCTAACTTAAATAAATCTTATAAAATAATAGTTTAAAATTATGACGTACAGACATTGATATAGACACGATACAACATGACATATAGACATATAAATTTAAAATTTTTATGAGATATGAGAATATAATATATATATATATATATATATACAATATAAAATATTTTATAAATAAATTGTAATGATATTTTAGTATTTTATTGATATGAAAATATAAATTAATTTTTTTAATTATTTTTATATTTTTTATTATATAAAGTATTTAAAATATTATATGTTTTAATAATATATGAGTTAATACTCAATTTAACTCTTGAAATTTAAGGTTTGACTCAATTTGACCCTCAAGATTTTAATAGATTCAAACTGGATCCAAAATTTGTAATTATAGCTCGTATTAACTCTTAAGTTAATTTCCATTAACGACGTGTTAATTTGATACATTAACTCACTCTGATTTAGATTCTTCGCCCAGATTTCATGTGATAAAGACCTATTAGAATTTTTAGAAGCTTGAGTGCTGCTCACAAAGCCCCAGATTTTCCAAATTGAACTTGTTATTGTCGACTTCGTGAGGATGTTAGAAACCCAGTCAAATTTTAGTAGATCTAGTAGATCTCAGTCACATAAAACTTAGGTAAAGAATCCAAATTTTGGCAAATAGTTAATATGCAAAATTAATATGTCGATCACAAAAATTTGTTCAGGGACTGTCACGAGTTACTATTATAAATTTTAGGGTCCAAATTGAGTCAATTGTAATTTTAGAGATCAATTTGAGTTCGACTACAAATTTCAAGAACCAAATTGAGTATTAACTCAATAATACATACTATTTTTAAACTCATTTCAATAGTACACGTTAAAAATATAGCTAGACATGCTTATATGTGATGGTGTTTAAATGTGCTCAAACGCGTTTGAATTTTTTTTATTAAGATACCATTGAATACAGAAGACACACATATTAAACAAATATTAATAAAAATTATATTCCAAATAGATAAGTTTTAGATTATTTTTGACTAATTTATTTTAGATACCAAACATTTTCAAATATTTAATTGCATCAAAATTCAACTAATTGGATAAAAGACTACACACATCTAATAAATTAAAAAAATTGATAAATATACACTTGAATCCACTATAGCAACACATATAATGCACCTATATGTGCAAAGCCAAATAGTGATCTCAAAATTTAATGCAAGGTTGCTCCATGAAAACAACCTTCTCTTAAATGCATCATCTAACGCTTCCACCCACCCCACTCCCCCACTTCACCATTCTCCTTCCATCACCCAAATTCTCTTCCTTCTCCTTCCACAAATGGATTATTCCCCTTTTTACCCCTCTCTTTTTCCTTCTTTCCCTTCTTCTTCTTCTCCTCCTCCTCCTCCCCCATGTCCTCTTTCTTTTCCTCTCCTCCACCGCCTCCACTGCCACCGCCACCACCATCCGCCGCCGCCGCCGCCTACGTCACCAACCTCGGATTCGGTTACTCCATAGCCATAGCACTCGGCTTCCTCTTCCTCCTCTCCACAATCATCCTCTCTTCCTACCTCTGCTGCCGCGCTCTCCGCCACAACAACGACAACAATAACCGCCGCAGGAACCAAAACGACGGTGTGGTTTTGCCACGTGTCATTTTCGTAGCTGAGAACGACGTTGAAAATAACCAGCCTGGTGGAGGAAACGACAGCGCCGTTTTGGGTCTGGACCAGATCGTAATTAACTCGTACCCTAAGTTTCAGTTTAACGGCAACAACGACGTCGATGTTGACAGCATGTGTTCGATTTGTTTGTGTGAGTACAAGGATTCGGAGATGCTGAGGATGATGCCGGAGTGTCACCACTGCTTCCACGTCTCATGTCTTGATTCGTGGCTCAAGCTTAATGGCTCTTGCCCTGTTTGCCGGAACTCTCCAATGCCGACGCCGCTACCCACGCCGCTGCAGGAGGTGGTGCCGCTCTCTCTCTATGCCGCTGATAGGAGGGGAAGGAGTTGAGTTGAGTTGACTTTTTTTATTTAACAAAAAAAAAGTATTTTAGTATAAAAATTAGAATTTAATTTTAATGCATGAGCATTTTTAACAGACCAATCAATTAAGTAATTGATCGTGTGAATAATCGTTCAAAAAAACGAATATAATTATATGATCCGTGCATCAAAATTAAATTTTAAAAATTATACATAGAAACATGTTTTTAGTTCTTTTCAATGGATGATTACTGGTTAGGTTGTTAGAATATATAATTTTCATATAAAAATAATTTGTTATGTCAAGTAGTTTAATTTACAAAATTAGTTAGTATGTTTATAAAAATACTATTCTAACAATATTTATGTGAATATTGAATAGGCACCTTTTAATTTATAAAATCTCAAAACTGTAGCTAGTTTTATAATTGTCTCTAATTGTAAATGTCTTTATGTTTATGTTCTGTTTTATACAACTATATATTAAACACATTGTTCTAAGATTTCTCTTCTTGTGATGAAGGTCTATAAGTATTTTTAGTTACTATGATAGTCATGTAGAGTGTATTCATTTTATACAATGCCAAGTAATTCATGTATGTACTTCATCGATTGGATCAATGTGTTAACATTCTAGATCTACTTGGTGGCATATATATGATCTAGTATATGGTGGGCATTATTATAAAATCGAGTATAATGAAAAATTTTTTGTCAAGAAAAAATTAAAAGAGTTTTTGTTATGAAACATTATTCAATCTTTTATACTATAATTTTGCGATCTCAAATCTACAATCTCAAAATAAATATAAAGAGATTATGCTATTTAAGTTATAGCTGGTTAACGTGTAATGTAAGAGTTTACTACTAGATAGCTAGGCTTGATGATGATTCAATGCAAGAAAGGGAGTTGACTCCCTTTTGACCTTTTAGGCATTTTCTTCAATCTTCATAATACTTTTTTGGGGTTTCTTGTGACATGGGTTTGTAACTTGCATTGGAAGTAGCTTTATTAGTTATTGCTAATCAAGAATTATGTTTATTATGCGGTGCACTCATGAAGAATTGCTTAGGCATTCATCAATAAATTGGATTTTAATGGAAGAGGGGATGGATAAAATTTGCAAAATCTTTTTATGTAATATAAGTACAATGAATTCGAACTTCTTGTAATATAGGATCATTCTTTGTTTTGGTTGATTTGACTTTAAGCTCTATTCTCCTTTCTTGTCTATTTTTTAATGATTTTTTTAAAGTAATAAGTCAAATAAGTTTTTAAATTTTTTTTCATAGACCTATAAGTCATAAAAGATACAAAAATAAGTACTTGAAAATTTTGTGATGGACTTTGAAATTATTGAAAAAAGATAAGCATCAATAAGTCTCTAAATAATTAAAATACTAGACTTATAGATCCTAAAATTTTACAACCATAGAAATGATTCATCGTTTTATTAAGAACTTAATTATAAGTTCACCGTTATAATTTTTCATAAATTTACTCGATACTTTTCTTCGTGAACCTATAAGTGCTTTGTTTTTTTTTTTTTTCCATGATATCCCTAAGTCCGATAGACTAAATACTAATTCGTCTTAGATTGAAATTTCATTTAAGGGTCTATTGTTGGCCAATGAATTGCTGCATGTATAAAGCGAAATTCGAATCCCAACACTTATTTAAGCGGACGAATGAGCTGACCACTCGGCTAATCCAAATTATTTTTTTTTTTTGACTTTGTACTTTTACTATTCCATAAAATTCTATAAATTCTGCAAAATTTTTGGTAAACCTACTCTTCTTGTTACTCTTTCAATTTTGGGGCCATCTTCAGAATAATAGTTAGTCAGTTACTGTTAGTAGTTGTTAGTAGGGTCCAGACCCATCTAGTTGTTGTGGTCATTAGTGGGAATCTTTGTATTATTTGAGGTATCACATTCATTCCCAGAACATGTGTTGTGTCCTGTTTTGTTGATAGCTACTTAGAATTAAATATTCAACTTTTATGATAAAAAATTGCATAGAATCATAGATATCCTACTTATTTGAGTAAATTTTATGATCACTTTTTGCTAATTGAAGTTGAGTATTTGTTAAGCGATCATCACTACATGACATTGCATCATCCACAAGGAAGCTTCTGATTTGTGTAGGAGACAGAAATTAATCATGGGTTAAAAAGAGAAAAGGAAGAAAACCTCTATTCTATTTGTGTGGTTAATTAATCCCATTTTAAATTTTTATGTATATAATTTTTAAATTTTTACATTAATCTTCCCTAATTTTATTTGTTCTCCTCTTCTAGAGTTATATCTTTTTTATATTCATTCCCTCTAAAAAATTACTCTAACTCTGCCCCTATAGTTGTCATTGGTAATAGTGGTTTAAATTCCCAGTGATCGGAGATGATGAGATAAATATTTGTTTTCATTTTTTAGAAATATATAATCATAGAATTGTTTAATTCTATAATATTATATCTTTGCCTTTTATTTTAAAATCTCTTTTTGTATTTATTTTTGTATCTTGATCTCAAACATAAACCAAACCCTACCTATATAGTGTCAAACTCTCTTCATTATTAGCGTTCTTTTCTTGTTTGTTGTTGAACACCAAATGCGTGGAGCACATGGAAAAAAATATTTTGATGCTTAAGTTAGCCAAACAATAAAAATTCAAAAAAAAATTATAAATAAACTGAGATTCCGATTATTGCAACAAAAATGTAACAATAAAAGAAGAATTAACGCAAAATTTGATCAAAGAGAGAAGAAAAAGAACGATTTAATGATTTTGAAATTCAAGGTACGTTGAACTCCACTCGTAACAAATTCAACCATTTTTTAGACCATTTTTAGTAAAAAATTCATCTCAATTTTTATTTATGACCCATCTGTCATAAAAAATAACTCTACCTCAACTTTTGCGTCATAAAAAGTAAATAAGAACTCAAAATATCTCTTTCTTCTCCATTAGGAGAAACTAACTTTAGTCCCTATTGTGGTCTCACTTAATTAATTAATTAATTAAAATACTTAAAATTAATGTAATTAATTTTTTTCAATAATATAACTTAAATTTATAAATTTAAAAATAATTCACTATTAAAAGATATTAATATTAAATAAATTCATATATAACAATAATACACAATATATAATTTGGGATTACACTAATTTGTAAAATTACTTAATACAAAGAAAAACACAATTAAGCTCTATAGTTGACGACAAGCATTGTGAAATTGCCATATGTGTTCAATCAAGTCCTCTTTCAATTGTCTATGTTGCTGTCTATTTCAAAATTGGGCATTTCTTTGGAGAAATTGATGGTATGGTGCAAAATCTTCTTCTCCCAACTGAGGTTGTGATAAGCCATTTTCGATATCATCATACTCTAAGCCTTGAGCAAAATTTCCTGCATAAGTGTCTCTTTCATCCTCAACAATCATATTATGCAATATAATACAAGCTCTCATTATGTTGGCAAGCTTTTTCTTTTCCCAAAAGCGAGCTGGACCACGTATAATTGCAAAGCGTGCTTGCAACACTCCAAATGCTCGCTCCACATCTTTTCTTTGCCCTTCTTGGTATTGTGCAAATAACTTGCGTTTATCTTCTTGTGGCTTTGAAATTGATTTGACAAATGTGGCCCATTCAGGATAAATACCATCTGTTAAATAGTATCCCATAGTGTAATTATTACCATTAATAGTATAATTTACCTCCGAAGCACGGTCATTTAGAATATCATCGAGCACTAGAGAACGATCTAACACGTTGATATCGTTATTTGAACAAAAAACTCTAAAGAACGAATGCCATATCCAAAGATCTGAAGATGCTACAACCTCAAGTACTATGGTTGCAACCCCACAATAACCACTCATGTACATACATTTTCACGCCTTTGGATAATTTTTCCATTGCCAATGCATGCAGTCAATGCTACCCAACATGCCAGAAAAGCCACGACCCTCTGCCATTTGTAGTAGTCGTCGTACATCATTTGGATTCGGTTGTCGCAAGTATTCATCCTCGAACACCGAAATGGCACCTTCAACAAATTTTTCAAGCATTTGATTGTAGTGCTCTCGCCTATGCGCACATAATCATCAACAGCATCAGCTGCTACGCCATATGCTAACATCCATATCGCAGCGGTACATTTTTGGAGTGGTGACAAGTCTCTTCTTCCAGTTGCATCAACCATCTGTTGAAAATACGGATAGACGTTTGAGAGAGCGTCTACTATCCGAAGGAACACATGTCTTCTCATTCGAAATCTCCATCGGAAAATGTTAGCATTATACACCGGTTCATCTGCAAAGTAATCTTGGAAAAGGCGATCATGTCCTGCTTCTCAATCTCTGTTGATCTATCTACGGGGAGTTGGGATAGAGATTCTATCGATATCTTCTTCTTCTGAATCTTCGATTAAACCGTAAACACTCATCGATCCAATTATCTATGATTGTGTTATCTTGCCGTCTTCTTTTGCCAAACAAAGCCTCATTAAACATATCATCAAAATTTCTATCCATATCTAAAAATGTAATTTTTAGTTCTCTTTCGAGGTGAGAAACAAGAGTTGAAGTGGAGTTGCAGAGTCATTGATAGTTGATATTTATAAGTGTGTCTGCAATAAGTACATACTCCTCAACGTCTAGTTTTACAACGGCTACTTAACGACTAGTTTTGCAACGGTTATTTAACGGCTAATTTTGCAACGGTTACTTTCATGAACAATAACGGCACAATAATATTGACTAATTTAAAAAATTACATCAGAAATAAATAAAACAAACTACATCACATATCAGTAATATGCAATAAAAATAAGAACATAATACATAACTCTACGAATACAAAGAACCATTAAGTAAACCACTTGGTGATGATTTTCTCACATGCAATCTCATGAAGAGCTCGTCGTTTTTCACTCATTGTAGACGTGTCAGCATTAAGTATTTGCAAATCCATTTCTCTTTTCCTTTCCTTGGCCATCCTTTCCATTTTCTTTTCCCTTTCCTTGGCCATCCTTTCCATTTCCCTTTCTTTTGCATTTATCTCCATTTCTTTAATATACCTCTGAGTTTGTAATTTTTGTTCTTTCATTGCCGCTTGAATTTGTAACTCCTTCTCTTTGATTGCCATAATCTTTGCTCTATGTTCCCTCTCCTCTTCTCTTTCTTTTTTCCTATCCATTAGTTCCTTTTCTCTAACATTCTTAATATCTTCCATGAGAAACAACTTTTTAACCACCAATGATTTTTTTTTTCGCTAAAATTTTTAGACATTTGTGCTTTTTCTTTATCTTTTCGCTTGCTCTTTTTTGATCCTTGTGGGCAAATGGGAGAGTCCACACCGGGTTCATCAGCCAACGGTGTTTCTGGGTTTGATGAGGATGAGTATGCTCTAGTTGCACTAACTTTGGTTTTCTTTGAGCCGCCACTCTGTGTAGGTAGTTGGCTTCTCCATTTTTGCTCCAACCGAAGCATGTTCCAATGCCTCTCAAAAGTGAATTTTTGACCATAATTTGTGGAATAAAGTTTATAGACAAACTCCTTTATATCATCAGCGTCAAACCACTCCTTATGTTTCGACTAGCTTGATCGTAGCAACCGGCAAATTGTGCAACAGCCTTGTTGATCTTATACCATTGTTTCTTACATGCAACTACCCCCATTATGATGTCGGAACAAAATTCTACACAGTAATTATGAATTCGACTCCAAAATGTTTCTCCCTTTTGATCGGTACCAACTATAGGGTCAGTTGAAACATTTAACCATGCACTTATCAGCATCTCATCCTCTTTCCAATGCCAGTGTTGAATACTATCTTGCCTTCGATCTTCAATATCATCATCATTGAGGTTGATAGCATCTAATCCATGAGGATTGGCAAAATCTGAATATTACGAATTTGGACTAAATTGTATAGGAGTCTGAGAGGATGGGTTAGAAGAGCCACCAACACCAGGTGAGTTATTTCTGTACGCACTAAATTAAGTTGGAAATGACAAGGAAGTTGGACTAACATTTTCGATGGAGGGGTTAAATATGGAAGAAAATGGAAAATGTGGTGTTTATGAATTTCGATTTTGTGGTTGGAATATAAGAAATTGATTATTATAAGAAGCTTGAAAATTGAAATTAGAAAGATTTTGTGGATTTGGATTTTGAAATGTATTCGGTAGTGTGAAGTTTTGATTTGGAACTTGAGAGTTTGAGGTTTGAGATGGTTAGGTATTTAGAATTTGAGAAAGTTTTGTAAGTAATTGAAGAAAGAGTTGAGTTGGTTTGAATCCATTTTTAAAAAAAAAATTACCAGAACTTTGATTTCGTAAACTTGGAAAAAGATGGAGAAGAGTAGTAGAAAGTGTGAGAATAGAAGTGTATCTAGCTGGTATATATAGAGTAACAAAATATTAATTTATTAATAATAACAGTAACAGAGTAACGACTAATTTTTAACTGCTAATTTTGCAATGACTAGTTTTACAACGGCTAATTTAATATAATAATATAAATAATATTCAATATTAATTATGACATAAATAATTAATATAAATTATTAATTAAATAAAAATTTAATTATTTAATTTAATTATTATTTAAATAATTAATATAAATTATTAATTAAATAAAAATATAGTTATTTAATATAATTAATTATTATAATTATTATTAAATTAATTATTATTTAATTATTTAATATAATTATTTATTTAAATAATAACTTGCCAAATGACAAGTTATTATTTGCTACTTCCAGTCCCTACTCAGAGGGATTTTGTTCCATCGGACCTTGTGCAAGGACCAATTCCATTTTGTTCCAACGGACAGGAACTCGTTTGTGTCAGAAAAGGTTACCAAGACACTCACCGTTGGAGATGGTCTTAGAACAAGTCCAATGTATGAGCCCCAATTCTACTTTTTCTGACACAAAAAAGTTCTAGCTGTTGGAGCAAAAGAAGAGAAGGTCCCTACACGGATTTCTAGAGGAACCAGGCCCTTTGAATGGAGACTTTGAGAAGCCAATAATAACTTGCCAAATGGCAAGTTATTATTTAAATAAATAATTATATAAAATTTTAATTAATTATATTAAATAATTATATTATAATAAATAATTATATTTTTATTTAATTAATAATTAAAATAATTAATTAGATTAAATAATTAAATTTTTATTTAATTAATGATTTATATTATTATATTTAATTAGCCGTTGCAAAACTAGCCGTTGCAAAATTAGCTGTTGAAAACTAGCTGTTACTATGTTATCATTATTATTAATAAATTAATATTTTGTTAATCTATATATACCACTTAGATACACTTTTATTTTCACACTTTCTATTACTCTTCTTCATCTTCTTCCAAGTTTACGAAATTAAAGTTCTGCTAATATTATTTTTTGTTTCAGAAAAATGGGGTTTCTGGTTCAAATAACGATATCAACGTGTTAAATTGTTCTCCAGTGTTCGATGATATTCTAAATGACCGTGCTCTGGAGGTAAATTATACTATTAATAGTAATAATTATACTATGGGATACTATTTAGCAGATAGTATTTATCCTGAATGGGTCACATTTGTCAAATCAATCTCAAAGCTACAAGGAGAGAAACACAAGTTATTTGCACAATACCAAGAAGGGCAAAGAAAAGATGTGGAGCGAGCATTTGGAATGTTGCAAGCACGGTTTGCAATTATACGTGGTCCAGCTCGTTTTTGGGAAAAAAAGAAGTTTGCCAACATAATGAGAGCTTGTATTATATTGCATAATATGATTGTTGAGGATGAAAGAGACACTTATGCTGGAAAATTTTGCTCAAGGCTTAGAGTATGATGATGTCGAAAATGGCTTATCACAACCTCAGCTGGGAGAAGAAGATTTTGCACCATACCATCAATTTCTCCAAAGAAATGTCCAACTTTGAAATAGGCAGCAGCATAGACAATTGAAAGAGGACTTGATTGAACACATATGACAATTTCACAATGATTATCGTCAATTATAGAGTTTAATTATGTTTTTCTTTGTATTAAGTAATTTTACAAATTAGTGTAACCCCGAATTATATATTGTGTATTATTGTTATATATGAATTTATTTAATATTAATATCTTTTAATAGTGAATTATTTTTAAATTTAAATTTTAAATTACATTATTGAAAAAATTTAATTACATTAATTTCAAGTATTTTAATTAATTAATTAAATAGGATCACAACAGGAACTATAGTTAGTTCCTCCTAATGGAGAAGAGAGAGATGCTTTTGAGTTCCTATTTACTGTTTATGACGCAAAAGCTGATGTGGAGTTACTTTTTATGACAGGTGGACCATAAACAGAAATTGGGATGAATTTTCTGCTGGAGATGGTCTTAGGTCCCATTATCCCTCCTCTCTCACTATATTCCCCTCGGGACCTAACTAACTCTCTCCATCCCATGTTTATTGTGCACGGACACTCACTTTCCTACTTGGTAGTCCTTGGTCTAATACGGAGCTTGTCTTACTCTCTTATTTCTGGATTTTGATTTTCTAAATTTTGAATCAAGAGAGAAAATATTCAAGGATGAGATATCATACTTTATTCTATTAAGTAAAAATTCAAAATTTAAAAGATCTAAATTTTCTATTTCTAATTGGACTTGCTACTTCTTGCCCTTCTTTGGCAGGTGCATAAGCTGGGTTTTCCATTGGGCCTTCCATCGAGTCAGTTTGCTGAACCGGATTAGAGTTGACGTTCGCATTAACTATCCCCTGCTCGATAAACACCTTGTCCTCAAGGTCAAGATCTAAGAACAAACGTTAGAGCTCATCCTTGTCGATCCAACTTGTCTCTTCGGGAGGTGACCCTGCCCATTCCAGCAACACCTGTTCGATCGGCGCCCCCTCTCACGTAACGATGTGACGTCCGATTATCGGCTTATCGCAGTTGGGAGGGACTGGAAGGTCGTGGACGTCGTTGTTAAAGCCGGACTTCCCATTGGTAGATTCCAAATTTCCCATGATACTCTTTCAGCATAGAGACGTGGAAGACTAGGTGGATAGTGCTCCCCTCCAACAACTCCAACCGGTATGCGAGCTTTCGAACTCGCCACTACACGTGGTAAGGCTCGAAGAACTGCCGACGTAACTTCGGGTGTTCCTTGAGGAAGAGAGAAATCTGCCGGTATAGTTTAAGTTTCAATAAAATCCAATCATCCTCCTTAAACTCTTTATCTCTATGATTTTTATCTATTTGCTCTTTCATTCTCTGCGTTGCTTGTTGCAGGTAAAATCTCAATTCATCATTAAGGATCTCTGTAATGCACAAAAACTGATCCACTTCCAATACTAGAGAAGCTCCAGAGATATAACTTGGTGGAAGGTTCATTAGAAACCCTTGTAATGCTTCATGGGGTGTCATCTGGATTACAGAGTGAAAGGAGCTATTATTGTAGCAAAACTCAATTTAAGGAAGGAAGGAAATCCAACACTCTGGTCTAGAATGGGTGAATACTAGCAAATACTGCATCAAAGAACAATTTGTATTTGATCATCACTCTGAGGATGATAAGTTATACTATAATATAGTCTAGTTTTATTATGCTCAAACAAGCTCCGCTAAAATTCAATGAGAAAAATTAAGTCGTGGTTTGATACAATAACAGCAGAAAAGTCATAAAACTTGACTATGGACACAATGAAGACCATACCAACGGATGCAACAATAAAGCCGGGACACAACTTTAAAATGGGCTGTCTTGCTAAAGCGCGCGGTCCACGACCACCATAATGGCCGAGTTATGCTAATTAGATCAAAATCCAAACTCAGTATACACTTTGCCCAAATTATGTTTTACCAATTTTATAGTTTTTTTTTTCGAATATCATTTTTAATTTGATGTTATAAGGTTTTATGAATAACTTCTTTTTGAGCTGCATACGTTGCTGAGGAAGGGAGGTATTGCACTCACCTTTGAGTGACTACTACTTTTCTTTGACAATACATTAAATTGATTAGGATACTCATAACATGCACAAATAATTTACAAAGTTTTTCATTCTAGTACAACTTCTGAAATTTCAATCAAATATCCAAATTCCAAACATGCACTAAATCCAAAAATAAGACATTGGTAAACCATAACGATTGTTTTTGCTCTCCTCTTTATTCTTGAGTTAAAACTCGAAAATATCTTTTGTTTTGTGTTAACAAATTAAGACCAAATTCTTAATTTTGTGTTTTGCTCTTATCATAAAAATGACCGTTCAAATTAATATGTTAGTTAATAAGCTTAAATATTAGAATTTGGTTCAATAATTTTTTTTAGTCAGATGAATTGAACACTTCTAATTCTATATATTACGTCATAAATTTACACACATATTATTTGGGTTTTATTCATTATTTGACCATCATTAAATCAAATAATAAAGTTTGGTTCAATAATTTTTTTAATCGGATGAATTGGACATTTTCAATTTTATATATTACATCACAAATTTATATATATAATATTTGGATTTTATTTATTATTTGACCATCACTAATTTTAAATTCAAATACAGTATAGTGCAAGGACTAATTCGTCGCAGTACTGAGCTCTATTTAAAGGTTTGTTGTTGGCCAATGGGTTACTTCATGCAAAAGGCGGGATTCAAACTCCCGACATTTACTTAAGCGGACTAGTAAGCTAACCACTAGACTAATCCAATTTGGTTTCTTTTTGGTGTACTTGTTAAGAGGCACACAGATCCTTCACAAGATGGAACCTCAAGCTTGTGTTTTTTTTTTTTTTTCAGTTTTTGGTCTATGTAGTGAAGTTAGCCCAATTTCAACATAGCGGTACGGTCTCTTTTACCATAAAACAAATACAAAAAATGAAATCTACATTTTTTTTTCCACTTTTTAAGCAAATTAAGTACCAATTATTTAGATACCATAGAATTTTTCTAATAGTATATTGTTGTATTGAAATTATTAGTAGGCAACCAAAATGTACCTTTGTTGAGTGATTACATATTGACACAGCCTTGTGTAGTTAATTATTTTACCAAAACTAACAAGATTGAATTATGTACTTGCATATTAAAAGTTAATCTTTTGATTAATGGCCATATTTAATAAAAAAATTTAAAAAGAAATTCTAACAGTTTAATACTTAACGATTTCTGGGTGACTACAGAATAACAATAATTTAACATCAATCTTAGTATTATGAGTATTATTTGAAAAGAAAAAATTTAGAAAGGCTAACATTTTTATTAAAATTTGAACAATACTTAATTATTAAAATAAAAATAAATAATTTTATATTATTAAAAATATTAATAATAACTAATTAATTATTACAAATTATAAAATCTATTGACTTTTACCCCCATCTCGTCTGAAAATTAGTGAGGCCTCAACGTGGAAGACAGTACTATGACGTTAGCTCCACCTTCCACCACAAAAAGCACCAAGCCGACCAAGACCCCAATTCACCATTTAATCCAATCCGTAGCCGCCACGTGTCTCATCCCATTCACCTATCAGTCACTTCTTTCCGAAAGTACCCACTCTCAGACAAGTAGTACTATGCTAATTGCTAACTTTGGCACAATTTGAATTGGGTTAGCAACTTGGTGAAAATTTGAAATGGAGTATTATATTTTTTATATTAAAAACAATTATTATAGAAACCATAGAACTAATAATTGATTCAATAATTTTGCACGGAATGCCATTATAGTAACATCATGCGTTCAAAAACTAGTTTTGAATGAAACTTTGAAAAAGATATTATAGAAAACGTAACAATTAATTAACTTATACTTAGGTGCAAAATATAAAATCATATATAAAAATTTTCCTTTAATTAGCTATATTCTTTAGGAAAATTTTTCAACCAAAAGGATTACTTTTAATATATTGTAAATACAAAATATTTTATAATTCTAGTTAATTATATTTAATTATTTAAGTAATTTTTATATGCTTATAGTAAAAGTGTAAAACTTAAAATTTACTAGTGTATAAACCCGCACGGGAAAATTTATAAAAGTAAGAAAAAAATTTATATGCTTCGATACTTAAAACAAAAATATAAAATAATTATTATTTTAAGATATTTATAAAATTATTATCAAAATCAAAGTTTAACTCAAAAAAGAAAGTAATAATTATTTTATATATTTTAAAGTAAAATAATTATACACTGATACAGAATTTAAAATAAAATTAAAATATTTACATTAGAATACTATTTTTTCAAAGACTTCTCTATAAACAACATTGATAATTGAATTTGCAGACATTCCTACGTGATTCATAAGTAAAACTTTTAAACCTCTCTTACTCTTAACTCTTGAAAGTGCCAGATATAGTTGGCCATGTGTAAAAACTGGTCTGGGCAAGTACAATCCAACATGAGATAAAGTTTGTCCCTGAGACTTATTAATTGTCATGGCAAACGATACTATTATGGGAAACTGTCTTCGTTGGAATCTAACTGGGACAGTTTCATTTGTTGGTACCATATTCATTCTTGGAATCAAAGCAATATGACCAACATTGTTACCCGTTAAGACTTCACATTCTATGACATGATTTCCAAGTTTTCTAACTTGTAGCCTTGTACCATTACAAAGACCACTGGATTGGTCAATATTCCTGAGTAACATCACCGGAACACCAACCTTGAGTATTAATTTATGTGGAGGCAAACCAGAGCAATTTATGCTATTTAGTAATTCAGGACCATAGAGATCTAGTTGACTCTCCATATTCCCTTCATCCATACATATGGAATCCGAACTAAGATATAATTTTTCTCCTCCAGGAATGATAGCCATCAGATGGTTGTTGACCTCTTCAACGATGTCTAGTGTGGGAGCCAGTATAGTTCTTGCTTTGAAAAAATCCTTTGAGGACATGTTTTCCAGAATATTTGGATAAGAAAAATGAACTAACTCATCAAATGCCTGGTCCGAAGAAGGAATAACAATATCTCCTGGAAGACATATCTCAGATTCACCATCCATATTGTCACCTATTAAACCATCACCAACTTTCAATAACCACTCACCAAATTGCTCTGTCTCGTCTTGATCTGAAGCAGTCGTCCCTACAGAGAGTCTCATATTTTTTGTTAGTTTGAGCACCTGGCAAAACTTCCAAAGGTAAGACGAATTCACGGTTGAATGAACGATATCTTGTCTCGATCCTCGTGGAATGACAGGAAGAATTTGTCTAAAGTCTCCACCTAGTACAACCACTTTTCCTCCAAAGGGCAAATCTTTGCTATATGTTGGAGAACACCTCATGATGTCACCCAAGCATTTGTCAAGCGCTTCATAGCAGTACCTACTAACCATTGGGGCCTCATCCCAAATTATAAGTTTGGCTTTCAACAGTAACATTGCTTGAGGGGAACCAGGTTTGATGTTACATACAGAATCCTCAGTTATATTCAGCGGTATTTTGAACCTTGAGTGTGCCGTTCTTCCATTGGGAAGAAGTAAAGATGCAATACCACTCGAAGCAACGTTTAACACTATATCACCCCTTGAGCGAATCTCAGCAGACATAAGGTTCCAGAGAAATGTTTTTCCAGTACCTCCATGACCATACACAAAGAAAAAACCCCCTTCATCACAATACACAGCTGTAACAATTTTATCGAATGCATATCTCTGCTCAGGTGTTGCGATGGCTAACATGTCTGAGGCATTTTTCTTTAAATCATCCCTGTTAAAGTTTAGCTCTTCCCTTATAACCCTTTCGGTTAACAAAGAATTATCAACTTCAGTTGCTAAAGGCATAGGAGGATAGTCTTTCAAGCTTTTACCATAGGAATATAAGATCTTGTCTATATCCATTAAGCACAACTGCTTAATCTCATCATCTGACATTGTTAACTCTGCATATTATACGATACCATAAAAATTCAATCAAACTAAAAATGATCAATAAGGAAGAACTTTTATCGTTGTAATTAATAGAAACTCACCGCTCATGTTCATCACGGCTCTCTGTCGATACAAAATATCATCTGAGAGTTCATGCCAACATCTATCCCAAACATGTTCTGGTCTTGAGATATTGTTGGATGTTAATAGAATGACAAATAACCTCCTAACATATGATCCTGAGGCCCATGAGCTTGCTTCCTTAATTGCATCAATGAATTTTTTGTCATCTTGCAAGAGTCCAAGGGCGAAGCATGCATCTCTATACGTAGCATAAATTGTTCCTCCAACTGTTCTTATATCTCGAAAACTCGTACATCCTCTTTGAGTATTCAAGAGAAGTCGTTGGTAATATTCTTCGGTATTTGCTGCAAAAAACTTAGTTAAAATCCCACTCTTAAGTTATTAAATGGATTAAGCTACGCTATTTTATTTATTATGTAGCTTCACATCCGCTTAAGAATAATTTTTCTAAAAAATATAGAAAAATAATAAATCGTATAATCTACAAATTATAACTGTTGGAAGTTATTTGAACATTTATTTTCTAGTGTAGATAAATTGAATAAAATGGACATGGGGTACAGGCTGTTAAGATTTTAAATTTAAATCCTTAAATAAGTAAGATCAAAATTGAATGTAAACTCGTCATTACCTGCAGGTACATGAGTCAACCTTCCAATTGCGAAGCCTTTCTTTCTAGGAAACCACTTTGAAGAATCGTCCTTCCAAACAAACTTGGTTGGAAACTCAGCATAAGTCAGACTTCGAGCATAAGGATATGACATGTTTGCTGCCATCCATCCCAAAAACATGGACTTATGAGATATTACTTTTTCGACGATATCATTCACATTAGAAGTTTCACCATAAACCACAGGTTGCTCATCCTCCAAATGGAATGGAAGTCTAATCACAAATGGTTCTTTCTCTTGGATTTCGTATCCAAATAGACGCCAGACTGCCTCACATGCCGAAATATACCTACAATCGTAGTAATTCCTAATTTCGTCAACAACTTTTGTGGCTTCTGACGGATCACCAGCATTGTATAGAGTAGCTGTTACGCGGTCATTACCCTTGTGTACATACTTAAACAGATACTTAATAGAACTTGTTTGGCATGTGTATTCCACATTTATGTGGCACCCGAACATGAGCAACAATTCTGGATTATACGGAACAATGAACTTATTGTCTAGTACACATTCCCTTTTTTTCACTGTTCGACAGTTATCAGTACGCCTATATTTGGGAAATCCGGCCTCATCAATGAGTGTTCGCTGTCTAAACTCTTTAGGATAGAACTTTGAACAGGATCCATTCTTCATGCAAGGTGAATTCTTGTTGTACAGACCACATGGACCATATACCATGTAATTTTGAACAGCTCTATGTAGATTTGGCCTTTCATTTTCATCAGGAATCTCAGCTGTTATATGTTTGTCTATGTCATCTGGTGTTTGTGGCTTGAACTCGTTACTCATGAATAAAAGGATATGTGCATGCGGAAGCCCTCTCTTTTGAAACTCTACAGTGCAAACGTCTGAAAATTGAAAAAGACAAATGAGCAAAGCATTACAACATAGGATTTTAATAAAGCGTTGCATAAACACAGACTTACATCCCAAAATTTTGCCAAAGATTTTTCCCTCTTTGAGGTCATCTATCAAACCATCAAGCTTGATCTTGAAAATTCGACACAATATATCAGGACGGTCTTCTGCCTTCAATCCAATGGAAGTTACTTCCCTTCTTATCTCATCCCATTCAGGGTTACAGGTCATGGTGATAAAATAGCTAGGATATCCTGCATATCTGCAAATTGCAAATGCATCTTTACAATTATTCATCATATACCTAGGTCCACCGGTAAAAGTACTGGGAAGAATGATTCTTTTGCCAAGCCTTGCAGCATCTACATCCCCATTTATAAGACTTTCATGCAGACATTTGTATTTATCAACCCTCAACTGTGGTTGTTTACACCTAAAGAATTTTAACCTCTCTGATTCCACCATTGTGTAGGCATCTACCAGAAACTGTTGGAATAATCTCTTTGATCTCAGAATTAACGGAGATTCACCCGTCCTTTTCTGTAGTCGAAAAGCAAAGAATTGTCGCAAAGTGATTGTTTTGTTTTTCTTTGTAGGTCTAGCGGAGATAGAATCTGATGTTGCAATACCCAAACGAAATCCATCCTCCCCATACGGAAACAACAATGGATATTGCAAGGCTAAATAAGATGGATGAAAAACATCAATCCGCTGGAGCTTTCTAGATTGACTCTCTATAATAATATCTCTATCTTTGCTAAGTTGTTCGACATCGCCAACAATCAATGCAGCCACTTCAGATGCAGATGGCAAGTTGTATGTCCTGCCATCTGTAGTCCTTTTACTAATCAACTTAAGCTTTATGTTTGTGCAATTTTCCTGTTGGTACCTATCTCTTGCATAGCGAAAACTCTTTGCCAAACTATTATATCTGTCTAGCATATTTCTTAATATTGCCACAATTTCTCTATCCCGCTCATTTATAGCTTCATTGGAACTGCGAAAAAAAAATAATAAATTTATGTTATTTTCTCTCACAGATAAAAAATAACTAAAAAATTTGACTGTTTGCATGAAAATTACCGAAGTGTGCCTATTCGATTATCAATCTCATTCTCTGTGTCATAGATATATAGCTGGGCAAATGTTGGTCGCAAACTATCAGGAGGAAGTAAGCTACCAATGCTATGGTAGTTTTGACCCCCAAGCTTAAAAATTGGAGGAGCAGTCCCATTGTTCACCCCACGGTCAATTTTTCCAGCCATTGATGTAAAACAAAACATTGAATTAAATGTCCTTATATTTTTTAGAAAATGAATACTTCTTTGATCTCCTCCAGTATGAAGCTGAATGAGCTCATCAGGAGGCACAGAAAGTAGAGGAAGCTCGATCTTTCCTTCCATACAACATAATGAAAACTTTGGTTGGGGCGACTGTTTGGATTTAGCAAGCCTTTCTCCAGACCACATCCATGCTTTACAGTGTTGACATTGATAAATAGGATCTCCTATATCCCAGACATCTGCCGAATGAACTCTCTTTAGCTACTCAGTTGTCATACCGATACAATTTAGTCCATGATGTACACAAAGATGTAAATAAACATACAGATAAAATGTTTACATACCGTCTAAGATTTTTGAGGACGGTATAAAATTATCTTCCATATCCACATCCAACATTGAATCATCATAACCATTCAAAACTACCATAAAAAAAATTATAAAAATGCAAACATAATCACTTTGATGTATTACTAATAATTCATATCTCTTGCAAACTATAAACTTAAATTCTTGATATAATGAGAAATTACCTTCATCATCAACAAAAGAGTCAACACATTGGCTACTGTGTGTGTCAGCGCTTGGTGGATGCGTCTTAACAGTCGATAAATTTACATCTTCATAAAGTTGTGCCAAATTAATAGCCACCGAAGCAACAACAGAGGAAGATTGTCCTTTTTGCACCCCAATCATAGTAGAACTTCTTTACAAAAAAGTTCAATTTTATTCAAATAAACCATAGAAATTATAGGGAAAAAAGAATATAATAATGATGATTATCTTTTCTAAATTACCTTTCTGTTAGGCACGATCAGTGGGAACCGGAGTGTGATGGAAGTTGATTTTGTGGAACGACTTCAGTTAGATTATTGGTGGGTCCTTGTACACTGGAGTATGCTAGAATTGTAATAAATCTATGTTATATAAATAATTTTCGATGAAGTATACTTTTTGTTAAATATTGGTGTATGAATCATTTGGCAATCAATAATTATACGTACTATTTGTTAACACGGACAGTGGAGTTCTTGTCAATGAGGGATCCGTCTGTAGAGTTAAAGATTTAGATCTTATCTCTGATGTAGAAGGTCTTACATAATTAGGAGGAGTATTTTCCTGTCCAAAAATTCCATGCGAGGCACAGTGTATACCATGCATAGATAGTTGCTTCCCTATGAATGAGTAATGAGAAATATATAGAAAATTTTCGTCATTAAACTGATATAAATTAAATTTAGATAAATATGAGTCAATTACAGTGAAAAAATGTCACCTTTATCCTCACTGGATTGTAAACTGAGAATATTAGATGAGGTACCAGTTTTTCGACACACTGTTCTTTGACTTGTAGTAATATGATGCACATTTTTATGTACGTCAAAATTTGTATTATTGTTGTTCTTCGACATTGTTAAGTCAAAAAAAAATAAATGAAACACAAATAATAATTATTCGATTAACTAATCTCGTATTTGATTTTATATAACTTTAGTAGTATACTTTCGTAGTTAAAATTTTTTTTGTATTGGTTTAGTTTGATTGAATTATTTTTTAAATTATTAAACTAAATCAATGAGTATTCATATCATATTATTCAAAATATAACCAGTCATCAGTTAAAAATAAATACAATTCAATTTAAATAACAAATAAAACTCTAAATTTAAATATAATTTTAAAATTTCAATTTATTTAAATCGAGTTAAATAGATATACTCAAAAGCATCAAATTTTATATTTTCCCAATTAGTATAGAGTTTTATGTATTAATTTAGGATAAATAGTATATTATTTTAAATTATGATAGAGTATATTTTAAATAATATTAAATAATTAATTAACCTAAATAGTATATGAAGATTTGAAGATTGTATAGTTTTTATGTAATTTATAGCTTATTAAATATGAGTTTAAAAAATTTTATAAAGATGAATAGTTATTTATAGTTTTCAAATTACTAAACTAAAATATTTAAAAAATTATGTATAGTACAAACTACTTCGCTAATATTCTCAACAACGATAATAGTTTAAACTGTAATTTCCATAAAAAATAGAAATTAAAGAAGTTTTAGAAGAACACTTACCAGAAGCACAAAAGAAAGCAAACTCATTATCATCAAGTCTTTTTCGTTTTCTTGCCAAAATTATCTTTCGTCTTAACCTTGCAACCTTCGATTGTGTGATTGGAGTGTGATACATTATCGTTGTTAAGTCCCTTATCTACAATGTACTTCTTCCACAACAATGAGCTACGAATACAAATTTTCAAATTTTAATACTTATTTTGAAGTTGAATTTTAAATATCCATTAACTTACAATACTGATTATTTATTGATTAATTTATGAGGTATCAATTTTTACTTAAAAAAATAAAAAACTTAATTTTTAAATATGTAAAAATATATTAACAGTGACTTTTAATTCACAAATTAATAATCTAATTAAAATGAATATATATATATATATCCATTTTAATATTAAGCAAACTAATTTTTATATTATATATTATCAAATAATTAATTAAAAATATACACTCCTGCACGACAAATTTTAAATTTGAATTTAGAAGTGATCAATAAATCACATTTTTTAATCAACGTATAACAAAAAAATTAGTTAAAGACAAAATATTCAACATAGAATAATTTTAGTCATTTAAAATTTAAATCTTAAAAATTAGATTACATATTAAAAATTAAATACAACTTTGTAGTATGCTTCAATAATAATAATAATAATAATAATAATAATAATAATAATAATAATAATAATAATAATAATAATAATATAATACTTTTAAAAGATGGTACTACATGTTCTCTGTGATATATAATTTTTAAATTTATTTTATAAATAATAAAATATTTTTTTTGAATAATTACATTAAGTGAATAATAAAAATTAGTATCCAAATTAACAAATTTTAACCTATCTGATAAAAGAAAATGAAACTTACATAAAACATATAAAACTTACATAAAACATAGTGTATTGTGTAGTAACAATATTTTTAGAGAGTGTATAATAGTCTTATTTTTTTCAAATATTTAACAATTAAGCTATATTATATTAATTCTTTTCAATTACTAAGCTAATAAGTTTATAACATGTGAACAGTAAAAAAAATAAAATTGTAAAGAAGTTGAACAAAATAAAATAAAAACACTAATCAATAGAAGACTAATCAACACTTAAAAAATTTATCTGAAATGAAAAAAATAAATAAAACTTACATAAAGATGTGGTGCAATGTGCAACAGTAACACCTTCAAAAAAATATCTAATAATCAAATATTGAATATGAAAGATTATATGTAATTGTAGAGTTCTTATATAGAGTTATTGTATTTTGGGCTGGGCTAAAATATTAATGTGTATATGTTATAAATTGTTGGAAAGAATCAAAGATATTATATTATTTTAAATCAATAGTTTTCTTTTTTGAACGAAATAAAAAGTTTCTATTTACGGAGTCATAAATATAATATAACATACTTTAATGAGTCACAGCAGCATACAACACCAACACCCTAACAATCACTCTCATTCAGGAATTACTCTCATTTAATAATATTTTTATTTGATAATTTAACGTTCAATGATTAACTAATAATAAATTAAAAGTACTTTTTATTACTGTTATTATTTTATTTCGAAAAAATCCATATACTAATTTTTATTTGCGGATTTTGATTTTAGGTTGAAAAATTTAGAATATGATTAATATATATCGGTCTCATGTCATGATTGCTAAAAACTTGTGCCATCTTATTCGTGAACCACTCCAATTTCTAAATATTTTTCTGATCTCTAAACAACTTCATGAATTAAAATTTTTCTCTAAATCTTGATCTTAAAGGGGGGGGAGGAGGGAGAGTGGAAGGTCACTATTGTCAAAGTAGAGACAACGTATCAACCCTCCCACATCAGTTAACTGTGTGTTACCAGAAAAAAGAAGAGAATTTTTATCAATAGAGAGAAAAAATTTTTTTAAGTAATAATATAATTAGAATAATTCCATAAAATTATATAATTTATTTAATTAATCTTATTAAAAATCAAGAGAATTAAACATAAGTCACCTAATATAAAATTAATAGTTCAATATTAGAATCTTAAAATAATGCTACATGAGAATATAATCGAAAATTGAAATTTTATTATTCTTAAAATGGATACTGAAACCTTTTTATTTCATTATTTTAATTTTCATAAAAAAATTTTCATTAAGAATAAGTTGAAAATAGCATATAATAAATAAGTGACTATTAATTAGATTTAGAAGTCGGTAAAATTTCTATCCTTTGAGTTAATACTAAATTATAAAATTGAAAGAAAAAAAAAAGTGTTAAGTATACTGATATTTAGGAATCCATGATGAACATTAAAAAAAAAACAACACCAAGAAGCTTAAATTATTGTATCTTCTTTAAAATACGATTATTGATCCCCACGCAAATAATAATAACTTGAGGAGTAAAGTCGCTGAATGCCAATGCCAATGACTATTGTTTGATATACAGGTCAATTAGACAATTACTTTCTTGTTCTTTTAGTCAATTATAGAAATAGCAGATATAATTATATAGTCAAAAAATATGTATTCTAAAAGTATTCAATAAATTTTAATAAAAAAATATCTAAAATAATATATATATATATATATATATATATATATATATATATATATATATATATATTATACGGTAACAATACCCATAATTATCTAATTATATATTAGAGTCATGTTTGACTTGTATCAAAAATAAAAAGAAAGTACTTTCAATGTCACAGGCATGTCCCAAAAAACATAGATAATTAAATAAAACAAAACAGTAATTATTTAATTTAAAATATTTTAAAATTTGAATAGTATTTGTTCTCTAAATAAACAATAGTCATAGCCAAGACTCCACCAAACCTTTAAAACATGCTCCTTTATCTCCATTACATGAAAAACCTCATGTTTCACAGCAGCTACTTTTTAATGAAAGGAGCACCAGACATGTTGAACTCATCCAACAGACGCTTCAAACAAAACAAAACAAAAAAGTATAATTAAGATTTTAACCAAAAAATAAGTTCCAAAATATAAAAGAGGCTATATAAGTGAAGACTAAATGAATACCCTCACAACAGGTCTTTTAATAACAGACAAATTTTCCACGATTGGATCAGGTGACTCATCACAAACAGAACATTCATCTTCACCTCGAGGCTACATAAAAAACAATGAAAAAAATAAATAAACAGCATCTCATATTTGGCAAATTAAGTCTTAATATACATAGTCTAAAAATCAACAAAAAATAAAGAAGAAATCATACATGCATAGGGTTAATAGGACCAGCACGGGGTACACCAGATTTTACCGGGCCTTGAGTGTCCCTCCACCTCGGTAAATTGGTAGAATCAGAACGTATCACCGATACATCATAAGAATCGCACCATCCAGTAGTTTCTACTTCGACCTTGAATAGAAACTCCTTATCAAGGAAAAACTCATTAAAACCAGTAGGATCTTTGCTTGCTTTCCCTTTTTCCTACACAAAAAATTTTACATTTATATCGTTCTAAATAAACAAACATATCTTATTGACAATCATGATGTGTTCAACAAAATTGGTTTCACGTACATTCAACTCTTTCACCATCTCAGTACAGGTTCGTTCGAATAGTGCTGCGACCTCCTTATCGAACACAACAAAGTTCGTTGTACCAGTACCATCAAAAACCAACAAATTCAACTTATACCTGTTTTTTTTTTTAAATTCAAAAACATCAATTAACACCTGGCCTAAACCAGATTTCCATCAACCAAAGCAGTTTTTGTTTTTAATAAATATTAGTATTAAGCCAGATATTGCTAAATCATTAAAAATCAACATAATCAATTAGTTAACTATATTGCATTTTTATGAAAAGATTGCACAAATAAATCTAATTAGAGTAATACCTGTCAACCACATTATTCACATCCCTATTACAGCCATCGCAGAAGTATTCATCCGCATTAGCTTCTGCCTTCACGCTGCAAACACATGATTTATACCACCAACTTGGAACGGGTTCAACATCAAGAACAGTGGCCCGAACAACATAGAATCTAACCTATATAGGAACAGTTTGAAAGTTTTTTAAAAAAAATTAACCAAACGAAAAAAAGTAGTTTTATGTAAAGCACTCACATCCGCTGCAGCACGTAACTCCTTTATTGTCTTCCTCCCAATGGAATATAAAACTTCATCTTCATCAAGATATGCTGGTTTGCCAGAAACCACAGACAGGTACTGCGAGATCTCTCTATAGTACACACTACTTATCAATCACGATGCCACAAAAATACAGTCAATATGCACAACCATAAATAATTCACAATATTATTACAATACCTTTTTCGAAGCATCAAAGCCTCAGGAATATCTGGATTTATCAAGAGTCTAGTACCATACATAATGTTCTGCACAATATTGGTACCTATATATAACAATCATTGTTTAAATGAGTTGTACAATTATACATGACAGAAGAATTATCGAATGGAAGGTAACCAAAAGTGTACTTAGATTTAAAAAAAATAACTATAACCTACGATGAACCTAATTAATTATTAAAACTTTTTATTTTAGCAATGACATATAAAAAAAATATTCAATGCAAATATAAAATAATAAAAAGTATTATATAATAACAGAAATATAGTTTAAAATTATATATTGATTAATTAATTCTCGAGTAATTCAACATAGGATTTACAATCAACGAAGAAAAAAAAACTGCTGATACCTCGTTTATCCAATTTTAATAATAATAGTTTGTATCACTTCAACCAATTAAATTTTAGAAATTAAAAACAAAAAAGAGAATTTCCAATGATATTTAAAAAAATCTCTACTTATCTCAACAGTTTTTACTATATGAAAATATTGATGGCATAACCTTCCTTCTATTGACAACCTTTCATGAGCCACCCATTTTGCATCTCAATAATTAATAGAAATAGTTACAATAAGAATATAATCATTTGATAGTAATCAAATACTCACGTACCTCCAGCATTTTTTACTCTTGCAAATTGAAGAATAACTATTGGCAGTTGTTGATCGCCCGATGCTAGAAAATTCTTGATCCGGTCCACCATCTCTCCAAGAACAACAATATTAAGCTGTAAACTGTATAGGAATGCAAATTATTTAGAAAATAAAAGATTACTTATTTAAATATATTAAGTGGTGAGTAAGGATTGTTGGAAAAAACGCACCCGTCATTCTCAATACGAATGACCATCATGTTAATAAGTTTGCCATCGTTCATGTATTTTCTCTCACCCTCTACGCCGGCCATAACTCCAGCAACGTCTTAAATAAATATCAAATAGAAAAATGTGCCCAAATCACACCTTTTAGTGATATTTTGTCATAATGAAAAAAAATCAACTTGTGTACTTGTCATAAATTATACACTTACCAACCAAAAAAGGATGATGAGGAGAGTATCCCATAATTTTCCTAAAAGGGACCAACTTAATACCATATAATGGTATTGCATCACAGAAAGAGGGTAAGACAGTAGTTCTATCTTGAAAAAATAACCGAAATTGATGCGATGTTGTGCGATACAACCCACAGTTGTTGTTAACTCCAAAGTATGTAAAAACATACACAGTTCCTTCCGATATCAATGACTCGAACACAGATATCAGATCCTCACCTACAGAAGCATGCATAGTTGTTCCCTATTTTTTCACAAAGAAAAAAATTTTATTATTCACTTTCTACACCCAGTACCAATAAACTCCAACTAAATAAACAAACAAAATTTATATAAAAATTTTCTTTCAATATTTATAACTGAATAAATTAAAAATATGATTTAAATCTAGAATATTAAGTATTAAACATTAATAACAGATTTATATGCAACCAAAGGAAGAATATACACATAATGGATTCAAATGTTTAATACTTTAATATATACTATCGTTATATTTTAAACATATATTTAACTATATATTGAAAATAATTAGAATATTTAATTTTAACTGTATATCTAATTAGAACATTTTAAAAAGTTTGCTAAAAGTCTCTCAAAATCCCCTCTTTATTGGCCAAATATCCCTCCCTCCATTCTCAATTTAAATGATTCTCTTTTCCATTATAGTTCCTCATGGCCGACAGTGAAACCTTTTGAATCTTTTTCTTTTTCCTGGTGTACATTTTTTACAAAAGGAAGAGTTAGTTTTATATTTTGCACCTAGATTGTGTTCTTTTCTATATATATATGCGTGCTAGTCACACTTATTGAAAGACTTGGTATTTGGATTGAATTCTTTTCATTTAAATTGACTCTTAATGAGGACATATACTAAATTACCTAAAAAATTGATGAAATAAAATACAACAAAATAGAAGGCAAAGATTAATTTTTCTGATACATGTAAGTCGCAAGCAAGATGGGGATCTCATTGTGACATGACTTCATCATATTGAAGATAAAGTTGCTTCATATATATTAAAAATAAAAATATAAAATACTGTTAATAAATAGTTATGGCCTAGAATATGATTAATATATATCGGTCCCATGTCATGATTGTTTAAAACTTGTGCTATCTTTTTCGTGAACCACTCCTATTTCTGAATATTTTTCTGATCTCTAAACAACTTCATAAATCAAAATTTTTCTCTAAATCTCGATTTTAAGGGGGGGAGGAGGGAGAGTGGAGGGTCACTGTTGTCAAAGTAGAGACAACAACAGCAACTCTCCCACATCATCTAACTGTGTGTTACCAGGAGAAAGAAGAGAGTTTTTATCAACAAAGAGAAAAAAAATTTTTAAGTAATAATATAATTGGAATAATTCCACAAAATTATATAATTTATTTAATTAATTTTATTAAAAATCAAGACAATTAAACATAAGTCACCTTTAATAAAATTAATAGTTCATTATTAGAATCTTAAAATAATGCTACATGAGAATATAATTGAATATTGAAAATTTATCATTCTTAAAATTGATAATGAAACCTTTTTATTTGATTATTTTATTTTTCATAAAAAAATTTTCATTAAGAATAAGTTGAAAATAGCATATAATAAATAAGTGATTCTATTAATTAGAAGTTGGTAAAATCGCTATCCTTCGAGTTAATACTAAATTATAAAATTGGAAGAAAAAAAAGTGTTAAGTGTACTGGTATTTTGGAATCCATGTTAAACATTTAAAAAAAAAAAACACCACCAAGAAGCTTAAATTATTGTATCTTTTTTAAAATACGATGATTGATCCCCACCCAAATAATAATAACTTGAGGAGTAAGGTCGCTGAACGCCAATGACTATTGTTTGATATACAGGTCAATTAGTCAATTACTTTCTTGTTCTTTTAGTCAATTACAAAAATAGCAGATATAATCATATAGTCAAAAAATCTGTATTCTAAAAGTATTCAATAAATTCTAATAAAAAAAACATCTAAAATAATATATATATATTATACGCAAACAATACCCATAATTACTAATTATATATTAGAGTCATGTTTGACTTGTATCAAAATAAAAAGAAAGTACTTTCAATGTCATTAGCATGTACCAAAAAACATAGATAATTAAATAAAACAAAACAGAGCCAATAACAAATTGAAGAAAAATTTTATTAAATAATACAATTTTTTTTAGTTCTATACCTATAACAAAAAATGACGCATCAGCCAATTCAAATGAAATACACTAAATATAAACATATTATATAATACAATCATATTGATAAATTATTTTGGCTTATAAAATTATATTTCATTAATAAAATTCTTTAATGCAGAATTTAAACCAAAATAAGACACATTAATTTTCAAAGCATTATTTAATTGTTATAGGACATTATAAGGATAATAATTAAAATTATATAAATTTTCTTATGAAACAAAATTTAAATGAAACAATATTTAACAGAGTTAAAATTTAAATCTTTTTTTACTGTAAAATATTCTTTTATAAAAAATTTTCTTGCTTTTCTTGCAAGGAAATATACAATGGGTTTTATTCTTGTTCAGTTTTTAATTGAATGGTCACAACAAAACCATAAAACTGTTGAGATTGAAATTGTAATAATTATGAGAGTGAGGAACATACAAATGTAGGAATATGTGTATAAAAATAGAGAAATAATTGTGTGGATAAATAAATTAGAAGTACCTGCTCATCCATCAACACCATTTCAATAGAACTACTGGATTTGGGGTCTTTGAATTTTGGTAAAGACCAGAGTCTAATTACTCTGACATGAATCTTCCAGCTCTCTTTTGGCGGTGCAATCACCTCTAACAAATTATATTGTCTATCCATTTTTTCTCTAGATAAAAAAATAAGAGCAAGCCGTAAATTATAGCAAGTATGTGTGATAACAGTATAAGACCATACTTCCTAGGCTTTTATAGCAACTAAGAAGAGGTATATTTTTGGATAAATCACTTTAAAATTAGACTGCATCCAAAATCATATTTCTTCCATAATCCAAAAGAAGAAAAAATCTGTCTTGATAATTTAAAAAATAAAAAAAGATTTGAATTGAAAATACAGCTCTTATTCTATATCATAAATACTGTCAATTAAAAGTAAATTGAGTAAAAAAAGATATGAAAATAACAGCTGAATTCATGTCTTCCTTTAAGAAAAAAAAAATATATATATACGTATATAATAATACCCATAATATATGTATCAGAAAAATCAATAATATATACGTGTACAGTAATACACATAATATATGTATCAGAAGAAAGATATTGTATTATTTTATTTCGAAAAAAATCTCATCATTTTATTATTGTTTTCTAAATCATGTATCGTACTTAGCAAATTTAAGATAATTTTATCCAAATCATATGTCTTTTTTATGAGCTTAAATTATTAGAAAAAATAATTTTATAACATAGTATCATATTTTCTTTAATTTAAAATTTGAGGTATTGATTTTTATTGACTCCAAAAAAAATATTGCAACATAAGACAAATAAAAAAAATATATATAAGATTTAGACAAAATAAAAAAAATTACGTGAAAAGACGTATTAAAAGAGGGATCAATTGTATGATAAATTTAATTATATATGGATCGCATGCAATTTGGGATTAGGTTTTAAATTACATATATTAATGAATTAGTTCAGAGACTTACCATGGTTACAACCAAGGTTCTGAGAACAGGGAAAGGACCCAAGAAAGGATCCATCGGGAAGCTGTTGTTAGGACTGGGCATGTTTGTGTGCAAGTGTTTCAAGTTATTGGTTTTTTTTTCTCTATAATCTAAAACACAAAACATACAACGGTGAGCTGAATAATCAAATAATAATCTACAAATTTCACAAAAACACAAAGCAGCAGCAGTACAACAGATCTAGAACCCCAAAATCAAATAATCATTCAACAATTTCAACAAAACAAAATCCTATAATCATTAAATAATTTGTTGATTTTAGAACAGAGATCCAGAGAATAAAATGAAAATCGAAGAATAGGTGCACACCAAAGCCACTGACCTTCGAGATAATGACGCCGAGACGACGGCGACAAGACGACCGCGAGCAGCAAGAAGAATCCGACGGAGAATGGGCGCCGAGTGATGAAGAAGACATCAAATAGGCGATCTGAATTGGAAAAACACCGACAGTACAAAGAGAAACTCTTCGGACAGCCACGGACGGCGGCAACCGGTCACTCCGTTCGGTGGCGGTGGAGGCTAGCTAGGGTTTTCTCTTCTTGTTATCTTTGAATGAAAGAATGAATAAAGGCAACAAAAGAGAGGAGGGAGACCAACATGCAGTAAGTGTTATTCCCTTTTTGTTTTCTTTTGTTTTATTTATCTATTCTAATTTATAAAAGTAACAAAAGAGAGGAGGGAGTAAGTGTTATCCCCTTTTCGTTTTCTTTTGTTTTATTTATCTATTCTAATTTATAAAAGTAACAAAAGAGAGGAGGGAGACCCGCTAACGTGTTCTTGTTTTCTTTTGTTTTTTTTATTTATTCTAATTCCCTTTCTGTTTTCTTTATTTATTTTAATTCCCTTTTTATTTTCTTTTGTTTTCTCTATTCATTCTAATTTATAAAGAGTATAATTGTGATTGATCAGATTCTCTATACTTATTGTGATAAACGAAAAAATTGATTAAAAAAAGTTTTTATTTCTGTTCATTGAATAGATTTTGTCTATTTTAAAATAATTGTTGTTTTAATTTTAACTTTTAGATTCATTAAAAAATTAAAATATGCATTTTAAATTAAAATAAAAGCCATACCTATTTTAAAACTGAAGAAGTATATGATAATGATAATAATAATGATGCTGCATGAGCAAATAATTTCAGTAATGCATGATTTATTCCCAAGTTCTCAAAGTAGTAATCATATCCATGTGAGAGAGGGGATTCCAATGCAAGGTTCAAGATATTCCAAGACCAAACATGCTGTGCATAGTTGAATTTCACTCAACTCTCCTTGCAATTGCCAACATATTATCACCACCACCAATATTACACTTATTTCTTCAACGGGCTTTCATTTTTTTATAAATTATTCAAATACTAATAATAATAATAACAGTTTATTAAAAGAAAACACACTCAAAATCTTGGATTAAATAAACAAATATACGAAACAACTCTTGTATCAAGTTATAAGAGATAAATTAATGTCTAACACAAAAACTTTGAAAAATAAACTACTCATATATTGTAGATCTTAATAACTCTCAAACAACCATAGTTCATTCAAATAATAGTTTAAATAAATTATTCTCCTATATTTTAAATCGAACTGTGTAGAGGCATGTTGATTTAGTCCTCCACCACAACCCACTTCCCTTTCTTAGATTTGGATGAAACTGACTCCTCTCCAATCTCTTCAATATGTTTCTTAGCTCCGAGAATCTTAGAATTATGTTTCTCATCAACTGCAGGTGATGGAGTTGGCTCACTCTCACAAGCCTGGGATATGCCATCATGTACCAATAAATATAAGAATAATAATATTTTAGTTACTATGTAAAAATTAATAACATCACTGTAACAATTTAAATTGGAAATCATTTGACACAAACCTTAGAAGTGTTGTATGGACCAGTAGACAAACTCAATAGTTCAGAATTTTCATGGGACAAAAGGCCCTACAAAACAATTGATCCAATAAAAAGACATCACCAAAATCTGGTTGCTCTGTTTTTCTAATACAGAAACAAAAGAAAAAGTTATTAGACAGAGGGGATTACAGTGTCAGGATTGTATTTATCAAGGAAGGCAGAGACCAGAGAATTCTCATTAGTCATTCTCAGCACATGAATCACATATGGTTCATAAGAGTTCAGATTCCTCATCTTGAGTTGCACTTTGAAGATGAACTTAATATCCCTAAGCTTATGAATCTCTTCGGGACAGGAATTTTTCTCAACACCCTTCACAGTTAGGGAAAAAAAAACTTCATTCATGCTCTCATAAGTAATAAAAATTAAGGTATAGTCCAGACTATTAACACAAAAAAATGAATATGACATCAAACCTTAGTCACACAAGACTGCCTAAGGTCCTTAGCAGAAACTCCAAGAAACTTTGCAGCTTCTCCATCGAACAAAACAAAAGAGGCAGCATCGGTGTGGTCTATCACCCTTATGTGGATGATGTACCTATTATTCACCAAAAAATATATAGTCCAAGAATAACACACTACATAAATCTTACCAATAATCAGTGTCTATACTATGCTATTACTGAATTGGATGCAAATAATTTTTTAATGGCTTACCAAAGAGTCTCCATCCCACAAGGAAGAATAAAATGTATCAAATGGAATTAAAAAAATCTAAAAGCAAGTGATCCCGTGAACAAATCAAAGCTAAATAAACCAGTAGCCAATAAATTTTTTTATATTTCCCTTGTGAATCAGAATCCAAAAACACAGAAATAGCAAGCCACGAAAGTAACTTTGCAATGTGATTTCAATAATAGTTAATCTAAATCTCCAACCCCACATTCACAGAATTATCACCGACTGGCTATAACAAAAGCAAAAATTATGAGCAGTGCCTTTTAATTAAAAAAAAATTACTAATCAAGTAGAATTTTACAACATGTAATCAAGAAAAAAATAAGAATAATGAACAATGTGAAACTTCACATCAAACTCAAAAACAACACATAAGATTCCATATTCGATCTGGAAACTCAGAAAGGGGAATTATCCAAGAGTCTCCATCCCACAAGCGAGAATAGTTTAAAATAATCCTTATTATATATAATTCATAAAAAATGTTATAAAAATACCTATTAGAATAATAATAATTTAATAGTGTCTGAGCAAATAATACAAATGCATAGATTACACCATTATCTTCGAGGACAAAGAGTATATAATGTGTGAATGTTAAAGAAGTATCGTGAGTCATACCTTGGCTCATAGAACCCGTAGTCTCTAATGCAATTGGGACAGAAATATTTTTTATCAAGTTCCCTCAAGCCACGACGACACTTCTTACATCCTTTGTACCACCAACCAAATTCAGTCTCAACTTCTTTAATCGTCCCGGCTGTAACAAATACAGCATCCTAAAATCGATGGATAGGAGGGTACAACACAACAATTGAGATTATTATCCAACAAACATTGGAACTAATACAATAAAAAAATACAATAAAAAAAGGAAGACTAATAAAGAAAGAATTTTACCTGATTATGCTCCTTTATATCTGCAATTGTTTTGTAGACTGACAGACGCAAAAAATCCTCCTCATCTGAAACAGGTTGACCACAGACCAGCGGCATTATGCCTCGTCCATCAACAGGATCCAATTTGTTCACCCTTGCATTTTTAAATGAGAAATTATGAAATTTGTCAGTAGTTTAATAATCAAAAGCATTGTATAAATAATCTGCTGACCACAATACTGATCTATATACTGTACCTCGCAAAGAAATCCCTGGCAGCTGGAAACTCAACATTGATAAACAGTTTCGAATTGTAGTTTGTGTTAGATACACCCATGACCCCTACAAAAGACATAACAAAACAAAGAAAATACCATAAGCATATGATGACAGAAAACATGCATTCAAATACCAGTAAAATAAACAAATAAACAAACCACTATAAAATTTCATCTTGCCCATTTGGAGAATAACCACATAGGTAAGAGACGGGTGTTCCTCTAGATATTTGAGCAATTCAAAAGCAAAAGACTGCCACAACGTTACTCTTAATTTCTGTCCACCCCTATAAAAAATAGCAATTCTTGTAGATTAAAGAGAGACACAAAATTCCAAAATAAGATTTTAAAACAAAAGTCACTATCAAAAAGATATTAAGCATTACTCAAGATCATCAAGTTCTATGGTGATATAACTTGACGGCTTCCCGTCCCGTGTGAATTCGACCAAGTTACCCTTAGAAGCAAGCTGACCTATCACATCTACAAAATAAAAGCACCAATCTATTGATTAACAAAACTCTATATGCCCAAATTTTTCTCTTTGGAATCAACGCATTTTATTCATGTTGAAATCAGACCCCTTAAATTCTCTTAAAAATAAAAATATAAAAAACTATTAATAAATAGTTAGGGCCTAGAAATCAAAGTTCCTGAAGAAACAAAATTATAGGACATTATAAAGATAATACACAAGATTATATAAATATTTTTATTAAACAAAATTCAAATGAAACAATATTTAACTGAGTTAGAAATTATATTATTTCTTAATATAAAATTACAGCAAGGGAATATTTGTTACAGGAAGGGAATAATAAAAAAATTCTTCCTTAATATAATATCTCAATGAAACAAATTTTAGATTAATATTATATGAATCTACAATAGTTGAGACTTGAGAGGAATAGCAACAACCATCAATTGAATCCATATCTGTCCACTATATGTTCATAATAAAAAAAGACAGCAAAGGATACAAAAATTAGACTTTAAAGAATTAAACAACACATGCATCATAGATTAATCTAACAAAGTACTTACCAACTAAATAACCATCTTCTTTAGACTCTGATTGTATTGTTTTGAACGGAACAAAATTAAATCCATTCAATGGAACTGAAGAATCTTGTACCGGACGCACAATCGTGTCCCTCTTGAAATGGATCCTAAATTCGTGTCTAGTAGGCTTGAACTTGATGGTATTCAAAGCAACTCCAAAATTAGTGACCACGTACACGTTGCCCTCAGCGAGTAAGCCCTCGAAAATAGGAACAAATATGTCTTTTACAGTGTATTGAATTGTATATCCCTGAATGCATTAATTTTATAGAGTCATAGATAAATAAGGTTTATTGCTCAGTCATTACCAAAATAAATCTAAAATGAAAAGAGAAAATTTTACCTCTTCATCAAGGACAACCATCTCAATAGGTGCCTTCATCCCAGATCTTGCAAATTGAGAAACGGTCCAAAGTCTAATGACACGTACTTTGAGCTTCCACACCTTATGCGCTGGACCAGCATTGATACACTTGATGAGATCATACCTAAAAATCAAAGACCTCATATTTAGTAAAAGATAAAAAAAAAACTTATTGTGAAACAATCCACATGGCACATGAACTCACCTAGCTGCCATTGCTACCTGCCACTACAAAATTACTCAAATAAACTGAATTTCAGTGTAGATAAAGAACAAATGTGGTGATCACCTATGCCAAATTTATAGAGAGTCACAGCACTGTTCAGCCCCAATATTGGTAAGGATTGCAAGAATCTTTATATTCCTATCAAAATCCAGCTAAAAAAAAGGGAAAGTGTTTAGACTATTCAGGATTAAAGAATCTGAATCATATCAATAAAATCAATAAATCAATAAATCAATAAATAAAATAAAATTCAAAATTAGGTTAGAAATCAACGGCCAACATTTACTGTGTTCCATTTATATGGCAAACTGGAGTTTAATTCTGAAAAATCAAAATAAGAAGCAATATATGCTGAAGAGGAAATCACCATATTTACATACATTAGTAATGTAAAAATGAATTTTCTACTTAATATACTAAAATTGAATAAGTAATGTGAAAATGAATTTTTTTAAATTATATTAAGTAGAAAATTCTGAAAAAATATATTAGTAATGTAAAAATGAATTTTTTTAAAATGAATTTTTTATTTAAAATTAATTTGGCTTATTAACCTAAACAAAATTTTTTTTAATCAAACTTAGATTTATTTTTTTTTGTTAATCTTAACTATATGTATTCCTACATATTAATAATAAATTTAAAAATAAAATAATTATATTTATAAATTTTATTTTAATATAAATACTAATATATTTCTTTATTAAAATTTGTTGCCTCTTCAAATATTTTTTTTAAGTTCCGTCTGTACTCTTACGTACTCTCATTTTTTATTAAATTAATTTATATTTGATGTAGAAAATTTGGAATCATAAGCTATTTTAATTTCAAGAGGTACAGACTAAAGGCGTTATGAGAATTAAATTTGGTATTTAGCACCAATTTTTTGTTTCCTGATCTGATATAATTCCCAAAAGGTTTGTTATCAGTACCTTCCATATATGACCAAAGATTGTGTTGAGAGGATAGTATCATATTTTCTATAATTTAAAATCTAAAGAATTAATTTTTATTGACTCCAAAAAAAATATTGCAACATAAGACAAATAAAAAAAATATATAAGATTTAGACAAAATAAAAAAAATTATGTGAAAAGATGTATCAAAAATAGGATCAATTGTATGATAAAATTAATTACATATGGGTCGCATGCAATTTAGGATTAGGGTTTTAAATTACATACATTAATTAAATAGTTTAGAGACTTACCATGATTACAGCCAACGTTCTGAGAACAGGGGAAGGACCCAACCAAGAATTCATTAGGAAGCTGCTGTTAGGACTGGGCATATTTGTGTGCAAGTGTTCCAAGTAATTGGTTTTTTTTGTTCCGTGTAATCTAAAACACAAAACACAAAACACACAAAGCAGCATCAGTACAACAGAGCCAGAACTCATAAATCAAATAATCGTTCAAAGATTTCAGCAAAACACAAAACCCTATAATAATCATTCAATAAATTGTTGATTTCAGAACAGCAATTCAGAGAATAAAATGAAAATTGAAGAACAGGCACACCAAAGCCACTGACCTTCGAGATAATGACGCCGAGACGACGGCGACAAGACGACCACGAGCAGCAGGAAGAATCCGACGGAGGATGGGCGCCGAGGGATGAAGAAGACATCAAATAGGGGATCTGACATGGAAAACACCGACAGTACAAAGAAAGACTCCTCGGACAGCCACGGACGGCGGCAACCGGTCACTCCGTTCGGCGGCGGTGGAGGCTAGCTAGGGTTTTTCCTTTTTGTTTTCTTTGAATGAAGAAATGACTGAAAGTAAGAAAAGAGAAGAGGGAGACCAGCAATCAGTAACGCACTAACGCGTTATTCCTCCCCTCCCCCCATAGTTGTCAGAACCGAACCGGTGATCGAACCGGTCAAGTTACTGGTTCACTGGTTTACTGGTTCAACCGATGGGTCACTGGTTGAACCGATAGAACCGGTCGTACGTAAATAAAAAATATAAAATAGTAAAAAATTGAATAAAGTGACAATTATGTTCATCCTTAAAATTTTTTACTTCAAATTAATTAGCCCTTGAAAAAAAATAAAATATCAATTTGGTCCTTCAAGATAATAAACGATGAACACATTACGTCACTCCATTAATTTTTCATGTGAAATTTAGTGGTGATACTTAGATGTCCCTACTAATTAGTCTTAAGTCGAAATTTTCGAAGACCTACTAACTCAATACTCTAAAAAAATTTAAAATAAATATCTTTACTAGCATTTTAATATGTAAATGTAAATATTAAAATATTTGTTACTTATTTTAATAATTCTATAAATTCTAAAGAATTAAAAAAAATTGAGTATAAAACTAAAATTAAATTAAATAAATATAAAATAATTCAGTTGTGTATATATATAATATATAAAATAATTAACACATAAATTTGCAGATGAGCACACTAGCTTGGTGGCATTCCTTATCCTTGCATAGCAAGGGGACAAGGGTTCAAAACCCATTGCATGCATTTTTGAATATTGGATCCAATATTCAAATGCTGCTGGAGCACCCAAGACTTGCATTTGTTGGGAGCACCATAGGACTGGCCGGTTCATGAATTACATCGAACCGGCCGGTTTTGACCGGTTTCGTCCGGTTTGTGACAAACCGGCCGGTTTTAGGCGATTTTCTTCCTTCTTCGGTCCAAAACTAAAACCGAACCGGCTGGACCATCGGTTCACCGGTTTTCCGGTCGAACCGGCCGGTCCGGTCCGGTTCTTACAACTAAGCTCCCCCCGAAACGATACCGCATTAGGCAATATACCGGTCCGGTCCAAACCGGCCGCTGGGCTTTTATGTTTTTTAAGCCAAAGGATTATAAATTAATATATTATAAATTAATGTTAATTGATATGCAGTAGATAAACAAATTTAATTAGAATAAATAACAATTTATTTATTTTATTTTATACTTTTATTTTACTTTAGACTTTATAAATAAGAAAATGAATTATAATTAATATAGTATTATTAATTAAGTAATATAAATCATTATAAATTATCTAAATTATATTAATTATAATATTTAAGTATATAATCAAATCAAATCAAATCAAATAAATTAAATCGGAAAACACTCTCCGAAGCATGCCACGTCAGCTTCATCATTAAGTGCAGACATCCGATTTTTATATAATAGAATAGATTTGAGGACATTAATCAAAACGGCGTTAAAAGCCTGGACTGTATCAAAACGCATGCCGCTTAATTCACGTCCGTTTCTCTATGTACCAGATTCAAATTTCTCCGAACCTTAGGTTCGGGTTCCGAGCCTCGTTCTCCGCAACACTATAAAATGAAAGCGAGAGATTCTCGTTTCGAACCCTAACATTTCGCTATCACGTTTCACACACACTTTTCAGCTCAAAAACAAGCTTAATAGTGTGAGCTTCGTTTTCTTCATCTTTTTAAATCTGAATTCGAAGATTTAGGGTTTGTGTTTCGAAGACAATGGCGGAAGAACCGGAGAGCACTGTGACCAGCCAGGAGTCGTTGATCGAGAAGATCGCCGATAAGATTAAAGGCCACGATTCCTCATCTTCGTCCGATTCCGATTCCGATTCCGAGAAAAACGTAGCTTCGTCAATTAAGGAGAAGGTGTTTCGCCTCTTCGGTAGAGAGAGGCCTGTTCACTCCGTCCTCGGCGGCGGAAAGCGTATGAATCTCTCTCTCTCTCTCTCTCTCTATGATGTGTTTACACGTGGTAGTGGTAGATCTGTGATTTGAGCTGATTCTGTATCTGATTTAGTTTGTTTATTGAGAAAATGTTTATAGGAAATGATGTGAGTGCTACATTTTATTGAATTATTCTATAGATCTAAGATTTTAGCTGAAATCTAAAATCTAAAATGTGATAATCGTAGAATAAAATGTGAAATGATTCGAGTTTTTTTTTATCTTATAATTTTATGTAAATGATTCGATAATCCTGGAGCTGTTTATTGTGCTTGTTTCTATTACAACTAAAAGTGACAATGTGAATACATAATTAGAGTATTAATAACAGTTAGAATCTTATGATGTTTTTATTACTATTTTATTTTCGTTTTTAAAAGATAGTTCGTATAATATAAATAGATAAATCGCAAAGCATTAAGAAGATAATCTTGACATTATGTCTAAAAGAGATCTATACATAATATATGCTATTTTTACTAAGATATCTTTTGAAAAATCTTTCAAGTGTTAATGTATATATATCTTTGTGGAATTCATATACATCATCATATATTACTACACATATATTACATCTTGTTTATCTCTGTGATAAACTTATTCTTACATTGTATAATTTTGATGCACTGTCGCTAAAGATGTATTATGTATGCATTCAATTATACATTAACTAACTACGTACTACACCATGTGAATGGTCATCTAAAAGATCTTTGTGATAGGATAAAATCTCTTCGTGCCAGTGTATCAAACTTAAATTGAATGATATATTCCAAAAGTTATACATAGTTTTATTTTTTAAATATTGTTCTTATGGTTCTGAATATTGTTCCAAAAATTAATTGTTTACAGCTGCTGATGTGCTATTATGGAGGAACAAGAAGATATCTGGTGGTGTGCTTGGAGGAGCCACTGCTGTTTGGGTCTTCTTTGAATTGCTTGAATATAACCTTCTCACTCTTGTTTGTCACATTTTGATCCTGTTGCTTGCTGGTTTGTTCTTGTGGTCCAATGCTCAGACGTTCATCTACAAGTGAGACTCGAAACTTGTTAGCATAGAACTGACAGCATAGTCATGTGGGTTTAGATCATGTTGTTTTAACTAATCACTTGCGTGTAATGTCAAATAATGGTTGTAGGAAGGAGCCTCACATCCCACATGTTCATATTCCAGAAGAACCATTCCTGCAAGTTGCATCTGCATTGAGAATTGAAATCAATGCTGGATTTTCTGCCTTGCGTAACATTGGTGCTGGAAAGGATTTGAAGAAATTCCTAATTGTATGTAGTCTATGACCTACTTCCTGTCATTCCTAGATACTATTTATAACTAATTTTCACAAATTTTGTATTAAGTTTAATTTCGGCATTACTAAATACCGATGATTGTTTTTTGAAAATATCAGGTTATTGCTGGCTTGTGGGTTTTATCTATTATTGGTAGCTGGTGCAATTTCCTGACCTTGTTCTACATAAGTAAGTACAGTTTACAGTCATTTTATATAATTTTTTTATTATTATATTATTATCTATTCCTTTTTAGGTTTAGAGATTTTACTGATTTGCTTAACCTTCATTTGGTTTGAGCAGCTTTTGTTTTGTTGCACACCGTCCCTGTTGTGTATGATAAGTACGAAGATAAGATAGACCCCTTGGCTGAAAAGGGTTTCATTGAGTTTAAAAAGCAATATGCTGTGTTTGATGAAAAGGTGTTAAGTAAGATCCCTAAAGGTCCGTTGAAGGCCAAGAAGTTAGCCTAGTGTTTAGGGTTGGTGTGCCCCATAACCCAACACAATAGAGTTGCTCTGCTTGAGTACTTTTATATACCAGAGCCTCGCATCTTTTGTCGTATAACCATGGCCTTGTTAAAGTTTGTTTCAAGCTTCAATATTTAGTTTTTAAGTTTTGTTACAGGCATGTATGGATCTTGCTGGCTATGTTTTCTGGGCTTGTTTTTAGTCCTTGAATCAGTAATTCTTATTGTGAGCTAAAAACCTCACCTCTTGTTCTTATTGCTGACTTCGTGGTGCTTGCTGGTAAATAGAATTGCCAGTTCATGATTATTGAAAAGTTTTGTTCTTTACAAAAACAAAACTCAGGCTCTTTAGTTTCCATACTTTTATTTGTTGCCAACTACTTTTTATATTATTGGTGTACTTTGACTCGTGATTTTTTGTGTTTACGATTACTTATTTTTAATTGTTATCAGATAGTATTATGCTTTGATTCGGAACGAGGTTCTAAATTTACTAGATGATTCCTGAGTTTCTTGTTTTGTTATTAGACCTTATGCTTTGATTCGTAACGTGATTCCACGACTTCTAAATAATGCGTAACCTTAGTTATTGATTAGTCAATTCACTTGCTGATTCCTAGGCGTTCTTTATAATTTTGAAGCAGAAGGTAGTGGAAATGTCGTTACGGTTATGTATACAAGCACTGGGTTATTAGCTTCTCGTCTCTACGGTTCACATTTTTTATTTTCAAAAATATTTAATTCTAATCTAATTCATCTCAATTATTTTTCTAATTAAAAAAATAATAAAAATAAGAAATAATATATTGTATAAATTTTCAATCATTTATATTTTAAGCAGTTTTTTGTTTTGTTTGTTTTGTTTTTCTTTGTTTAATTTATTTCTGTCACAAAAAAAAAAACGGAGGAATAATCAATTGATACAATTAAGTAATGGTAGTGATAGCGTTCTAAGGCCTAGTTTGAGTATATAGTTTAATTAAGTTTTTTAAAAAAAATAGTTTAAACAATAAATATTTATATTAAAAATGATTTATAAATAAATTATTTTATATTTAATTTTTTAGTTCTAAAAGTATTTAACTTAAAAAAATGTAATAAAAAAAATTTTATAATGAGAGAAGTTATCTTTTTTTACTTTTCTATAAATACTTAAATTGTTTTTTAAAAAATTACAATTTAATTTTTAAAAAATTACAACTTTTTGAAATTTCAAAAAATTTAACTTTTAAAACTTTTTATATGATCCTAAATATCAACAAAGACGTTATACCAAACATCGCGATCGCTACACTACATTAACAAGGGAGTCGAGGACCACATTCTTACAGGTCAGTTTCCAATGAACAAATAAGACAACAAAAATATCGCTGAATAGTGCATACGAATTGATATGCATCACAAAATTGAGCATATAACCTTAAATTTTTAAACTATGTACACGTAAATCCACCCGATATGACGACGGTAATGTTTAAATTAAGACTAATTTTGAATGTGAAAGAATTAATTGAAAATCATTGCATGCCTACATTTTAACCACCAATGATCTATACTTTTTTGATTAATTACATAATTCCACTGTTTATTTAAAATCTTGGAAGCAGGTCTGAACTAGAAGGTTTTTCACCAGACGGGGTAAGAGGAACTGTTGAGAACTCGGAGTTAAAATTAGAGATATGAGGGGGAACACTAATTTTCTGATTAATTGAAAAAGCAGAAGCTGTTCTATTGCCAAGCCTGTGGTTGGAAAATGGTGATATTGGTGGAGCAGCAGGAACAGTATTTGGACCTTTATCTGGTGAATCCTCAATAGGGTCAGCAGTATTTGCTGTTGATGATTCCCTCTTTTCTCGTTCTTCGGTTTCCTTGAGAAGAAAATCAACCCACAGATCCGCAATGGACTGAAAAGGGGGAAAACGCTTCATTAAATCTCAAATCACATTGCAATATTTTTGCCAAAAAGTGTAAGTACTTGTAAGTGGTTAACTAGAACAACTTACCTGATCATTGGATCCCGCACTTGCAGCTGTGTCAGTTGAACTTCCTCGCAAGATGCCTCCAACCAGGCGACCGGGCAGACCAAGAACTCCACGAACTTTACCACCTTGTTGAGCAGCACCTATTCTTTGCTTGTCTTCATCAGAGAATCCAAGCATGCGAACCATTAGATCCAAAACCTGTACCCCAATATCACACATTATGAGAAGGATCAAATATAACTACAAATTGCGGAAAGTGATGATACAAGAACACAAGCAATAGTGGTACTTCTACAGACATCAACTAACATAAGTCAAAACAGAGCGAGGGTTTTGTGCAGAGAACGAAGGAAAAATCCTTCCCTTCCCTTCTGCATATTTCACCTAAAGCAATAATAATTGTACCTCTTTGCTGTGATTTCTCTGGAAATAAGTTACGAGTAATTTTATAACAATGCGCCTGCATCGAACAGCATAATTTGGATTAGTATAATAATTTGCAATCTCAACAAAAATAATTGAAACAAAGTCTCTCAAGTCTAGAATTCAATCAAAATTCATATTTACAGGACTTCGTTAATTAACTTTGATGAAATTAACAAGGAAAAGAATGTAGACAAATCATATGAACTTAGAGGTGGCGAAATGAGTTGAACGCAGTTGAGATCAAGTCTGATAAACTCATACAGCCAAATCTACTAATTTCTACAGGGCCCTACGGCCTGCTAGGATTTTGTTTTTGTTGTCTTTTTTATGATTGACGGATGAGTACTCCAAGAACATATACACGAAAGTTAAAAATTAGGATTTCCAAATACATCTCTTTCACTTTTATCCTTTTTTATTCCTTTTTTGTTTTCTTTATTAATTTTATTTTGCACCCTTTATATATATGTTTCAAACTATGCGACTTAACTTATTTCTCAAAACAAAAATAGTTCTTTTGTTTTTTTTTTTAATCACAAAATTATGTTTCTATATTTGTGTTGTGAATGACTGAATGTCGTTTCAAAATTGTTGTAATTTGAAAATTAAGTTAAAATTGTTATTTTTTTTATTCTTTGTACGACTAAACTACTAAAATAGTACTCGAAAGTTCGCGTTGCTGACAAAACAAATCTCAAAAGATGCTAACGACAAATAAGCTCCCAAAAGATTTATAAGTACAACAAAAAAAAAACTAAATATTAAATATATTCTAAAAATCGACTTTAGAGATCAAATTTTGATGCAAATTTTTGCAATCATTATTAAAAAAATAAGATGTTTTCATCTTTAAAATTTGGTAATTTTTTGTCAAGTGAGTTTTTTAAAACAAATTTTATTGTGAATGACCACATTTCTTTGAATGGAAAAAAGGACAGAAACAAGCTAACCTGTCAACAAGATAATCTGAATCCAGAGACATTCTATTTAGTTGCATCATACTTTGCTCAAGAGCTCGCCTAACTTTGGAATTGTCTTCCTCGAGTTTAACTACTCTGCTTCTCCATTCAGTTTGTACCTTCTCAGAATGCGCAAGCTGGGCTAAAACTTTTTCATTCTCAGTCCTAGATACATCTACTTTATTTTCGGCATCCTGATCATGGAAATAATAATTTAATCATCTTGTTACCAAATCAGACACCACAAGTTCACTTATCTTTTTCGGTTGAGAAAATATAATAAATCCCAGACTAGGGTAAATCACTTAGAAGTTACATTACATAAAAATTTTACGGTACTGAATGAAAACAAAAAAGAAATAAAAAAATTCTAATATTATTCCATATAAACTTAATTTGAGTGTATCACTTGAACTATATATAGAATATTTAGAGAGTAAGAAAGAGAATCATACTCTCAGAAGTTGAGTAAGCCTAGCTGTTTCTTCTCTTGCACGAACCAACTCTCCTTCTAAATGTTCCTGAGGACAAAAAATATATGAGCCTCTCCATAGAGGGAAGTGTAACAACTTGAGTATTCTCTGTTAATTTTGTTACTGTAAATAATAATAAAGAGAAAACAGTGGCCTATTTTTATACCTTGGCTTCAATTTCAGCATAGTACTGCCCAAGAGCAGTCTGTAGATTCAAAAGTTCATGATTCTTAGCATCTATTGTGCTGATACAGTTTGAAAGCTTCTTGTCCAGGTCGTCGATGATTTCTCTAGACTTGAGAACTTCGCTGTTGTTTGCCATCTTCAGTTCTTCCTGACTTAAAACTGCCTGCTTCAGGGTTCTCTCAAGATTTGATACTTGAGCCCTTAAATAATCATTGCTTTGCCTTAGATCTTCAATAATTTTGATGTCTTCGTCCATTTTTTCTGATTCTTCGGCTTCCTAATGACAAGCAGCATGGAAAACGTCTTTCATATCGCAGCATACATTAAATCTACTCTATCTTAAATATCATGCTTTATTATTACTGGTTCCACTTTTAGAAAATAAACTATGAAGGATGAAACCTTTTCCAACAAATGTTGTTTAAGGCGGGTCAATTCCTGTACTGCTTTCTCCTTTTCTCGCCGTGTATCCATCAAATCTTTATTTAGCTTTTGTATGGATCTTTCCATTTCTTCCTTTTCTGGAAAACTTTTGGAAGGATCTGACATCTGTTATAAAAAGTCAATGCCGGCATTCCAAAAAGTAATTATTTACATTATCAAAAAGCCATTATATTGTTAACATAACTGATATCCCTTGAATGCTTGACCTGTACCTGAGAAGCACTGGAAAGAACATTAGCCGCTAAAGACTTCCTGCTTGTTTCAAGAGCAGCCTCAATTTCATTCTTTTCCATCTAACAATAATGAGAACAATGGGTTATAGTAGAGTGCATTTTAGAGGTAAATATCACAAATTCACAACTAAAAAATATGTCTTTTACTGATAAGCAATAAATTTAGGGGACAGAAGGTGACAAATCTACTAACCTTAAGAGTGGCATTTTCCTTCTCTAAGGTTTTGACAAGTCTTTTCAAGCTATCCACTGCCTCACCTGCTACGTCACTTTCCCTTCTAGTTAACTCAATTTGTAGTCGCTTTATTTCTGATACTTTCTCATTCAGTTCATCACGTATTTTCGTCATCTCCATAGATGTCTTCCAAGCAATAATATGATGAGTTTAGCTAACAAATATCTAATAAACACCCATGGCATTAGAGAAGATTGCAAGTAAACCAGTGTGATCCTTGTCAGTAGTCCTATTGCAATATAAGACTTTAGAGTGTAAGGAAGAACAATTTATGATGAACTTCTAAGAGATTGTTTTACAACTTTATAGTGAGCTAAATCATTGTCAGCAATAAAACAATGATAAAAGTATCAAATACAGAAGAAATCTCCAACTGTACAGCACAGTGAAATGCCATGTATAAGTTGTACACCTTTTGCTTTATCTCAATTAATAGCTCTATCTAATTTTAAATTATGACCTCCCCATAGTATAACTACAAACAGAATGATTCTTTTCATCTCACGCACTTCTAATATAGATGATGCGCAAAAGAATGCTTCAGTTACAATGACGAAATATATATAATATAAACTCACTTTGTCTCTATCCAGCTTTAATATTTTAAGCTCCTCCTGAAAGGACTTGTTCAATTTCTGTTCCTCTGACATTTAAGTGTAGAATCAAATCGTTAGGCAACTTAAATATATACACCAAAAATTACAATAACATTTAGATTCCAGATGCAGAATAAAAACCTTGGCATTTTAGCTGAATCTTTGCCAATCGAGCACGTTCTTGCTCCATTTCCAACTTCAACTTTTGTATCTCAGCTGTATGTTGTACAGCATCTGCTGTTGGCCTATTTCTTCCATCAACTAAATCTGCAAGCTCCTAGAAGGCATTCATACATCTGTTGTCAAATTCACTCATCACTAAAAGTAAACTTACAAAAAAATATTAATAAATCAAAGTTCCCAGATAAATAAGATTTTAATAGATATAGGACGAAATCAGGAAATTACTTAAATTCAGAAATCTAAGTTGTCATTACCTTCTCATTTCCTTGTAAATTTGAATTTTTAGATTCCGTCTTACTTTGGGTTGTGAACTTATTCTGTCGATTGGGTGATTGGTCATTACTTCCCTGCACAAATATTTTAAAGCAGTCAGCATGAGTACTTATGTATATGTACAGACCAGAAATGCACCCAAAAAAGGAATACTCATGATCAGATTACAACAGAAACATAGCATTCCCATAGTTGTGAAGGAGAAGAGATCAATATTCGAAGGCTAATAACATGCATTTCAAAACAGTACATAGATCTTAAAGTCCACTCTCACACATAACATAATATGTAAGAGAATATTGAGAAATGAGAAGAGACATATATACCACAAACAAATATTATAAAAAGAAAGAGCTTAAATATCCTAATGGGGGATAAATCATTAAGTCAGGAGAGATTACAATGCCATAGCCTTTGAATGCATAGAAGTGGCAAAGATAAGGCTATTTCATATTGGTAAGTATAAATCTCTATAAGAAAAAAATATATATCTTTCAAAAAAGTAAATTAAAAAGTGGATTCACTCAGGAAATAAAAAACCCTATCTTCCTGCTCAGAATTGAGGCTCACGAACTCTCAACCTAAAACTAAGACACAGCAAGGAACATGGAATTGCTCATCAAGCATCCTTCTCAATCACTAGTTAAATAAAATCTCATACAAATAAGCCAAATGTGTAGGTCTACCTTGACAGAATAAGTTCCACTTGTTGATGCTTCAGTTCTGGAGACTCTCAATGCAGCGCTAGTAGCATCCAAATGCTGTTTTAATGAGCCATTTTCTTTATTCAATCTAACAATGTGATCCTGTACAGTTGGAATGAGTGTGGTTAATCTAATCAAAGGCCATCAATTAAAAAAAGGGGCTAGTTAATTAACAATTAAGGTAAATTGTTAACTGACCATTTGAAACCTCCATGTGAAATATCACCTATTTAATATATAATTGTATTATGTATTGAAGTAAAAGAATTAACCTCATGTTCCAGGGGAAGGTGGAAAGGATAATAGCTCTAGATTTAGGAAGCAAAAAATCCAGAATTTCTAAAGGTATTTTTTATTTCAAAACGCAAAAGCTCAATAGAACCAAAAGTAAGAATGTATGCAGCAAAATGAAATAGATCATTCAGACGAGACTAGTTCATGTATTCCATGAGTAAAAATCATACCTCCTTTTCTTTTAATAGAGCTGCATAGTTAACTGAAAGAGCTTTAATTTCTGCCTCTGATGCCTGAAGTCTCTTGATTTCTGCTTTGTATTGTTCTATCTACAAAAAGCACTGGAAAAATTGAATTGACATGTTTTTTTCTCTTACTCTACCAAAATGGCATCTTATTAACCAGCTGTAGTCAGTACTAAATATAAAAGCAGACTATCAATTCCCGAAAGGTTTCTGTGTAAAAAATCGTAAGAAAAGGTAACATATATTTCTTAAGTAACTAATTTTCTATAAACCAGTCTAGACAATGGTTCATTGGCAACTTCTTGAAGTACAATAATTAATTAATAATGAGTTGATGACTTGATGACAAGAAGAACCAAGCCTTTTTCTGACTTTTCTCACCGGAATGGCTTCCTCATAATCTAAGCTTAAAACTGGAGTGAGATGTCACACTGCCTCTAATTGTTCCAGTTTATATCTAAGTTTAATAAATAACATTAACTAAGCTTACAATGTTGACACTTAACAGTATGTTATAACACTAATTTAAAAAAAAAAAAAACGTTGGAATTAATTATCCATAAGCGTGATAAATAAATTATAAGCGAATATGAAGCTCGTATGTCTAAATACTGTCTTCTTCCATTTGTTTGTTTTCGATTTGATAATATCTCGTAAATCTATCTCGAGTCACTTTCTCTAATAATAATATCTCGTTAATCTCAATTGCATGAAAACTAAAACCCTAGAGCTAGCTCAATTCCAGAACCAGATTTATTTCCACCTAAGCTTATCAACGATTCGCGCGTTCATTCATTCACATTCCTCATAACAGCTTCCAGAACCTCAAACAGTTAAAAATGCTTCAGAGAGAGAGAGAGAGAAAGAGAGACCTCGGAAAGAGACGTATGCGCGTGATCGGTGCCATTTGCGAGGGGACGAGATCTAACTGCCGGCGATTTGGAATGAGCGGAGCCGTGAGAATTCCGACGATCGGAGACGGCGGCAGGACTTCCGGCGTAGATGCTAAGGATTTCGTCATCGTCGTCGTCGTCGTGAACGTCGAGTGCGATCTTGTTCAAGTTCTCCTTCAAATTGGCAATGGTGCCCCACATCTTTCAAAATTTTCCCAAATTTACATCAAATTTGAAAACCAAAAATAATAATAACAAAAATAATCGATGAAGTATTATAATAAATATATTATTAGATGAATGGATAGAGATAGATGCGTCTGTGATGATTGTGGAATCGAATTTGAAATTGAAATGAGTGAGAGTGAGGGAACTACTTCCAATAATGGCAATGCAATTTCGGGATATTTGTGTTTCTCTTTTTTTCTCTGATGAGCTTAGATCTCAGATTTAAACGGAGAAGGAGACGAATAAACAGAAAAAGAGAGGGACCCTTCTAAATTGTATTGCTTCTCATTTTTTTTTTCAAATAAATAAATTTTGAATTTTATTTTATTATTATTGACATTTTTTTTTTGGTATTTTGAGCCACGTTGTGTGGTACGTCCAGGTGCAGCTACATTGAAGCTGAAGAGAAGTGTTTTGGCAACAAATCTTTTTTCGGTTCTTTTTGTATTTTACCAACCATTATATTTTTCCTTTATATGCTATTAAGTTTTTTATGTTACTTATGTATATTATTAAAATAAAAATTTGCAAGTAATTATTTTCTGTAAAATTGATATTTAAAAACAGTTAAATAATTTAATAAATTTAATTAAATTATTATTTAATAATTTTTAATTATTAATTTTATATAAAGACAATTATACTTAAATCTTTTTTTTAATTAATCATGTGAAAAATTAAAGTTAATTTTTAAAGGATTTATCATATATTTTATTAGTACAAGACTACAAGTTTTACATTCATAGCATGTAAGAAGAAAGATTGATACGAAAGAGTTCTAATTCATTGCAAAAGGTATGATAATTAATATTAAAATTTTTTAAAAAAAGTTTATAAACATCCAAAGTCCAAATCCAAGTGGCATAGAATATTCAGTTGTTGACAATTCAGACACAATCACACAATTGACTATCCACCACTACATGCACTATTTTAACAAAAAATCTAAAAGTATATTCTTTTGCGGTTTTTGGTTAATCGGGGTCAATTTGGGCTTTGGGCCCGTTTCATCTGAAAAAATAATGTGTTAGTTCCATTAACATTGGGGGTTTAGCACCTTAGCTACATATATAAAAGGAGCATGCTCTTTCAGCTAACTGCTGCATCATCTTCTCTGCTTCTATTGTGTTAACAAATTTAGGGTTTTCATTAAGCTGAAGCCGCAGCTACGTGTTCTTCGTTTTCTCTATTCTCAATTCATCGTTAGTTTATTCTAAGCTAAATAATTATAATAAGATAAGATGCTATGAAGAGAAACAAGGAAGGATGGTTAATTTCAACCATCGATTGCGGATTTATCTGCAACATGATCCCTTCCAAGTTATTATGGTTCGTATTCACCGAGCATCTTCTTCGTCCTTCATCCTTCATCGTTCATCAATAACAAACCCTAGTTTTTTATTTCGTTGTTTAATTCGAGATTTGGAAATGGAATCAGTGAATCGAAGGTCCTATGGAGGATGCGCCATAAATCAGTGCGTGATTCTTCAAGTTTGCTTTCGTACATTGATTGATTCGATGTCTCGTTAACGAATCGATTGTGTTTTAATCATTGGATTCGGTTTAACGGTTAATTTAGATAATCGCACACATTCATGTTACTTAAGTGTTACTTAAGTGTTACTTAAGTAGCATTAGTATTTAATAAACGGAATGCGAAGATCCCAGCAGAGGGGCGAGTAACTCTTCGTTAATGAGGCCTCTCTAACTATTACTATTAGTAACCTTCGCAGATTGATTTGCCGAATCGTAGGATTGCCAAAATGCTTCGTATTTTTGGTGCATCTGGAAAATTCGGCTACATCCAAAAATAAAGCAAATCACTTCAATTTATTATGAGTTCAACTTTTTCAAGGTGAAAACGGTTATGTATTGTTTATAAAGGATTCTGTTAATGATGATCTAATCCCAAGTTCATAGATTCTGAACGAAGCGAGACAATTTTAGTCACAATCAAGTTTAATGACACTTAATATAAAAAATAAATAAAAATAAAAAGGTGACATAATAAATTCAGTAATTATGTTTCGCTTTTATTGACAATTGACATCAAAATATCAATAGAAATATTACCTGAAAAAAAGAACTACCTGCATTGTTGGGTTGCATCAAATAAATTAGAGTTAATAGAAAATGAAGGACCAAATATATATAGCAGAATTTTCTAATAAGTAGCATTATGTGTAGAAGTGAGTTTTCTCTGGCCCTAGATCCACCTAGAGACATTCATATGAAATTATGAATACTGAGAGCCTAACAGTAACTTCAAACCTTTTCAATTTTTCCCTTAGAGGCTAAAATTAAAGTACTCAGTAATAACTTAATAAGGCCAACTAGAACAAAGCCTTAATTGCTAAAATATATTGACAAAATTTATGTAACAGAAACTTATCCGGTGTAATAAGGTGCTTTCCGGTTGTTATACACGTTGGAACATCATCGTAAAGTTACAACGAAACAGCAAAACTTTTTCACCACTAAAATCTTCTGGGCTTGTTTTGCCTTTCTAAGATACCACCAAGATTGGCCAATGCATCACTAAATTTTTGGATCTTGAGGAATCCCCTAATCATAGATGCTTCCCCCTGCGATAACTTTGCTTTCTCCATCACCATATTGATGAGTTCAATGAGTGTCTCCTCCCTGGACAAAGAACAAAGACCTTCTGCCAAGAAACAAAACGACGGGAACTCTGGCAATATTCCTTTCTCCAGCATCTCAACGGTGAAGTCGACAGCCTCTTGTATGGAACCACCACCATTACAAAGGCCGCGGAAAACGATTTTGTACGTTAAAGCATCTGGAGGATCAGCTTTCTCCATCATTTCTCTAAACAGCCTCATACCTTCTTTTATTCTCTTTCTTTTAAAGAGTGCTTGAAGCACCGGGTTATAAGTGCGCGGAGTCAAGACCATGCCTTTCATCTGAACTGATCTGAGAAGCCTACTTGCAACCTCTGTCCTACCAGCCTTACACAGTCCTTGAATAAGGGTCCCATAGGTTACAATGTCCGGTTCAATCCCATTTGAACTCATGGTCTGCACAATTTCAGCAGATTTCTTTATATCCCCATTTCGGCAATAGTGTGCAAGCATTGAATTATAAGTGTACTTATCCGGCTTTAATCCTTCCGTTATCATCTGATCCATAAGTTGTGCAGCTTCTTCTGTTCTCTTACTTTTGCACAGGCCGTCAATGAGTGTGTTATAGGTTACTGAATTTCTTGACACACCTTCAAGCTCCATCCGGTCAAAGATCTCCTCAGCTTCTTTAATCCTTTTGTTCTTGCACAAACCATCAATCAGAGTATTGTACACTACCACATTCCTAGTGCAGCGATTTGCCTCCATTTCTTTAAGTAGCAACAAAGCTTCTTTAAGTTTCCTCTCGGAGCATAGGCTGTCAATCAATATACTGTATGTGAATTCATTCGGCCGACACCCTCCTTTCTTCATCTCCATGAACAGCACCATAGCAATTTCGCGATTACTGGCCATGCAGAGGCCTTGTATCAAAGTATTGAACGTGGAAACATTGGGCAAAATCCCCCTAGAAGTAAGCACATGGACAAGTTTAGTGGCTGCTTCAACATGGTTCTCCTTGCACAGAGTGCTAATCAGCATGTTGTAAGTCTCAGTGTTCGGTGAACAATCCCTTGAAAGCATCTGCTCAAGAATCTCAACCGCCTCATCAACCTCGTCTGACCTACACAACCCAAAAATCAATGAGTTGTACGTGTGCACATCCAAGTCGAACGCTCTCTCGAGCATGAAATCCATCATCTCCAAAGCTTCCTTGATATGCCCAATCTTGCACAATCCATTTACCAATGCATTTAGTGTAACTTGATTTGGGGAAAAACCTTCGTCAGAAACCCCGTCAATAAACCTCAATGCCTCCTCAACTCTCCCATCTTTGCAAAAACCATTCACGAGAACATTCACCGACACATTCGTCATCAGGCACCTAGACTCAACCATCTGTTCCTTGATCCTCAAGGCACCCCTCATGTCTCCTTCCTCAATGAAACCCTGCATCAGTGTTGTGTATGTCATCTCATCCGGCACCAGATCATAACTCCCCATATCCTCAAGCATCAAAATCGCAGGCCTCAACTGATGCGCCTTGCACAGAGCCTTAATTAAGATATTGAAAGTTGAAACATCAGGTCTAACTCCATTGTTAATCATCTTCGAATGCAAATTTTCCACTGGCCTAAGCTTTCCGCCTTCAACAAGAACATTCAAAGCAATGTTATAAAAATGTGTATCAGGCTTCAACCCAAACTCATTTTCCATCAATTGGATGAGTTCGATAATCCTTTCATGTGAGTTAAAATTAGCATAACTCTCAATGAAGATTATAAAAGTACTTGAATCGACAGTGCAATTTGTAGACTTCATTTCACCAAGTACATTTAACATTGAATCTAAGTAACCAACATTGCCAAGATGACGAAGGATTTCATTGTAGACGGTGAGGTTGGGTGAGAAATTGGGCTGTTTTGCCGCCCATTGGAAGATGCGAATTGCAGACAACTCATCGTTTTGACAGCGCAAGAGATCAAGGAGTTCGGTGGGTGAGAAATTTGGTGGGAGCGGGTGTTCATGGTGTTGGTGTGTTATTGCGGAAGCTGAAGATGAAACTACAGAAACTTTGAACGTTTGAATGGAAGAAAAAGAAGAAGGGGGAGTGAAGAGTTTTGGGTGAAGTTTTGTTGTTAGTGTGTGGGGGAGGAGAGGGTGGTGGTGGAAGTGAAGAGATGAGAGAGTCATTGGCAATGGAAGCTACAGCAGCTCACAGGAGGTTGCGGTGCAGCAATGTTTGTTCAGAGTCTTCAATGTAATGCAGGATTGCATTGCACTGGTTGTGATTTACAATGCATGTTCTACTTTGAAGTTGTTTGGATCCTGCATTTCATGAAAACTTGCATTACTTTCTTTAAGTATTCTAAACCATTAGACAACTCCCAACCTATAAATCACATCATACATCACATATTTAAAGAATATCACTATCTCAGTAAATTTACAGTCAATGAATACATATATTGTTAGTTAGTGATATTATTAACATTGTCCCTTATAATATCTAAACCAATAACTGTAATTTGCAGTTTCTGATATCACTAACTATTTGAGGTATCACTAACTGATTTAAATGCCTTTGCCTTTATTCAATCTGCAACCTGCCTAGGAAAATACCCATTTTACTTACAAATTCTAATTAATTACTCAAAATCAGCGTAATTTTAAACAAATACTATATCGAATTATCAACAATTCAATATCAACTTTGAACTTCAGAAAAATTAACTAGCAAATAGATTAAACTAACAATTAACTTTTAATAGATATAATAGATTTTTTAGAGATTAGAGATTCAAAACAATGTTTTGTACCTACCTGGCTAGAACGGCGGCGACAGTGGAGAGAGAAAGAGAGGAGAGCAGAGGCACAGCTACGAAGGAAAGAGCAGAGCGGATATGGTACGGCGGCGGAGGCGAGGCAGAGGCAGCGAACGGCGAGGAGAAAAAGGGTGCTTCAGGCGGATAACGTAGTCTGCCTCCAACCTTCTAGCTCTCTTAGGCAGTTGTTGCAGATATCACCGCGTCTCTTTTCCTCTTATTCTTCTTCTTTTATTATTTTTTTTCTTTTATCTTTTCTTAGTCTTTAGACACAAAAAAAAATCATTTAGTATGATTATTAATACATAATGTGTTATTATCTAATTATGTATATAATTCTTAATCTAATATTTTATTCATAATATTCTGAATAAATAATTGTCCAATTTATTTTGTTTAAAAAAATATTTTTTTTAAATAATTTTCCATTTTCAAAAATTCTATTTTATATTATTTTATTATATATAATTTAACTCTTATTAAAATTTAATTGAACTTCTCATAAAAGTTCTCTTAAATCTTACTTGGTGACTTATACTTAAAAAGAGGTGTAGATAAATAAATATAACTCAACAACAAAGAAAACTTCAATTATAAAACAACTTATGGCTATTTATGCTTTGATTACACTATTTATATCTTCGAATTAACAATACCATGCAAACTAACTCACAAATGATCAAACACCAAATCTGGAAAGGATTAAAAAGTTTTCTATCTTGAGTTGCATAAAAAAATTGAGAGATTTATGCCATAAGTTCCCCAACATGTTCTTGGCATTCAACCTCCACAGAACTACATCCCAAATCTTTCGTCAATTGTCTATCTTTCATCATTCCCCTTACTTTCTCAACATCACTCCATCTTCCCATCTCTGCATACAGATTAGACAGATGAACATAATATGCAGTGTTATCTGGCTCCAATTCAACTAGCTTTCTGGCTGCCAATTCACTCAACTCCAAGTTACCCTGAGATTTTGAACTAGCCAACAAGGAACCCCACATAGCTTTCGTCGGTTCAAACGGCATATACCTTATGAACTCAAAAGCCTCCTGCAACCGGCCAGAACGAGCTAAAAGGTCAACCATGCAAGAATAGTGTTTGACATTAGGCTGAAATCCATACTTGCCATTAACCAAGAACCTGAAGATCTGTCTACCAGTCTCTACCAATCCTGAGTGGCTGCAAGCAGAAAGAACAGCAACCAAAGTCAAATCATCAGGTCTAAACCCATCTTTCTGCATTCTATCAAACCACCAAATTGCCTCCTCTCCACTCTTAGCTAAAGCAAGTCCCTTGATAACTGCATTCCAAGTATATAAATTCTTCTCCTTCATGCTACTGAAAACACTCATCCCCTCTTCAACTCTGCCGCATTTGGCATACATCTCGATCAATGCTGTCCCCAATACAACATCCAATTCCCACTTGTTCCTCCTCACAATATCATGTATCCAAGTCCCCATCTCAATAGCACCAAAATTAGCAGAAGCAGCCAAGGCATTCACCATGGTGACCCTATTAGGCTCCACACCAGCATACTGCATTTGTTCAAACACAAGCAAGGCATTGTCATACTTGCCAGCTTTCCGGTACCCCATAATCATCACAGTCCACGATACAACATCTCTGTGGAGCATTTCATCAAACAGTTTCTGACACAACCACATATCCCCACATGACGCATACAAATCAAGAACCGAATTCTGCACATAAACATCATTCAAATGCCCCAATTTGACGACGTGAGTGTACACGCACTGGGCACCAATGAGGTCGCACGAGTCGGACAATGACTTAAAGAGGAAAGGGAAGGTGAAGTTGTTGGGGACAATGGAGTTGTTGTGCATGTGGGCGTAAATGGATAGAGGGGTGTGAGGGATGTTGGAGTGGGAGAAGGCTCTGATGAGAGAGTTGCAGATGAAGACATGAGGTTTTGGAAGGAAGAGGGTAAAGAGAAGAGTTGCAGAGTTGAGGAGGCCATGGTTTTGGGATGCAGAGATGAAGTGCTGAGCAATGGTGGTGTGGGAATGGAGGTTGTGTACAATGAGTTGTGCTTGAATCTGCTGAACCTGAACAACACTATGGCAATGCTTCAGCAGACTCACTATTCTGTCAGCAAAAGCATTCACCTTAGACATGGTGCTTGTCATTCTCTTTAGTTTCTTTAAGTATTCTCAACCATAAGTGGGTGGCTATTTGCATATAGTGAATGTATCCCATCAGATAACTCCCAACCTATGAATCATAATGAATACCACAATCTCAGTAAATTTACAGTTTGTGATTACATATATAGTTAGTTAGTGATATTGTTAATATTGCCCCTTATTATATCTTAACCAAAAATTGTTATAGTATCAGGTATCACTAACCAACTATTTGAAAAACCAACTTAGATTGGTTGAGGAGTTTTCTTACTTGTTCGCTTAAGCAAGTATCAGCGGATTGAATCATGTCTTGTGTATACAACTTTTCATTGGACAACAGCAAACCTGAGAAAGAAGCCAGATCCACGGCAGATTATTCCTTAACTTGCTGGACTGTGGCCTGTGGGATAGCAAATAAACAAAAAAAAAAAAACAATATTGAGCTATCACTAACTGATTTCAATGCCTTTAGGTTTATTCAATCAGCATAATCTGCCTAAGAAAATACTGATTTTACTTGCAAATTCAATAGCAAATTCAGCTACATAAATTCTAACTAATTACTCAATCAGAACAATTTTAAACAAATACTATATCGAATTATCAATAATTCAATATCAAGTTTGAACATCACAAAAATTAACTTTAAAATAAAACATATGTAAAAGCAATTGATTAAATAAATACAAAAGGAATGGATATATAAATATATGTGGAACAATATAATAAAAACATAGCATAATAGTACCTTCTTGAAAATCGGTGTTACTTTCATATAAACTAACACTCAATAAAATTTTTGAGAAGCTGTTTACATATAAAATAGAAAACTTAAACACTAAACTAACTCAAAGAATGGTTAACAGTGCTAATAGCATAAAAAATTTACGATTTATCATAGCAAACTCACGAGAAATGTCATTATAGTTAAAATCATAATCAACTCTAATAGAAATTAATCCATCTTCTAAAATATCAAATTGAGAATCTTGAGAAAATAACTTAATCCCATTGATCACATGTCGTCCAGAAGATAAATGACAACTTGGATGTGCCCTAAATTCTTTGTATTTGAATAAACTTGACCAGCAGAGACTCCACATTGAAATGCATTTGGATTAAAAGATGTTTGTGTAAAATCTAGTCTTTCAAGCTCATCAGTCAACATAGGTGCTGGTAGGTATGAAGTACTTGCAACAAACTCTCTATCCTTGCAGTTTTTTCTTAAGTTCTCACCAATACCAATAAAAACCTTTTTCTTTTTTGACTCTATTACTCATATCAGCTAACACTTTTCTTTTTCCTAAGTTTTTCATATTCCTTTCATCAATTTGAGAGTCATTAGTTCTTTTTTGTTGTCCTCTTTTTAGTAGTAACATTTATTTTCTTCTTAATCTAGTCTTTTTGCACTCATATTTAGTAGAATTTTTTTTTTCTTCTAATAATAACTGCAAAAGAATTAAAATAAGATAAATTAATAAGCCCTAATACCAAATACTAAAGAAAAACATAATAATTCATAACACAAAGGAGATATAAATAGTCACTATTGATTAAAGAAGATCAAATAGAATTTATTATCAGTTTCCAAGAAGGAGTGGGAACTTACAATGTCTCTTCACTTTTTCATTGTATCTCGGTTCTCATGTGCCTGAAACTGATCATATATAAGAGATCGGATTAACTATAACTGGTTAATTTGTCTGTAAGTAGTTATATCCAATGAAGAAGAATTAAGTTTAGGCTTAGCAATTCATCAAACATGTAATGTGCAAGGAAAAGAAAGTAAAGCAATTCACCAATCACTGCAATAAGTTGAACAGTTGAATCAATAAGCTCCAATATCAAACACTAAAGGAAAACATAATAATTCATAATATAAAGCAATTCATCAAACATGTAATGTGCAGTAAAGCAATCCACCAATCACTTAAGTTGAAAGCAATTCATCAAACATGTAGTGTGCAAGGAAGTAGTAATGCTAAAGAAAATAGAGTAGTTATATCCAATGAAGAAGAACTAAGTTTAGGCTTAGCAATTCATCAAACATGTAATGTGCAAGGGGAAAAAAAAAGTAAAGCAATTCACCAATCACTGCAATAAGTTGAACAGTTAAACCAATAAGCTCCGATATCAAACACTAAAGTAAAACATAATAATTCATAATGTAATGCAATTCATTAAACATATAATGTGCAAGGAAGTAATGCTAAAGAAAATAGAAGAAATTTATAATATAAAGGAACTCATCAAATACATAATATGTAGAGAAAGAAAGAAAAGCAAGTCATCAATCTCTAACTTGCATAGAAGAACACAATTATGAACAAATCCACTCTCTAATCATATTAGGATCAAACTAAAAGTAGAGTGGAACATATAATTACTCACATAGAACTAAAGGAACACAGTGGTAAGGCGGTCGTCAAGGCAAAGTGCAGCGGGTGAAGCGACTCCATTGGTGGTAGAGTAGGGAATTTCTGTGACGATGGAAGTGGAGAACGATGGTGAGGATAACTTGGAGAGAAACAGAGTCCTGAAATAGTGAGTGAGATTTCTATGATGATGGAAGTGGAGAACGATGGTGAGGATTGCTTGGAGAAGAGTTCTGAAATAGCGATTAGCGAGTGAGATATTTAACATCAGAGAAGAATTTTATTTTTTTTAAGAGAAGAATTTATTTTTATTTAAAATAAAAAAAATTTTAAAACGGGCTCGTCACAATTATTTCGAAAGATAACGAAACTTTTAATAAAAATATTTTTTCGGCTTCTAATTTTTATTTTTATGGTTCCTTTTGAAATAATTGTTAAAGACCGGTTAGGTATTCATTCAAAATTTAATTATTAGAATGATTATAATATATTAATAAAATAGAATTTAAGTTTGAAGAGTGTGTGAGTGAATTTAGAAATTAGACTCAGACAAAAATAGGAATTAAAATTTTTAAAAGAATTAGTTATTCTAAAATAAAAAAAAATAATTCTTGAATGAATTCTAAATTTTAGCATTTCAAATAAGTTCTGTGAGAGATTAAACACACTAGAGCAGAAGGAGATAAAAAAGGATAAAATTGAACTAAGGATAATATTATAAAGCCTATAATTTACAATGAGGAAAAAGAAAAGCAGAAAATATTTTTGATTTAAATATAATTAGGAGATATCCCCTGACAATTTTTTATTGCAAAATTAGAATAAGATAATAGAAATAGATTAACTTCTCATAAAAATAAGAGGACAACTTATGATATCGCTTTAATGATTTGATACAATATGAAGGACCAAATATACACTGCATAAATTTTTTTAAGATCCAAAGCAGCATTATGTGTTTTTATTTTACTTTATACTTTTATGGACTAAATTAAATAATTGGAACATGCAATTGTCTATAAAGTGAATCAATATCATATATATCTTTTAGAAACCAAACTATTTCGCATTCACCTTCACGAGTATGTTTTGAAGAAATATTTATATTAGTATGGTCTAAATAACACTTAGTTTGTACCAAGTTCTATTATCCTTAATTTAAGGGGTTGAATGAAATATTCTAATATCAACCATCAAATGGAGTGTAGCTCAATAAACCTCTACTTCTTTCACGCAATCATGCACAAGTGCTGAAATTATATATATTTTAGCCATGCCTCATCTTCACTTTTGTCAGCATTCACAAATTTAGCTGTGCATGTGGCTGTAGCACTTTCTTAAACCAGTAGACATATATTAATTGATTTATAATAACACTATTCATGCACCAAAAATACTTATACTGATATAAAAATATATTTGTTATTAATTAATTATATATTTAAATTATTTTTAATGAACAAAACAAAAAGAATATGTTAGTTGTTAAGAAAATATTGATGTCAAGATGCAAGTTAATACTCAAGATTTATTAGAACTCCAAAAATTTAATTGTTACTTTTAGAACCGCAAAATTTTTAAATTGAACTTGTTATTATCGTCTTCACAAGAATGTTGGAGACTTAGCCACATGGGTGCAAAATCAACACACCATGTACGAAAATCAACTCAAAAAATTTTGAAGAACAAATTGAATCAATTGTAATTTTAGAGATTAATTTAATTCCGATCTCATATTTCAAGGGTCAAATTGAGTATTAACTCAGTCAAAATGTTATCTACTATAAAAAGTATAGGCACAATGGGATTGATTAATTTATAATATATAAGAAAGTTGAAATTTTGAACATGTGCATATGCCTTGATGCAAAGCCTTGTGGCACTAGTTGTTTCCACCCTCAGCTGCATTATTTTCTAGTTTCTTGCTACCAGAAATTCTCTAGATCCGTGAAATACTTAACTCATATTGTTTGCTTGTATTGTCCAAAATAATAATAGAGGATATAGTTTCATGCTTTGACAATTCACCTTTTTTGCTTATTGAAACAAAGTATTTGTCAAGCAATCCTTGGAATGCTTGCAATATCAGCTAGATAAGTACCCTTTATTAGCACTCTTAGGAATATTGAATCCAAATTCAACACCCCTCTACTCCATGCTTCTGATTCTGGTTTACCAAATTGATGCTATAACACTATAACTTCACTGATAGTATCTTAATCTATGCCATGATCCATTTTCTTGTTCTTTCCTCAATTTCAGTCTTGCTGCTATGGCTTCATGAGTATATCCTCTTTGAAGTGCAAATGCTGAATCATTTCATAATTTGAAACATATGTCATTACTTTCACATTTAAGGATACATGAAATCTTTAAGGATTCTAAGTCCTGAAGATCCTGCAATGACAAAGCAGATTGTTAACACAACAAAGTTGAAAACATGGAGACGGGTTTACTTTCTAATCTTTGTCGCGGGGGCTGTTGCTCTTCTCCTTTCTGGTGCTGCCATGTCCAAGTTCTTCTCCTTGAAGTCATTTCTTGGCAATGAATCTTTCTACTCCAGCTTCAACTCCGGGAACCAAAATGAAGTGATTGAAACTGTGCGAACCGTAATTCAGAAAATTCAAGAGGAGCTCGAAAATCTGAGAACAACAGAGCTGGATCCAACTACTTCAGCATCTGTATTCAAACAAGGAGCCTTTCTTGCTGATGTACTAGGACTACTTGAGTCGGCAGTGGCTTCTCACGATGAAGGGAAAAATCAGCGAACCAGTAATTTCGATGTTCATCCTCTGTTTAAAGAAAAGAAACGATCCGATGATGAACCTGCAGATTACTTTCTGCGAGAGGAGATTCGCAAGTACGTCAAGATCAAGCCTAACAGATTAGGAAAACAGAATTTCATGGGGGCAAATGCAACCTTCACCAGCATAGGACATGCTTGCTTTGCCATGAAGGAAGAGCTAGAGGAGTACATGGATTATGATGTTGGCGAAATCTGCAATGATGACTGGAAACTAGCTCAACGGCTTATGGTTCACGGCTGCGATCCTCTGCCAAGGAGAAGGTGTTTCTCAAGAGCCCCTAAGCTGTACAGCCAACCGTTCCCCATTAATGAGTCCATGTGGAAACTCCCGGACGATAGAAATGTCAGATGGAGTCAATACAGATGCAAGAACTTTAAATGTCTCGCAAACACAACCACCACCAGTAAAGGATTCTTCAAGTGTTCAGACTGCTTCAATCTCACCCATCATGAGATGCCGAGATGGGTAAGATTGGATGGTGATTCAAATCAGACATCTGATTTCCTCATAACCGATGTTCTAGGAATCAAGCCAGGAGAGATCAGAATAGGGTTGGATTTCAGTGTCGGAACGGGTACTTTTGCAGCTAGGATGAGGGAATTCAATGTGACTATAGTTTCAGCAACTATCAACTTTGGGGCACCCTTCAGTGAAATGATAGCTCTTAGAGGACTTGTTCCTCTATACTTGACTATAAATCAAAGGCTTCCATTTTTCGACAACACCATAGATTTGATCCACACAACAAGGTTTCTAGATGGTTGGATTGATTTTGTGCTCTTGGACTTTATATTGTATGATTGGGATAGAGTTTTGAGGCCAGGGGGTTTGCTATGGATTGATAGCTTTTTCTGCTTAAAGGAAGATTTGTATGATTACTTGCAGGCATTCGAAATGCTGCGATATAAGAAGCATAAATGGGTGGTTGTTCCAAAGCTGGACAAGGACGATCGGGAGATGTTCTTTTCTGCCGTGTTAGAGAAGCCTCCAAGGCCATTCCGGTGATCTTTGCACCACCATATTTACCTTCTTTCTTTGTGGTTCTCAACATTCTTATTCTGGATTAGTATATATGGAAAAGTCATTTGTAGAGTGGTCTGCTCTAATGCTACAATAAATCGAGAACAACTTACCTTTTTTTTTTACTTTTCTAAACACAGAAATGACTGTTCAATATGATATATGTCAATTACAAAATAGTCAATGTTGAATATATTTCAATTCCTAATCATTGAGGTATTTCCATATAAGGATTCAAAATAGTATGCACTATATCTTATTTCTCTTGCTCTTTCTGCATGCTTGAAATTTTAGCTATTCTTAACTTCTACTCTTATTCATTTGTCCATGTTAGTTATATCCAACAAGCTTCAACACAACACAACACGATAGCAAATGTCAATCTGCGCAGGTTCTAAAATCTGAACTAATGTTCCAAGTGAAATGATCCCAATAAATAAAATAAAATAAAATCACCCAAGTCTAAAAACAAAGAGGCAAATATCAACCTGTAAGCATTAAAATTTGGAACCTAACATAGTAAGAGTCTTCACTTGTGCTTCACTCTTTTCTCTCTGAACATTAACAATGGAACCAGATTCTAAGTTTGTAAACTAGACACCAATATGAACTACTGAACCAGTTTGGGCCTGTATTCTATGCAACAACATACTCTTGCCTCTAAACAAGAAAATTGCTATATCCTCAGAATGAAATCCTCGGTGCAAAAACTCCGGGTGTTTATTATTGGAATTTTATAATTTACATACACCAGTAAACCACTGAAAAATCCATCAGCTAATTAAGTGTATCAATCAATGTAAAATGACACAACATACAATGTATCAAACCAAAACAAGGATTCTAACAAGTGCATCCTTAAGCATAACACAACAAGAACAAAAAGAAGGAGAAAGATATGTTAACCTCTTATCCTTCATTGACTTCAGAAGGTGTCTTTGCTACAATGGACAATGCATGAAGCCCAGACTGCAACTCATCATCCAAGAGCTTATAGATAAGCCTGTGCCTCTTAACCAAACTCTTCCCTTCAAACTCCTTAGACACAACCCTAAGATTGAAATGTGTTTCTCCATCACCACTCCCTCTAACACCAGCATGCCCAGCATGCTGATATGAAACATCTTCAACTTCCAACTCAACAGGATCAAGCTCCTTCTCAAGCTTCTCCTTTATCCTCCTCCCCCTACCACTCAATTCACCACCACTTGAATTCTCAACAAAGCTTCCACCTTTGACCTCAGAACTTGAGGTGAATTCAGCACCTTTTTCACCTGAACTTTGTGATACTGATTCTCCACCAGCCCCAGAACCCTTTGAATTCTCAACAAAGCTACCATCTTTAACTTCCAAACTCGAACTTGAACTTGAACCTAATTCAGAAGCACCCTTTTCAGCTTCAACAAAGAGCATCAGTGCTTTCTTCTGCATCAACTTGAGCATATTCAAGAACCCATTATTCCTCGAAGGTGTCAAACTCTGCTGTAACCCAAGAAGGTGAACAAAATCGGGTTTGACTCGAACAATCTCGCTAACGGGTCTACCCGAAAACCCGGTTACAAGCAAAGCAGCGAGACCCTTTGTGAGGAGCGAGTCAGAGTCAGCTTCGTAGACAACAACGTCGTTGTTTTGTTGAGGGTCGAGGTAGGCTCGGACCCAAACCTGGGAGACACAACCTTGGACCTTGTTGTCGTTGGTTTTGAATTGCTGTTCGAGGGGTTTGAGGTTCTTGCCATAGAAGAGTAGCTGCTCGTACTTGGCTTTGGGTTCCTCAACGGATTGGAAGAGCTTCACAATTTCTTGAAGCTTTGGGGGAAGCTCTTCAATGGGTTGAAGGGAATTTTCTTCGGTAGTTGATGGTGACGGTGTTGTTGATGATGATGATGATGGTGTTGTTGGAAGCTTCTGGAAGGTTATGGGTCTGAATGAGAAGAAGGTGTGGTCGTTGTTTTTTCTGGCTATTTGGATGAAAGATGGGGTTTTGAGAAATGGGGTTTTGGGGATTGTTCGAGTTGTGAGGAATCGGAAAGAGGAGCAAGAGGAAATTGAGTTAGCGGACATGGTCGTAGGTTGCAGCTACCACCAAACAGAGGAAGTAAGAGGATCATCCATTTTTCAGTTATAGGATTCTGTTTTTGGAGTTGGGCCTGCCCAGCCCGTTATTTAGCCCATTAAGAATCCGTTTAGAAAATTTCAAAAGTTTTTTTTTTTAATTTTTAACTTATTATAAAAAATAGTAGTATTAATATTTGGTATAATTTTTAAAATTAAATTGTAGTTTTTTAAGGACTCATTTGGGAAGCTTCAAAAGCTAATTTTTTGAACTTTTGACTTATGAAAAGTAATAATATTAATGTTTGGTAAAAATTTTAAAACTAAATTGTAACTTTCTAAGAAACTAATTAAGTACTTATAGAGAAGTTAAAACAATAACTTCTCTCATAATAAATTTTTTTTATCATATTTCTTTTAAAATAAGCACTTTTAAAACTAAAAAAAATACAAAATAATTTATTTATAAGCTACTTTTAATATAAATATTTATTGCTTAAACTCTTTTTTCAAAAGAAACTTAATTAAGATGTTTACCCAATAAAAAAGAAACTTTCAATTCGATTTGTTTTAGAAATATTATTTTTATTTCTCATGTTATCTCCCAATAAAAAAAGAGATTAGAAAACCAACTTAGATTGATCAAGTGGTCAGCTTAAATCTCGCCTTATATACATGAAGATAACTGCACGTGAGTTTCTAATGTATTATACTTTTTTTTTGGTGACTAATGTAATATACTTTTTGCTAATTAAAAAAATATTTTAAATGAACAATTACTTAATAATAATCATATTTTAATACGATGTTTGATCTATAAACAGTATAATTGTTTCCCAATTAATCTTTGTTCTCGTTAAAAAAAATATTAGAAAAGTAGAATTATCAATTAGAGAAGGAAAATTTTTTCTTATATACACAAAAAATGTAAGTAGGATTTGACCAAAAACCAAAAAGTTTAAGGAGGATTAGTAAGGTGATTGCATCAAGATTATGATTCTAAGCTCTTAATCGTTTATTGTATTATAATTCCAAAATGACATATTTTGAAATGAAAGAAATTCACAACAAAACCAGCATTTGAAATCCTAATCAATTAGCCTCTAACTTGTTCCACCTCTTGAGAATTCAGAAGAGGAGGATCAAATAAACTAAATGCTCTAAAAGCTGAAATCACTGCCAAAACCAAGAAGCAGCCAAAGGTAAAAAAGTGTAGAATCAAAGCCAACTTCACTCTATTGCAGAACTTGCCATAGGAACTGCAAGCTTCACTCCATGAATCTTCTTTAGCTCCATTATAAGCTAGGTAATATATCTCCATTACTGCAGCAACTGATGTGACAACTAAATAAGCTAAAATCTGTAAAATAGAAAATCAATTATATAGAATAATCAGCTCATGAACCAATTTTAAAAGGTTGAAACTATAATTAGTAGCACCAAGAAAAAAATTATACATAATATACCTCTAATTTGTATAATATTAAAACATCAATGACTAATTTATTAATTAATTTTCTTATTAAAAACTAATTCGTCCGAAACAAAAATATAGAGATTATTTTAAGTGTTTTTATCTAATAATATATAATAAAAAATTTTAATTTATAAAAAAAGTTTCTAATACCAAAAAAACCTAAACAGTCTAACTTATGTTATGCAAGTGGAAATGTGTGCATATATATATGGTAATAAGTTATAAGCCTTAAGCATCAAACCTGATCAGAGATAAAGAAAATCCATGCTTTAGATACTGCATATTTGACCCAAGAGCATGCTACAGCAACAAGAGCATAACCAGCACAAAGGGCACTGATGAAAACCATATACCTGTCAACAACAAATTAAGAGTTCATTTGAATGTGTTTTATTGGAATAATTTTTTTAAAAATAAAAAAAAATTATTTCCAACTTTTTTTTTTGTTTCTCATATATGTAACCTACTAGCCGACTAATTCGAATTAAATTCATTATAGAGATGACCTTTTCAACTCAATTGTTTTATTTACAAGGGCAGAATTCGAATTCCTAACATGACTTAAATTATTAACTTTTTAACATTTTTAAATTATATAAAACATTTAAGTCGGAGAAACTTTTTTTTTTTTCTGGAAAACAAAATAGTAGTAGAAGATAAAAAAGAATTTATTTTCTTACTTGAGACCTGAGAGGTTGCTATACTTCAACATTCCATAGCTGCTATTATCCTCCTTGTTAGTCACAGTAATCCATATGGTTGCCACAGACAGAGGAACCACAAAGAGCCTCAGAGATGAATCAAAAAGCTTAAGCATTGCAAAGTGATTCTCACTAGATGAACTATGCTCAATATGTGAACTAATATTTCATATGAATTGAAAGGGGAGAGATCTCACTATATACATGTATATGAATATAGTTGTATCATTAAAGGATAAGAGTTAGTGGAGTTGGTGAGAATAGTGGGATACACTTTTCTTTCAGACCATAATCATTGCACATTTGGTTGGTGAGTTTGTTTTGTTGGCTTTTTATGATGTTATAAAATCCATGTTCACACAATCACACTTAGCTAGTAGCAGCTCAAGTAAAGTCCTTTTTTTCCCTTTTCTTTGCCTACTTGATTCTTAGACAAACAAGGTGTATTAAGTATCTAATATGTTGGAGTAATGATCTTTTAATACATGTACATTTATCAAAAGCGACTTATATTCCTTTGACATATGGATTATAAGCTAATTTATATCCTAATATCCTTAGACAATCATGTAACTATTTCATTGAATTACACATCATATATTCAATGCTTTACAAGCTCAACTATTCACAATAGCAAAGAGAACCCTATATATAGTGATATAGATAGGCTACTATTATATACTTGTGCTAATAGATTCTAAAACCATGTAAGGCAAGTTTCTCACAGCTATATGTATTCAATATATTTATCCATAATATGCACAATTTACACCAAAACTTTCTGAAGAACTTGAGCAATATCATGTTCTCTCAGTAGTTGAAGATACTTCAAAGTAAGTTGGCTTTGGGGTTGAGGGACACCCAACAGATCGAATCAGTTCTTCCACACCAAGAACTTTAAACTTGGGAGGTGAATTCAAAGCAATGTTGTCGACACGGTGCTCGTATATCTTGCCTTGTTTGTCAAGTTTGTACACAGAGGTTCCATCAAACCTACCTCGACTCTCCCATGGGACTCGTGGGATCCCATGAACTGTCCAGCGAATCATAATGATGTCCTCAACAGGCTGCCACACGGTACTTATGTCGATCCACAGAGCTTTGAAGAAAATCCTGCCATGAAAGCGTAGCGCCCAGAAAATTGATTTGTAATTCTCAATGCCCATGAAAGTATTCAGCGGATCTTTGAATACAATATCATCCCTGTAAAATATAGAGATATTTAAAGTTAGTCGCTTTAGCATAGCAGAGAAAAGCAGATGCTCAGTTATATGAGCAGTTACACATGAAGATGACTAAGCCTAACATCACATAACAGAAGACTAACTGCGTTCGAAAGAGAAGATTTAAACATTTGTGAACACGAATCTTGAAAATGGTTAGAAACCAAACTGAAAATAGTTGCGTAAATTATCAAAACAACTATCTCAGCTTAAAAAATAAAGTTAGCACAATTCTTGGTGCTGCTTCAGTTTCTGATAACCAGGAAAACGATATGCAATAGGAAAAAGAAGCATAGCTACAAAGGGCATGCATCATTACACATTTTTTGGGGGTAAAGTAAGATTACACTTTCAACTGCTATTCAACTTATAATTACCAACAGTTCAAAACTATCAATGACAGAACATGTTTATTCATTTAGCATAATCCTCTTGCTTTTCCAAAACCAATCCCCTCACTTGGTTCACTATCAATAAATCCATGTAATACTCTTTTTTAAAATTAATAGCTAAAACCACAAGTTGGGCAGCTACTAATTAAGAACAGATTAGCAAAACCTATAAGACTACAATTATAAATTGGTAGAAGGTCACAAAAGATTAGCTCAACAGGAAACAATGAAAATTTAGTTGAAAGCAACTATATACCAAAGATAACTATTCTAACTTGACACTTGAACTAAACGAAAAAAACTCAAGCAAAACACTTAGAAAAGAAAGAGGGACAAATTACAATGAGCTGCCCTTATATTAGGTCATGCACTCATGCCTACACCTACATTTTACAAAATACAAGAGTACCAAGTATCATATAACCTAAACCTTAGAAAGCTTAGTGTATAAGCCTGTATGTTTGATTTTGAGATAATAACTGTAACAATCAAATCCTTCTTCAAATGTTACGTTACAATATTGAAAACAATAGACCCAAATTAAAAAAAAATAAGGCAACCAATTTAAACTCATGAAAATATAGAAAGCACCGAATTTGCCACTCTCCTACTATGCCCAACAATATTATGCAAAGATTGATGAAAATTTTCCCAAAAAAAAAGTACCTGTAGATGTCAAAGCTGAGTTCCTTGTAGAACAAATCAGGGAATTCTTCCCTCAAGGTTCGGATTGCGTATCCCAAATTCACATAGTAATTCTGCTTCTCTTCGTCCTCTTTGCTCAGTCTCGAACTTTTCTTAACATTCTGATCCAAACCCACATTCAAAACGCCCAATTCCTTCACTTTGCAAGAGATTTTCATCTCACGATTCGACCCAATTGCCTTAAGAGTACCCTTCTTAGTGTAGGGTCTGAAGCTGTAGAGCTTGCTCAGATTAGGGTTAGGGTTTTTGACAATTTGGGGCGCAATTGACATTTCCGGGTACTGAATTAGAACGGCCATCGTAAATTTTGGAATTCTCTTCCTATAAAGATACAAAGAATTGAAATCAGAAGAAAATCTAGCGAGAAAATCTCATTTTCTTTTTCCGGGAAAATGTGACTCGGGAATTTTCTTTTTTGGGTGAAATGAAAAAGAAGGGTTATGTTATGGTTTTTTTGGATAATTGGAATTATTGACATTATTAAGTAAGAAAAATATGCGATTGGTTGGATTTTCCTTCTGTCTTTTCCATATCTATTTTTTTCGTAAACCAAAAGCACAAAATTCTAGAGGATAAAAAAAAGGACTATTAAATCCAATTAAATTAGATGGTCTAATTTAACTTACGGGTGTGTGTTTGGAAATTCCTTCGAAGAGAAAATGCACACGTTTAAATTTTTTAAAAGCTTCAATTTTTGGTTTGACAAATTTTTTTTTCATAAACGTAAAAGTAATTTTGCTGTCAAAACCATTTATTTTTTACCAATTTTATCCTTTATATGTGTTATTGTATTATTTATAAAATTTTTGTTATTTCTATTTATATAAGTTCTATTTTCTATTATTTATTTTTTTTTAACTATTTGTTTGACATTATACACTTTTATAATTGTGATTTTTGTGTATTATATTTGTTATTATCTTTTTATAATATAATTTATTAATTCTATTAGGTAAAGTAAATTAAACAAAAAATTAACTGTAAATAATAATAATAGTAAAAAATTATAACATACTAAAAAAACGAATACCAAAAATACTAAAAATATATTATATAAAAAGATTACTAAGAACTTTTAGATTTGTTTCAATCACTATAAAGTAAATATTTTTTTTATTATTTTTAGTATTCTCTTTTATAATTGTAATTCTCATATACTATGTTTTAGTGTAACTTTTTATAATATATATAGATTATGATTCTATTAAAAAAAATAAATTAAATAAAAAATTAATCATAGATAATAATAAAATCATAAACGTTGAATTCCAAATTAATATTAAGAATAAGATTATTGAGAGTATTAGAATAAGAGTACGATATAAAAAATACTAAAGTAACATTTAATACTTAGAAAATGTAACATATTTGATTAAATATTCTTTTATATATTATATTTTTTATTTTTATTTAAAAATATATTTTATCTCCTTTTATATGTTATTTTTATTTTAGTAAGTAAATATTAATTTTATTATAAAATTAACTAATAAGATATATTTAAATATTTAAATTAAAATAATAGGATAATATAAAAAAATGTTAAGTTGGTGTCTATTTTAGTAATTTTTTATCTAAAAATGATTTTAAATGGTATAAGTCAAACAACATTTATTTTACTATAATCCATTTTGATAAAAAATTACTAAATATAAATCACTATAACACAAACTTACTTTTAATCAAAATCAAATTTACAAAATCAATTTTATGCAAACTTTCATTTACAAACTGTAATAGAAACACACACGTAATAGTTAGACCAAGGTTGTAGTGTCGACAATTCCACATAGGTCCCTATAAATATGGTGGTAAGTGATTTTATTTTATCAAGAAGAAATAAACATAAGAAGGGCTAAAAAGAGAGATAAATAATAATTTAAAACAGTTTTTGTATAGTAATAGTCTCTCCATTAAAAATAAATACAGTTCAAATTATTGTTTTACTTAATCCGTAAAAAAAAAAAAGAAATGACGATCATGATAATGGTATAATCACAATAATAATTATAATCCACTTTTTCAAGTTCCATTACTAATTAAGGTTGAGTATTAGGATTTTGCAAATGTCTTGAGTAAGAGATTACTTGAATCTATACCTTATTTTGTGATTTGAAGATCATATAGTTACGTATATATTCTAAAAATAAGACACTAAAAATAAAATATAAAAAATAATATATTAATTTTTATGTTTTGTATTTTATTTAATAATAAATTAAAATAAATTATAAAAATTTAATTTATTTTAATTTTTTATTTAAAAAATTTTAAAATATATATAATAATAAAAAAAATATAATTATAAAAAATTAATAATAATAATAAAAAAATTAGTTTTTATTAGTGTATCTGTGTTTTTTTTTTTATCAAGCTGAACATAAAATACATTAATTCAGTGTTTTTAGATTCAATATCTACATATTTCATCTATCAAATATAATTTTATATTTTGGTGTCTCTATCCCAGTATCCCATTTTTATAAATAAACACAACCATACAATTGCATATGAAAATAGTCTTTTTGTTATAGTATCAGTTAGGGGTGTTCATGGTTCGGGGTAAAACCGGATTTGTCCTGATCCAGATCCGACCTTAAATATATACCTGGTCTATTTTTTAGACCATAATCCGGCCCTAAAACCAATAAAACCTAAACATTTTCGAGCCACAACTATATCGAGTCCAAATCGGGTAAAAACCATATCTTTAAAATTTTAACAATAATTTATAAAAAAATTTATTTATAATGCCCTTATGAAGGTTACAAAAAGCTTAAATAAACAAGTCTATGCCTTCTTTTACTTTAATAAACAAGTCTTTTGTTACTCAACTTAAACTTGATTTCTGTTTGAATTGTGCAGCAAAAAATTTAAAAGATAATTTCTTTTTATCTTATAAATATCAGAAAACAGAATAGAGAAAGAAAGGAAGAAGTTGATGCAATCATGTATCCTGATTCAGTTGCATTGTGCAATGCAACCTACATCCACTCTCCACCACAATAGTGGTGGAATTTTTACTATAGTCAAAGTATTACATACAGCAATTTCCTAAGATTCACACAATCCTATTTGGACACACAAGTTTCTTCCTAAACTTGACTTGGTTATACTAATATCTAACTTTTTACATTAAGTGTTTACCCAATTAGCAAGGGATACCTTAGGTACTTTAACACAAGACATAAAATTACAACCAAAGTAAATCAGAATCTACTCTTGGTTTTTTTCTCAAGTGTTTCACTCAACCTTTTCACTCTTAAACTTTTTCTCAATGTCATTCTCTCAGCCTTTTACCTCTCAAAGACAATACAGAAATATATACATTGAAATTAAAATACGAAACTGTAAACCATGAAGGAAATTGATGCATAACAGCTTAAACACTATGAACTGAACCCAACAACATAACTCAAGACTTTATTCTTCATCTTGGTAGAGTGCTCCCTTTAATGTAGGTGCAATGCTTCCAAAATTTCAAACTCAGTAGTAAAATTTCACATTCAGCTCTCTATTCGAGTTTTATCTCCTTTTCTTGACTCATAAATAATTTTTTTTCTTTTTGTATCTCTTGCAGAGTCACCCTTCTAGATTTCTTCTAAATCAACTCTTTGAACTGTGTGCTTCCTAAATTGGTCATCTCACTTTCTTCAATTAACCCTCAAATTAGGGATTTTAAATCTGGTCCTTTTGCTTGACTGAAGATCTCAGAGTAGGAAAATTTTTTTTTTTCAGTGGTAAACCCAAATTCAAACCCTTGAGATAGTGCTTTGTCACCAAGAAACATTTTAAGCCTTTGATTCACAGCAGTGATTATCAGAAATCACTTTCTCCATTTATCCCAAATTGGCGTTGCAGAAATTTGAAGAAGGAGTGAAGAAAATAAATTGCATACAAATGAAAATAAATCACCTTTTATCCTCTGACTTAGTTTAGCTTGCTTTGATGAGGGCGATTAGACATTTGTTTTTTGTGATTTATCTTTCTCTTTTTTTCTTTTCTGGTGAATAAACCAGAAAGGAGCTTTCTCTCTTTCTTCATGAGTATGACCGAAGAGAACCTTGTGAATATTAACTTTGGTTGGCTTCAACTTGGATGGATTAACTTGGGCTTGTCTTTCCATTCAACCCAATTGATTCCTTTACTTCATTTCTTTGGGCTTTAAGAGTTAGAGAGCCCATCAAAAATCTTTGTTTCTTTACTCTATCTCTTTAGGTTGCTGCTACTTTAATTTTGGCTTGCAATATTAACAAAGACAATAAAAACTGATTGGGTGTTTAACCCAATAAATCAATATTTGTCATCATCATTTAAGTTAGTCATATTCTTGACTCTACAACTTATTTATAAAGAAGAAGCTTGTAACCGAAAAGTTGATATATATATTTCAACTTAAATTTGTCCATAAATTCTAATTTAATGCCTATTTGATCTATTTTCTAATTCAACACGTGTGATTAAGAGTAAAATAATAAACTTATAATTAATATAACATAATATTGAAATTAATTTAAAATATATATACATTTTTTAGTTTCCTTAGGGTGCACATGAATCGGGTGAAGTCGGGTTCGCCTTGACCCGGACCCGGCCTGAAATAATGATCGAGTCTATTTTTTAGACCCTTACCCGACCATTGAACCAGTGAAATCACAACCAAATTAGCCCCTAAAATGTTCGAGATCGGGACGGATCTTCAGACCAGGCCGGGCCGTGTGCACCCTTATCAATAGGGATGAGTATGAGTTGGGTTAGTTTGGATTTAGGGTGAAATTAGAACCGAACCAATTGAATTATAATTGGTTCGGTTTGGTTCGGATTTACATTTTTTTGTGTATGTATCCGAACCAAATCAATCCGTTCTTAATCTTAAATCGATTAAGAACGGATTGATTTGGTTCGAATAATTGGGTATCCGATGAAACAAAAATTCATAAAAAAATTTATCTTAAAAATTTTCAAGTACAATAAACATGTAAAATTAATAGAAATAATCAAAACATGTTAAACACCAAATATATTAAAATTTAAATACATTAAATACAGTGAGAGTGGCTGTACTTGGAGAAGAAGACTTCCAACAACATTATCACTTACAGGTAAGGTGAGGTTTGAAAAAGCCCTACTAAAGTCTACTCCGTAAGGTGAGGAAACTGCCGCTAGTGTTAGGGTTGTTGGTGAAAAACTCAAAATCATTAAAAGGCATATTTATATTTTTCAAATTTTTTTTATTTAATTAATATATAGTCGAGTCCATTGGTTGGTTCGAGTTATGCAACTCCATAACCGTTACCCGATGATTCTAAAACCAATTTAATTGGTTCGATTTGGATTTGGACGGATAATTAGATACTTGCTACTCGTGCTCACTCCTACCTCTCAGTCCGTATTATTTTTAGTAATAATATTTAAATATATAAAAATTATTTGTCACTTTATTTTTAAGAAATGTAAATATAAGTTTTTGTCAAACTTGTTAATAATTAATAAAAAATAAATTTTCTCAATTTTTTAATATTAAGAGAGTAAAATATAATTTTTATTATTAATTTTATAAATAAGACTAAAAAAATATAAAAGAAAAAGCATTGAACTCTATAAATGAACTGTCCAACGAAATAATATTTTGTTAAATCAGACTATAAAAAAATATTAAAAAATTAGTTGCCCCCAACGTACTCTAATTTGATATTACACTTCTAAAGTATGAGAACTTTATGTTGTTTGGTTTATTGTGTGAGAATGCCTGAAAGGAAAATATGCTCCAAATTAAATGAAGTTACTCTATATATAAGTACCAATGTTTCATAGCCACATCTGAAAAAGTAACAGAATTTATTAACCCAAACTTTAGTGGGCACTGGCCAACACCTAATCTTGTGCCGTTATATATTTGGACACTTATGATACTAATTAATTTTAACGAGTCTAAATAATATTTAACTAAGTTATAGAATGAAAAAGAAGAAGAAAAAGGCTCCACCAACACAATTTTTTAGTCTCTGATATAAAACAAAAAGAAGGGAACATACGAATCAGTGAAATATATATATATATATATATAAACCTGTTATTAGGTGCAATAATTAATTATTGAATGGATGTTATATTAGGTGTAGTTTGGTGTTTGGTGGCGGTGAGTGCAAGTTGACACTTGACACATTACCGGTGACCCACCGTATACATACAGTAATACAGTATTGTATACTGTAGCCATACTCATCAGGTTTTACTAAATGACGAGGTTTATTTTGATTTTGATATTTTCTCAAAGAAAGCAACTTTCTTATTCACAAATTATGTTTAAAAATAAATAAATGTCACATTTAAATAATCTAAATATACCCTAGTATAATATAAGAATGATTATGAGTCAAATCTATTTCTCTTTTAACATTTAAAATTTAATTAATATTTTATTATTTTAAGTTGAACAGCTTTGTTCATAAGATTCGAATTAAAATTTTACTTTAGAAATATAAACAATATAAACAATTAACTAATATAATTAATTTAATTTACATTAACCTTATACAATCTATAACTTTTTCATTTTAAACTACATATATGAAGGATACAAATGTACACTTAATATATATATATATATATATATATATATATATATATATATATATATATATATTATCTGCTAAAAGAAATTGATATAAATAACAAAAAAATACATATTTAAATTGAAATATGTATATACATTACAAATAACATTCACTTTCATATATAAATATTTCATTTTTACTGTAGATGAAATGTCTATTATAATTTAAAAAATAAATTATATTTTTTGTCTTTAAAATTTATTAAAAATTTTAAAAATATATTTAGATTTTATTTTATTTTAAATTTTTTTATTTGTATTAAATATATGTCTCTAGCCACTAATTTAAAAAAAAATAGAATAAATTTAGCAATAATTTTATAAAAATTATTTTTAACATAAACAAACTAAATATAAGTGTCATGCATTATTATTTAATTGATTGAAAAAAAATTTAAATTTTAGATGTCAGTAATATTTTTAATGCAAATAAAAAAATTTAAAGACAAAATTAATATAAAATAAAATTTAAAAATATTTTTAAAATTTTGACAAATTTAAAAAATAAAAATATATTTTATCCTAATTTAAAAAATAAATAATTAAATACTCTTAAATTTACTCGAGTAAATGTTATATTTATCTTATTTATTTTAAAAAAAATATCTCCCAAATAAGTATATACGTGGTTATTATACGTAGCAGAGCTGCGATGTCAGCTGCACTGAGCAGCTTGTACGAGTGACTGTGATAAATACGAGGGGAGGGTAGTGATGTCTTTTCAAGTTAAAGCAAAGCAGCGTGGGGCGAGAGTGGAAGTTGGCGTCAACTAACCACCGCGCCACGTGGAACCGCATTAAATATTCTCATCCTATTTATTTAACACCAAAACGAAAAATAATATTCAGTAACCTTTTTATTATTTTCCAAAAGAAAAAACACAAACAAAAAGCTCACTTCCTTTCTTTTCTTTTTCTCCCCCTTACTTTCCATTCTCCTTCTTCAATCTTTCCCTCTCTCTTCTTTAACAAGTCTCCTTCTTTCTGATTAATCATAACAACACTGAACACAATGGTAGTAGCTCTGCGTTTCTAACCGTTTGGTTGAGTTTGTTACGTTTTATGCACAAGTTAGTTACGTTCCGTTTCACACGCTTCTGAGTTAGTTACGTTTTAAGCGTAGTTATAAAAAATCAATGGAGGTAAAGCGTCCAACTACAACGCCTCTTAACTCCGCCATGACCTTCGACGAGGCTTCCATGGAGCGCAGCAAGAGCTTCGTCAACGCCTTGCAGGTTCTCTCTCATTCTCCTTCTCACTGTTTCATTCTCAGCTCAGATCTGCGTTTATTTTTCGCTGTGTTGACTTTTTGACTTTCGGTTACTCTCTCTGGTTTGGTGGCGAAGTTTAGTTCTGTTTTGATGCGGTGAGAATCGCGTCGTTTCTTAAGCTGTGCGCTTGCATTGCTAATAACAGTTGTTGACTTAAATTTGAAACCGTGCGACCCAGGATGTTGCTGAAAATAGATAGTTTAATTCTTAGCGAGTGTGGATTACTTAATTATAAGAAACTACAAGTTTATAGCAGCTGAATTTTGTAGGATATATATGTTTCTGAAGAGTTATGATTTTTTTTTAAATTGCCGTTGGGATGTGAATATTTTGCGGCCGATGGAAGTGGAATTGCTGTAGCGAATGGTGAATATTTCTGCCGCAATTGATGCCGATTGCAATTTATAACCATGGTACAACTTTAAAAAATGAGAATGTGGCGAAGGAGATTTGAATTTGACGTTTGGAAGCAGTTGCATTGAAACCTCTGGGATGGAAGTAAGAAACAATTGTGTTGAGTTACAATTGGAAGAGAGAAGAGGGAGGGGGAGAGAGAGAGAGAGAGAGAGGGGGGGGGTGAGACTTATCATGTTACTGGAAATTTAAGATATCTTATTATACATTAGATTATTAGAATTGAGGTTAATTTTGGCTAATAGTAGATACAAACTATACTAATGTGTGGCATTAAGTAAGTTGAGACTCCAGATTATATAATGCTCGTGGATTTTTACAGGATTATTGTACCTATATATAACTTATATTTTACTTTTCTGGCTTAGTTATTTATCCTTTGGCTATATTGGCTATGATTTAAACTTTAAAAGTTTAAAGTATGCAAATTGCATTGATAGTCATTTGATCTTCATATTATGGTCATTTCAGGAGCTTAAGAACCTGAGGCCTCAACTTTATTCTGCCGCAGAATACTGTGAAAAATCTTATTTCAATAGTGAACAGAAACAAATGTAAGGATATTTGTTTTGTTGATGAGTTCTTTTCCCCTGTTTTAACCTGATCTGAAGGCAGAGTCATCTTAACCTCATTTTTTTCAACTGCTTTGCTATGTAAACGATTGAAGCTTTCCCAATCAGACAAAAAAGTTAGTGGTTGAGTTTTTCCTAACTGGTTTTTACAAGAGATGTGAGTAATATATGAAACGAACTTTTAAGTTTCATTCTGCTAGGTCATTTTGATAAATGCTAGTACTGTATGTTAGGGATGAAATGCCAGCAATAAGCTTTTAACTTTGGAGATAGTAAAACCATTAAATAACATGAGTAATTTGCATTATGTAAATCAAATGAAATGAAAAAATTGACAAACGTGTATGCATGAACTTTTTAAGTCTTGCCAGCTGATGTAAATGAGTAGCAACAACATGCTCTGTGTCCATTCTCCTTTGTGTTCAAATGTTGAAGGGAACTTTCATCATTTGTGCGTTATTCATGCATTAGGGTACTTGACAACTTGAAAGATTATGCTGTAAGAGCTCTTGTGAATGCTGTTGATCATCTGGGAACTGTCGCGTGCAAGTTAACCGATCTTCTAGATCAACAAACGTTGGATGTATCAACTATGGATTTGAGGGTCTCTACTGTAACTCAGGTAACTACAAGCTCTTCTGCAAAATTATGTTCAATTAGACCAAAGATCAATTAAAGTAACATATCTCTTACTTGCAGAAACTTCTTACATGCCAAATTTACACGGATAAAGAAGGTCTTCGGCAACAGCAATTGTTGGCAATCATTCCCAGACATCACAAGCACTACATTTTACCAAGTATGATTTTTTGTTTTCTATTCATCTGAAATTACTATTGGCATTGGAAAACTCTATTATTATTTATTTTACTTATGGCTGCCTATGTTTGTTTATCAATGCAAGCTAGATTCTGTCAATAAAAAGGTGCATTTCAGTCCACACATACAGATTGATGCAAGACAAAATCCATTTCAAACCAGGACTCGTTTTCAATCTTCAGGTATGCATTGGGGAAAATTTTGCCCCTTCTAGAGTTTTTGACATGGATCTTATTCTTTTCCTTTTGGACATAAGTGAATATTATATTGCTAATCGGAATGTATATTTTTACATATAGGTACCCCTGCATCAAAAACTCTTTCATGGCATTTAGCATCAGAGACTAAGTCAACCTTAAAAGGAGTTTCACATGCTTCACCAATGTAAGTTTGGAAAAGTTTTAATATTTGAGGTCATGCATGGTTGCTGCTTTTTCTGTTTTACACACGAGGTACAAATGGCATTACACTCTATTTTTGCAGCATCGAGACCCCAAAGTTTTCTGCCAAGACTCCTGAAGTTTTCCATCTTTTAGGTTTGTGGAATAGCTGTCTCCCTTTTGATATATTGTAATATGCCATTTAAAATTCAGTAATAAGTCAGGTGCTGGTTGTTTCTTAATGTTCAAATCATAGCTAGCTTATGGTCCATGGCTACATACCTGCAGATAATGAAGAGAGTACCTGGATGAAACCATCGCCAGCACAAATTCACTTATCGAATGGAGCTCCTGCTTCTAATATCGGGCTATCTTTGGGTGGCACACGCAAGGTAACACCATATTCATTGACAAGTGCAAATGCCTTGCAGTTGCGGAACCCTGTTTGATGGTCGATATCTGATAATATCATTTTATTTTGCTTTCTACTTGACATATTTATTGCTTTTATAGGATTATGCATCAAATAATGAACTGTTTAAAAGGATATCATCGCGTAGCTTGCATGGGATGAGTTATCCAGCATTAAATTAGTTTCATTAGACTATACATAATGTATTCCTACAAATGGAAAAAGTAATGTTCTATGTCGAATAAGAGTACAATGGAAACTAAGATGATTAATATTCAGTTTTTAGGGAAAACAACATTAGTGAAGATTGGAAAACTGTTTTGCTAATAAAATATTTTTCATTAAAAACAAATTATGATGGGAAGCATTTAGTAATAGGAGGTTATCTTTCCCTCCTTGAGTTTTGTTTCTTCCAATTAGCTGGGAAGTGACACTAAGTTTGGCTTTCATTGAACACAAGAAATGTTGGCAAATATTGGAAGTGTGGACAATATTTTGCAGCTAGATTTTACTTGAACATAAGGTTCTCAAGAGTTGAAACGGTTGCATTTATTTTATTCAAATTCCTTATACTTTCCTGAAGCTTTCTTTACAAAGTTACTAACAAGTCTTTTCTGCAGGATTCATTGGAGGGTTCCAGACCAATTACACCATTCAGGTCATTCGACAACCAAAACCGACGCGACACTGTCCAAGTCCCTGTTCGAAGCAAAAGTGTGCTATCAGCTTTCTTTGCTAAGCAGAAAACGCCAAAAGTGAAGGCCGTTTCTTTCTCATGAGTATCTCGATGCTGAGTTAAACCCCATCTGCAATTCATGCTTTTCTATATGATTCTCTAAATGCTTAGAATCTATTAGTTTCTGGTTCATATCTGGTACAAGCCTTTGAATAATGGCCATGTATGGCTCCACAGGCCGGGAAATGATAACAAATTCATAGTAGTGATATTGATCTTTGTTACCCTTGTGAATCTTGATCTATGTTCTGTAGTGCTCAGGCACATGTAAAATGCATAAATGTGGTATGCTGATGCTAATTGTTAGAGTTTTGATATGTAAATCTTCCCAAGATCTGCTTTGTTTCTGAATATTATCTTTTCTGAGGGGACTGATTTGCTGTCCCACTATCCCAGTATAAGTACATGTGATAACTGATATACCTGTGGGGGAAAAAAAATGATCTTTAAGGCAAGCTTAATTTGTATGTAGGCTTTTGTTGTATGTCTTGTGGTGTGGTGGTTGTGTTTCACAAAACTTGTGATTTGTAGTTGGTCCTTGATAGCAATGCCGAAGGGGATTAGCTATGAATCAAAGAAAACTTTACTCCCCTATTTGGGTAAAAAAACGCAAGCTGCAGTATAGAGTATAGACTATAGAGGGAAGGAATAAATATTAAACAAAGAAGGTAGGTGTTCAAAACTGGAAGAAACTTAGTTTCATATTGCACATTGGCTGAGAATGGTTCTAGGGAATGCCAAATGACATGTGAGGATCACTGAATAGAAGGAATCTCAGTCTTTTTGACTTTTCCAAATGAAAATAGCAGATGAAGAAAAAGAATTGTGCGTTTGCCGGGAGTCGAACCCGGGTCTATTGCTTGGAAGGCAATTATCCTAACCGTTGGACTACAAACGCTTCGGCCATCGTTGTTCTTACTGAATAAAAAGAATCTCAGTGTTTTTACTTTTCCAAATGAAAATAGCAGATAAAGAAAAAGATTTTTGCGTTTGCCGGGAGTCGAACCCGGGTCTATTGCTTGGAAGGCAATTATCCTAACCGTTGGACTACAAACGCTTTGGCCATCGTTGGTTTTTCAGAAATTAATTTTAATATAATATAATATTTCTTGGGATTTGCTTGGATTCTATTATTTTGATACAAAAAGGGTGTGATTTCCCATGAACCTGTTCATTTTTATGAAGTAAAATTTATGGAGTCTGATACAATGTGCGTCAAGTTTCAAAAAAAGCTGATACTGAAGGATGTACGTAGTCATTAATACAAGGTTAAAGTCTGTGAGCCTATTATTAATGAAAAATACTGTACGAATTTAATCATCATCTGTGAATTGTGATGGTCAATAATGTATATTTTGATAATTTTGGTCTGCAAACCAGAACTGGATCATGAGCAAGTGGTTGGAACTTGAAAGATGCAATTCACCTTCTTCCAAAGTAACTATGCATTTTCAGTTTTGTCACCAGGAATTGGAGACCAAACCCTTATTAAACAGTGAGAGTTTCAGTTGTTGTAGGACCTATATGGCCTACAGCTGATTACCACTAAGGTGGTTTATGCAAAGCAATGGCGATAACATGGAGAAGCTAATGCTTTATAGATAAAATTGTGATACAATTCATATGACTCCAATTGTGATGGTAAATAAGTTGATACTGGACAAATATTTATAAAGGGTAATGGACTAGGTTCCAAAACCTTACACTAACAACACATGTAATAAGTTGTAACCTCATCACATTGATTGGTTCAGATTTGAAGTCATATGATAAGACCCTCACATGGAAATTGGTCATACCATACCTTTTTCAAGTTGCCCTTCAACCAGCAAAGAGCAAACCTACAAGATTTAAATATCAAGGAAGTCGCTTTTCTATTGCTATAGTTAACTGAGAGAACAAATGCATCCTCCACTTTTTGGGTAAACATAAACTTAGTATATAGAGATAAATTCAGGGGTTTCTACTTTCTATCACCATGCCAAATTTCATATGTAGCATAATTTTGTCAACCATTCTAGGTAGACACTAAAATCAGTCAATTACTGTTATAAAATATATATTAAAATATAAAAAATATACTAAAAATAAATTAAATTATACATATATTTATACACAAATATATAATAACTAATTTTAGCGACTAATTTTAATATATAATTAAGATTTTTATCATTTTATTGATACAATATTTAAAGAATAAAAATATAACTATTGAACAAACAAACTATTGTTATTATTATTATTGTTGTTGTTGATAGAATATTTACCATTTATCTAATTTATGTTAAAGTGTTGTCGGCTATGAGGCTGTTTTTCCTAAATAAATCACATTTTTTAAAAATGAGATAATATGACATAAGATCTTTTTTTATTTTTTTTAAATATATTAGTCTATTGTTAATTATTGATTTTCCTGTATTTTGTAAGAAGTACATAATACAATTATCTCCCTCACATAGAAATAGAATTGTATTGAATCATGGATGAGCTAATTTTACTTATTAAATTAATTAAAAATTCATTAATTCAATCCTAAAATATTTTCAATTTAATTTTATCCCAACAAACCAAGTATTCCTTGGGCATCAATTTCTGCTGACAATTTTGCCGGTGGCTTGGCAAGATCACTGTACTACTCAGGAAAAAAAAAAACCAAATAGGAAATCACATTTTTTCATTTTTCACATTTTTCTCCCACGTAAAGTAAAATCACCTCACGTGCAAGTACAGCTATGCACGCGCGTGTACACCCCCCACCTCAGTTTAACGCGTGTGTGAGACATTATCACCCAAAAATTTAGCACACTTAACCATTTCAGACCAAAAAACACAACAAAAATGAGCAATTTTTAACACTTTTATTTTTATTTTTATTTTATTTCTAACTAAATAAAATAGATTTTCTTTTTCTTTTCCAAGTCTTATGGTCACTGTTTAAGGCTTCATTGTCTCTATAGCGTGTGCATCCATCTTTCTCTATTCTTCAACGCTAAATCTTTTGTTTCTTTCTTTCTTCTTCTTCCCACTAATTCACTGAAAAACACTGTTCAGAAACACTCACTCTCCTTCACCATCAGCAAAATCCCCATCAAAAAACCAAAATCACACTTTTTTGTTTTTCTTCCCAATTGGGTCAATTTTTTTGGCTATTGCTTAACACCCCATTATATCTCTTCGCCTTTTTCTTGAATTCAAATCTCAAAGTTTGAGTCTTTTTCAGCTTCTTTCACTGTCTCTGAGCTATTTGTTTGAACCTCGTTGAAGATTCCCAGCTGGAGCACCCTTGTTTGCATGCATTATTTTTAGTTTTGGGGGGTCAAAGTTTGAAGCTTTGTTTTTTTTTTCTTTTTCTGTTTGTGTTATTTGATGTGCCCCAATTGATGGGACTATAAATGGGTTCTTTAGAATCCGGAATCCCATTGAAGAAAGGGAGCTTGTTCGGTAACAATCAAGCAAACAGTAGAAAAGAGAAGCACCCTTTATTCTTGAGGTTCAGATCGAGCTTCTCAAGGTTGCTTTTCAAGAAGTTTGATTACGTGCAATGGATTTGCACAGTGGTGGTGTTTCTGTGCCTTGTGGTTGTGTTTCAGATGTTCCTTCCTGGCTCTGTGGTGGAAAAATCAGAGGACAATTTGATGAGGGATGTGAAGAATCTGCATCACAATCATAAGGACTTAGATAATTTTGCATTGGACATTGTTGGAGATGATGCTGTTTTTGTGCCAAAGATTTTGGAGAGGTTTAGAAGAGGTGGTGGTGATGGTAGGGAAGTGAATCTGCTCAACCAAACGGTGCGGCATTTCGGGTGGCGGAAGCCACAGCTGGCACTGGTTAGTTCACCTAATTTTCACTTGGTGAAGAAAGTGTGTATGAATGTGTATCTATTGATTTTAGTTTGGAATAAGAAAGGTCTATTTTTAGGTTAATTTTGAGCTAATTCAGCGGAAGCAAGTTGTTACCGGTTAGCTTAGCATGTGGTTTTGTACAAAGTTATGACTGTTTAAGTTGAAATGAGGTTATTATTAGTTAAACTTTAATTCTTTTTAGATGTTAATAACTTTGATTTCCTTTGAAGGTATTTGGAGAACTATTGGTGGATTCACAGCAATTGCTTATGGTAACAATTGGAGCTGCTTTGGTGGAGATTGGCTATGAAATTCAGGTACATTTTATTATTCATTCTCTTTCCGGAATTCGGCTGAAAAAGAAATCTTGAATTTAGACAATTTAAGAAAGGAACCAGAAAAGGTTTAAACTTAGTTATTAGTTTTGAATGCCTTGATGGATGAGTAAGATACCCTTGCCATGCTAGAGTAGTGTTTTAAAATAAAATCAGGCATGTGCACTTAGAAGTGTATATGGGGATGGTGACTTATCAATTGACATTATAAAATTCCGGAAAAAAGGTGTTAACCTCATAGCTATTTTAGGATTTTGTTTCTTCAATTGGTATTGTGGTTTTAGCTCAAGTATTCTCTGTTTTTCAGGTATTTTCACTTAAAGATGGGCCAGCACGCTTTGCATGGATAAATTTAAGAGTTCCAGTTACTGTCATTCAAAAATGTGACAAGTCATATAATGCTATGGACTGGCTAAAGTATGATCATTATTTATTTATTGTTATTTACTTTTGTTTAGACTCTAGACTAAGCAATTTGCATAGTTTTAAGAACTTCCTAAACAAGTCTCTATTATACGGAACCGGTTTAGCTTGTTTGTTTATATGTTAATGACTGATAAAACCCTACTGTTTTGGTTGAATAATAGATCTACTTGCATCTGATGAATGTCTGTCCTTTGCAGCTTTAATGGCATAATTGTGAGCTCTCTTGAAGCCAAGCATGCCTTTTCTTGGTAAGATTTTTCTTCTTATTTTCGTAAGGCTAAGATTTTGCTCGCCGACTTTGCACATAGCATTTCATTATTTTTATGTATCAAGCATTGACTTAGTGAATACATGTTTGCTGATTGTGTTTGTGGTTTTATCATGAAAATCCTTTTACTCAAGTAACCCGAATGATTTTAGTTGTTACAGTTTTTTGCAGGAGCCTTTCAAGTCATTGCCTCTTTTATGGGCCGTTCATGAAAATGCACTTGCTTATCGGTCAAGGCAATATGTTGCTAATGGGCAAACAGAACTATTGAATGATTGGAGCAGAGTTTTCAACCGGTCAACAGTTGTTGTCTTCCCAAACTATGCCTTGCCGGTAATATGTATGCGACAAGTTACATTTGTATTTATCATTGAAAAATTCATAGATAGGCACAGTTTAACAACTTATGCTTAGAGACACTCACAAAAAGCGGCGGGATTCATAAACAAGTAGCTTTTTTGTCTATCGTCTTTCGAATCTTATTGTGTTGAGACCTAAACTAGCTGTTCGCAACTAATAATTTGACAGATGATTTACTCCACATTTGATGCTGGGAATTTTTATGTCATTCCCGGTTCACCCGCCGAATCAATAGAAGCAGATGCATATATGTCCTTGCAGAAAGATGACTTGCGCATCAAGTTGGGTTATGGCTCAGAAGATGTAATTATTGCAATTGTGGGGAGTCAATTGATGTACAAGGGCATGTGGTTGGGGCATGCCATTGTTTTGGAGGCTTTATTACCTCTTCTTTCAGATTTCCCTTTAAGCAAAGAAAATTCAAGTGCGCAACTACGGATCATTGTTCATAGCATGGAGTTATCAAGCAACTACAGTGTGGCACTTGAGGTATGCATCCTATTTTCTCTATGTTTGTTAAATAAGTGATGTAAAGCTTCTTATCTTATATTTTCATATTTTGTTTGTTTTAGACCATGGCAAGTAGCTTGAAATATCCAAGAGGCATTATAGAGTACATAGCCGGAGATTCAAATGTTGATTCTGTTCTTGGCACTTCGGATGTTGTTATATATGGTTCTTTCCTTGAAGAGCAGTCTTTTCCAGAGATTTTAGTAAAAGCCATGTGCTTTGAGAAACCAATTATTGCTCCTGATATTTCGATGATCAGAAAATATGTATGTCTAATGTCCCTGATCTTTTCCTGTAATAGCATCTATATTCTATAATAACTTCAAAGCATCTAAAATTTGACACTTTTTTTAATAAAAAAATCAACAAATTGAGTTTAAGAATTTCATATATATAATATATATATTTCTAATGAAATCACCAACTATTTTGTCAACATCATAGGTCGACGACAGGGTAAACGGCTATCTTTTTCCTCTGGATAATAGTAAAGTTCTGAGACAAATTATGCTGGAAGTGATCTCGAAAGGGAAAATATCACCGATGGCTCGTAACATTGCCTCAATTGGAAGAAGGGCAGGGAAGAACCTTATGGTCTCAGAAGCTATTGAGGGATATGCAACTTTACTTCAGAATATTCTCCGGCTTCCGTCAGAGGTTGCTCCTCCCAAGGCCGTTTCGGAAATATCCCCCGGTGTTAAAGAACAATGGCAGTGGCATTTATTTGAGGCACTTCCAAATTTGACTTACCAAAACAGGACATTAATAAGTAACACGTTTTTAGATAGATACGAGGAGCAGTGGAATCATTCTCAAAAAAATAGATCCATTAGTGCAGTTGCAGCTAATGATTTGTTTGTATATAGCATATGGGAAGAAGAAAGGAATATGCAGATGGCCCTTATGAAAAAAAGAAGAGAGGATGAAGAGGTAAGTTCATTGAATCTTTCAACTCATATAATTATGGTATTTCCTTTTGGAAGGTTGGTGTGTCAAACTTAAATATGTTGAGTTTTGATGCAGCTGAAGGATAGAACAGAACAGTCACACGGGACATGGGAGGATGTATATAAAAGTGCTAAGAAGGCTGATAGATTGAAGAATGATTTGCATGAAAGGGAAGAAGGAGAGCTCGAGCGGACAGGACAACCGTTATGCATTTACGAACCTTATTTTGGCGAAGGATCCTGGCCTTTTCTGCATAAAAAATCTCTCTATCGAGGAGTTGGCCTGGTATGTTGCATGCATGTATCAATAGTAGAGTCCTTTATCAAGTGTTGTGGTAGAAATTGTTAGTAGAGTGATAATATGGTAATGCAATCCATGCTAACTTGAATTTAATTGTTTGCAGTCTAAAGGCCGAAGACCCGGGAAAGATGATATTGAAGCACCATCTCGTCTTCCGCTACTTAATAATGGTTACTACCGAGACATACTTGGTGAACATGGAGCCTTCTTTGCAATTGCAAACAGGATTGATCGAATACACAAAAATGCTTGGATTGGATTTCAGTCATGGAGAGCAACTGCAAGGAAGGTATATGGTTCATGGTTGTCTTTCATACCTCATTTTACCTCTCCTGATTCACTTTTCGATCTCCGGATATAGATATCAGTTTAAAGTAAATTTATGTTATTCTTTATATCCTCATCAATCATACTAAGGTGGAGGTTATGATGCTGATTTTAACAGGCATCATTGTCCAAAACTGCTGAAAATGCATTATTAGATGCTATCCAATCCAAAAGGTATGGAGATGCACTATATTTCTGGGTGCGCATGGATACAGATCCGCGAAACCCTTTGAAGAAGGACTTCTGGTCATTCTGTGATGCCATTAATGCAGGAAATTGCAAGTAAGGTCATTTTTACTCATTAATGCAACTCACCAACTTTTATATTTTCAGTGACATATCTTGTTTTCTTGCCTGTGTGTTGTAAGGTTCACCTTCTCGGAAGCCATGAGGCGAATGTATGGGTTAAAAGACGATATGGAGTCTCTGCCGCCGATGCCCGAAGACGGTGACACCTGGTCTGTCATGCACAGCTGGGCTTTACCTACAAGATCTTTTCTAGAATTTGTCATGTTCTCTAGGTATGCTTGGTTTCTCTAATCCAAGGTTATCCTCAAATCGCAATTCAAAGTGGTAAAAGATCATCATTGTAACTTGTTCAACAGGTAAATAATTGATCTATTGTTTTTGCAGAATGTTTGTTGATGCATTGGATTCACAGATGTATGATGAGCACCATTTGACCGGACGGTGTCCTTTGAGTTTGTCGAAAGTAACTTTCTTTACCATGGTTTGATTTGTAGTTAGTTTCATGGTAGTTTGGATTTGTTGCCCCATTATTAACTGAATTCATGAACACATGAAACTTGTAGGACAAGCATTGTTATTCTCGGCTTCTCGAGCTACTCGGGAATGTCTGGGCTTACCATAGTGCACGGAGGATGGTATTCGTGAACCCAGAAACCGGTCAAATGCTGGAACAGCACAAGTTCAAGAGCCGTAGAGGTCAAATGTGGATCAAATGGTTCTCATACAGCACACTCAAGAGCATGGATGAGGACCTAGCCGAGTTATCGGAGTCCGAGGACCCAAGCAGGCATTGGTTGTGGCCGTCTACAGGCGAAGTATTCTGGCAAGGCGTACTAGAGAGGGAGCGAAACTTGCGGCACAAGGAGAAGGAAAAGAGGAAGCAGAAGAGTATAGAAAAGCTAAACAGAATGAGGCGGCGGAAACGGCAACAAGTAATCGGAAAATATGTTAAGCCGCCACCGGAATGGGAGGAGGAGAACTCTAATTCAACTATGCTTGGAGTAGAAGCAACATGATTCTACAATATTTCAAGGCTTCAATTTTATAAAGTAGAGACCCTGATATAAAATTCTTTTCTTCTTTTTGTAATTTTAATATATCATTCTTCTCATTCAGAAAAAAGGATGCAACAAATTGGGTATGAAGGTTGTGTATGGAAAAACATGCATATGCATCCTTTTTTGTTAGTCATTGAGGCTGATACAATAGGGTAATATGTAAAGTGGCCTAATATTTTTTGGTTTCTTTTTCATTTTTAGTTCCATTCTTTTGGGGTGATAGATTTGTTTAGAGAAAAAGTGTGGGATGTTGTAATCTTGATAGCATTTGTTCAATCTTAATGAAATTAACTTGTGGCATGTTTAACAATTCACAAAACCATGTTCTTATGTTAATTATACAACTAATAATTCTGTGTGTTCAATTGAGTTAAGCTGTTCCAAGAATTACTTATAGCAGAATTGTGATGGTTTAATCAATCATTACATTAGTTGAGTTAGAATTTAGAAAACAATAGTTTTATTTTTTAAAATTTTGTTTTTAAGGGGAGGGGGAAAAAGTAAACAAAATCATGTTTGAATAACTTTTGTGCAATTGAATTAAAAACAAAATTAGAAAAACCTTTGTTGTTGTAGGTTAAATAAACTTAAGCTAATCTCTGGGCATTATCCATTAACTATTGTGTTAATTTTTTTTTCCACATATCCAAATAAAACAAAATTTGAAATTATTTTTAAGCAAAGTATAAAACTTATTATTATTATACTGAAATAATTTTAATCAACCTCTAGTTTTTTGAGATACACCAACCATGTGTGATGTGTGTGTCTCTTCCTAAGAAGCATATAAAAATCAATATTCTTTTTATATTACCATTTTTATCTCTAATAAGAAGTATTTTGTTATGAATCTCATATGATTAACTGACTATAGATGCATGCATTATATATTTTCACATAAACACTGGATTTAGTAATTTTTAGCAAAATAAGAGTACACAAGATGATATATAAATACTTGAAAGCAAGATGCCCTAACTCATACTAATAAAGGGCAAATTTAAGCTTTAATTATGTTTGGTATACTAGTGAGGAACATATAATTTTAACTTAGACAGCATCTTAAATCCTAATTATATTAAACCGCTCCTAAGAATTGGTATTTATTTAAACTTTAATAATTAACTACTAGCGTCTTATCGGACATATAGAATGTCTGTTATGTCCGATAAGACGCTTATTTATTCATTAACACTATCATGTATTTTGGCACTAAATCCACTATTTTTGTCCAGTCCTCTATTCCACAGCATGACTCCTCCATACTTGGGCGATTTCTTGACAAAAGGCAAAACTTTATTTAAGACTGTCTCCGGCGGCACATAACCGGTGTCACTGCCAGCCGGCATGGCGAGGAGGCCAACATAGAACTTGTGAGCTTTTATGGTTTTAGTCCACTTATTCCAGCTTCTTCGGAAGTGGTTTGAGGCAACTTGGCAATCAGGGTTGTTGTAGAACTGAATGAAGACAAAGTCGAAATGAACTTTGGAGAGTGCTGGATTTTGGTTATGATCAGGGAATGGACATTGTGGTGCAGCACTTAGGTAGAACTTTCTTTTCTTCTTGTCCATGTGTTCTCTTAGCTTCATAGCTAGCACTGCATAGTTTTCTGGGTCTCCACGATTCCCTTCTATGTCAAAGTCAATTCCATCCAATATAGCATCACCAAATGGCCTTGTTTTATTAGAAATAATCACAACTATACCATGTTAGATAAAATTATATTGCCTAAACTAGCATGGAGACTGACAAAATGTTATTTTACTTAAAGTTGATAGTTGTAAACCGTAAAATAATTTAACATATTTTATTAAATTATTATCTAACAATTCTCACATGTTAATTTAATATATTTAATTAAATTGTCATTTACATGTGAGTTTTCATAAAACTACACTTAATTAGGATCTAAGTTGATCTTCTAAAAACTTGTTTGGACCTATTTTCAAAAAAGATATTTTTTTTAATGATATTTTTTTAAAAGATCTTTTACAAAGATAAAAGTGATTTTATATTCAGATATCTCATGTAAAAAGATTTGTTTATCTATCAATTATGTTTGAGTTAAATAAGATAAAAATACTTTTTTGTTCATTTATTATGTGAAAAATATATTTTTTTTAAAAAAATAGATCCTTTAGAAAAAGATGTAAATTATAGTTTCTCCAAAAAGATATTTTTTATTTTTCTAGTATTTTTATTTTTACTATTAGAAATTTGTCAAACACACTACAAAATAAAAAAAAAATCTGTTTTTTTATCGATTTAATGTCACCCAAACAAGCACTAAGTATTAAAATGTTAAAATTTAAAGCTAAAATAAAATAAGATACACAATAATTGATTTAATAACTAATTTTAAGGATGCACATATATATTTTTTAGCTTTTGAGTTACATACCTTTGGCTTGATTGTCCCCCCAAAAAGTTATTCCATAAGTAATCCGCTAAACGGTTAGCATGATGAGCAGATGATAATCGATAGCCTTCACTAGCACCTCCAATTGAGAGCAAGACACTGACATTTTTACTTTGGCAATTTTTTATGCCTTTGCCCACTTTTTTGTGGCAATTAGGAACATTGTTACAGTGACTTGCTAGATTCACATGGGGTGGTCTATTGCGATTCCCAAATTTACTTAGGAATGCTATGTTGACAATTTGATAAAGTCCTGAGTTACATGCTTCTGATAATGTTCCTTCATGAAGTTGTTCATCACCTTGGCCCCAGTAAGTAACAATACCACAATTTGCAGTGGAAAATAACACAAGGGGAATTAGAAGGAATAAGAGAGATGAAAAGTGTGATGGTTTATTCTCCATGTTTTGTGTTCTTTTGGTTGGTGCGGTTTGGGATGACTTAGTGCATGCCAATTTATAGGACATTTGAATTGTTTTTGACATAGAAATACAAATAAAAACAAACACAACATTTTAAAGAATATTTAAATTATTAAGTAAATCCCCTTTTCCGGTCCCTAACCAAAGACTTGACGCCGCTGACCATTAAAAAATAATAATGCAGTCCTTATTCATTCTATTTATGTGATCAAAAGGACCTCTTGTTGATTTTTGGGTAAAAAGTAATCAGAAGAGCTTAATGGTCAGGGAGCGCTGAAAAAGCCTTTCGATCCCATTGAGAGAATGGATAAGGACCGCGTTATTATTTTCTAATGGTTAGGGAGCGTTAGGTCTTTTTCTTAAATGGTTAGGGATCGGAGAGGAATTTTACTCTAAATTATTAGTCGAATGTTTATATTGCTAATTAAGAAAAATAATTTTAAAAAATACAAACAACAAATAAGATTATAAAAAATCTAAAAATATGACAAAAATAACTAGATATTAAGTATATATTTACAAAAGGATTTTAGAAATCAGATTTTTTATGTGGTCTTTTTAAGTATTATTAGAAAAAAAGAATATATTTTTATTTTTAAAATTTGATATTTTACACCAAGTGAATTTAATTTTTTTTTGTGAATGACTAATTTTTTAAGAAAATTAAAAAATCTATAGATCCAATTTTATTTTGATATTTTGCGTTCACCTTCTTAATAGTTATACAAATATTTTTCAAAAAATTCAGATCAAATAAATAAGTTATTTGTTAAATACAAAAGTTATTTGATACTAATAAAAATATAATATTTTTATAATTTTTTAAATTATTTTAAGATTTATTATTATCATTCATATTTTTCGAAGTTGTTTTCATGAACTTTCAGTATTATTTTAATAGTTTATTTCTCTATAAATTTTTGTTTCAAAGATCAAAAAGATATTGTTCAATAATAGTCATTACGTTTAGCATTATAGGAATTAGTAATCTCACACTTCTATTTATGATGTTTAAAAAAGAGTTAATTAGTATGTTGATAGTTTAAAATTAAGTTGTACAGTCAATTATAAATTTAAGGATATACATAAACGACTAAGCACGCAGTAAGTAAATAATAGAAGAATATGGTAATTAACTATTGAGATGATATAGTATAAAAATTTATACAGGCATGTAATATAAATAAATTAATCCTTAAAAATAACACAAAAATGGCAAATACATAATTTTTAATATTTAAAATAAATAATAAATAATATTTTTTGTCCTTATAATTCTTTTTTCTTTTAAATGTAGACTTATTTATACTTGTTAGGAAAAGTGGAAACAAAAGATTGAAGTAACTTATAAAGAGAAATTCCATTGTGTGTTGGAGTATATCTATATTCTGAAATTATTTATATCCACTTTTTTTAATTTTTTATATAATTCTCAAATAATATTATCAACAAATATAAATATGTATGAATTTTGACAGAACATGCATAGGTTGTAATTAGATATTACATCTAAAATATAAATGTAAAGATGAATAAATTGAAATAGAAAAATAGAGATATATTTTTGTTTCAAATTTTAGAAATATTCACAAATACCACTACAAGGGATACGGAGGATATCGGCCAAAAATTATCAGCTGTTAATCCAACTGCCGCAGATATCAGAGATAACACCAATTGACATCCATGTGCCGCAGCATTTGATTGATTAGCGGCTACTGCATGATGAACCGCCGGTAATGTATTTTTTATCTTATAACCAACAATTTCCTCACAGTTGTAGAAATTCACGAACTCATATGGTAGTGCGTGAAACCCTGATGTTGCTGCTCCACCATGCGGTACTGTTGCCCATCCATCCTCCTCTTTCCAGCGTCGACCTTTCGCCACTCCTCCACAGTGCGTGAAACCCCTACTACTTCTTCTACAGTGCGCGAAATCCCTAATTTCTGCTCCATCTTACGCCTTTGTGTGGTTGTGGAGTCGCGCGGCTGCCATGCATCCGTCCTTCTCTCCTCGGTGTCGACCATTCGCCTCTCCTTCATAGTGCGTGAAAACCCTGCTTCCTCCTCCATGGTACGCGAAATTCTCAATCCCTAAAATCTAATTCTCTTTTACTTCTCCACTTACTTTCATCACAAAAAAATGGAATATGAGTTAATTCTTTGATGAACAGGTACCATGTCGTAGAGCTCATTTTTGGGTTATGATAATTGTTTGAAATTTTTTCAATTATTACTAGTGAATACAATAAACATTGCTGATACTAAAACTAAATAAAAACTTTAGTTAGCAGTGTATTGCAATTGGCATTCCCTTTCATGTCTATAATGCATTTTGATTTATAGGTTTAACCTCTTCTCGGCCCTATGCTTTTGATCTTTCTACTATCTTCCTAAACCATGTTTGGTCTCTTTTAGTATTCTGTCTACATGGTTTGATTGAGTATGTTGTGTCTATCAAGTAACTTATTATCACTTTTTTTTTATTGGAAGAAAGGAAACTCCATTGGCAGATGATCAGGAGATCTACAATAGGCTAACTTGGTGGGAGCAAATAGATAATGAAAAGCAGCTCACTCGCAACAGGAAGTCGGTCACTGGTTCGTTTAATTGATTCAGTTTTAGCGGCAGTTTTAAACCGCCTCTGAATTATCTACCGCAAAATAGTGAAACAGCGTCGGTTATACCAGCGATTGCTGGAAACCGCCGCTAAAACATTTGCCCGCGCCACTATCCAGGACAATTCACTCAACCGCTGGAATTGGTTTTTGCGACAATTTAAAACCGGCGCTAATCACACCAAAAACCGCCGCAATTCTCCGCCTCTCTTGTAGTGTACAAAAAATGTGTCTCTAATTCTGTATCTATTCGTAATATTTAAAAAAGAAACTAATATAATCTCACAATCATTTTTAAATATTTGATTTCATTTTATTTTGTCACATAATAATTTTTTTAAGTGAAATAACTTTTATTTTTGCATTATGTCATAAAATTTTTATTATATTTTTATCTCCTCATAATTTCTATCCTTATGTAATGTCATAAAATTCTTTTCTAATATTATGTCTCTTTAATAGTTATAATTGAGTTCTAATATTTATTTTATTCTCTAATATAATCATTTTTCATTATTTTTTTATTGTAAAATTGATGTTTAACTCTAGTTTTTCATTATTTTTACTCTTTATCTTTATATAGAATATTCTATACTTTCAATATTAATGTTATTGTTAATTATTTTTAACAGCTATAAATTGAGTCAAAATCTAATTCATTCTCCTTTTTTATATTCACTCCTTATATTTAATATATATAAATCAACATTTATTTTACATATTTTTTTTTATTTTTTACGCCACTTTTACTATTCACTAATTTTTTGCACAATTATACGAAGAATTTAATTGATGACTATAGCTTTTATTTTTATTTTTTTAGTTTGCTGAACTTATATACTAAATGAATGTGTACTTGTATTCGTTAATTTTCTATTTTTTATATAACTGTACATATTAGTTATATAATATTTTTGTCCCATATATATCACTTCTTTTTTTATTCAACAATTTATATTTTTTAATATTATTTATTTTTAATAATATTATTAAAAATACGTATTATTATAGTTCATAAAAAATAAAATTAAAAAATTAAACACTATTTTCAATTATTAAAATATTAATTATATTTATATTTATTAATTTATCTCTAAATATTATAATATTTTAAATTTATACTAGATAATATAATTAATTTAACTCTTTGTTGTGTATCGTGTACTGATTTAAACTATATTCTTTAGTCGACAATATAATAATCAACGCGTACGTAGGTTTTACTGACAAAAAATAAATAATGAGGACAAGATATTAATTCGACAAAGACTAATTCAGATTCGGACAAAGATAAGATAATTATTTAAGTGTCTACTCTTATTAAATAACTTGTTACATATGGGCCAAATGTTTTAAGTCATTTAATATAGTCTATATTCATGTTGTTAGAGATATAATTTATATATTTTTTTTATTAGTTTAAATTTTAAAAAATAATTTTATAATATAATATCAAAAATTTTATATTTAATAAATTTAAAATTTGATTATTACTGAAAAAAAATAGTATAAGATAAATAAAAATATCTATAAAAAATTTAAACAAAATCAAATGAAATTTTACTTGAAAAGACATGTTTGCATAATTATTTTTGTGTCTCATACACTATTTGACTTAACAGGTCAATTTATTATAAGTTTATAACTAATAATAACTCCCGTTGCTATCTATTTATTTTTTTTAACCAATGATATATCTATATTCAACACACTACGAACGTGCAACGACCCTCCACACTACCATCTACGAATTATTTATTGTTAATTTTTAAAAAATATTTATTATGAATAAAAATTAATAATATTGTGATAATAAGAGAGTTTCGCTGCCTTATAACTCCAACTTCAATTCGAGTGGTTCATTTTTATTTTTTATTTTTTGCCATTAAATTAAAGAAATCCACTGATGGAATAAAATTTCATAGAAGCTTTCCGAGTTTGATGAGGTCTGGCTATTTTATGTATTTTATGTAGGTTGCATTATATGAAGAGTCAACAGTCAACACCAAATATCTATTCTGATCTTAGAGTAATGTTTGGGTCAGCGTAGAAGTGAAGGTAAACATTATAATATATATATATATATATATATATATATATATATATATATATATATATATATATATATATATATATATATATATATATATATATATATATATATATATATGATTTAAGAGTTAATAGACAAATTATATACGAGTTAAGGGTTAATAGTAAAATTAATTTTAAGAAAATCGAATATTTTTTAAATTTATTCTTTTGAAAAATTTATCAACTAAATTGGTCTTTAATTTTTAAATTATAAATTAATTATATTCGTCTTTCAATGTCACTCCATTAATAATTTCTATTAATTATTAATGATATAAAATGTTAATTGACAATATATATAACATCTAATATGTCTAATTAGATATCGATTAAATATATTTATAAAAATTTATCAATTTAGTTGCTAAGATATATTGACATTATAATTTATATAATTAGAAAAAGAGACTAAATTAATAGAGATTTTGATGAATATATTTAATCAGTATTTAATTGAAATATTAGCTATTACATATGCTGTCAGAATGTCAGTTAATATTTTATATCCTTAATTATTGACAAAAATTATTAATAAAGTAATTAGAAGATAACTATGATTAATTTATAATCTTTAAAAAACTATTTTGATTGATAAAATTTTTTAAAAATAAATTTAAAAAATACTCTATTTTTTAAAAATTAATTTGACTATTAATCTTATAAATTTAATTTTATATACATAATTTATTTAGCCATAATTCATTGTCACTTTTCCTGCCAAACATACTTAGGAAAAGGGATGTGAGTTTAAATAAAAAGTATGGCACAGACCAAACAGTTTTGTGCTCAAGGATTTGAAGGTGATGACTTAAGTGTCTTTTTTTTTTAAATAATATTTTTTAATTTGATAAAATAAAGATTAATTTATTATATATTTAAAGATCTATATCACTGACTAATAAATTTATTATTTAAACAGATGAGTAAATCAATCATTTAAAGAACCTAAATTAATTTTATGACTTAATTGTATAAGAAGAAATTAAGTCTGTTTTGTGATACATTTGATTACCGTTTTATTTATATTATTATATAGCAAATTAGTGGTAGAAATGCAAATCAATTATGGTAACACTAGGAAACAAATTAGTAAAACTTGTGATTACGTGTAATGATTTAAAAAACTTATATGATTTTATAGTATATTTATTATTTCTTATTATAATATTTAAAAATAAACAAAACAATAGGATGAATGATTATTGTTAGAAACAAGAGACTGAGAGAGTAATTTAAAAAGTGTATTATTGAGTTGTGATAAAAAATACAATATACAAGAGGTATTTATAGGTGATAAATGAATCAAAGTAATAAAGACGTAATCTTCTATAATAAATATTCAAATATACTAAATAATACTAATTGATCCTAATTATATTCTAACATCTTCCCTCAAACTCAAAGTTTGAAACTTATTTAAAAATTAATATCACGAAATAAAAAAATGCATAAACGAATAGAACGGGTGCAGATGGAACTGTCAGAAGAAAGCGCAGATGGAACTGCCGTTTGTCTGAAGGAAGCACAGACGGAACTGCTACTTACTGAAGGAAGCGCAGACGGAACAACCACAAGGAAACACAAACGAAATGCAGACGGAACTGCCACAAGAGAACACAAACGAAAATGCCACAAGAAGACGCAGATATAATTGCCACGAGAGAACGCAGACAGAACTGTCACGAGAGAACGAAAATTATATGATTTTTTCATGAGAATAGGTAAGCAGCGGATGACAAAGTAATCTGAGAGAGTAATCTAAAAAGTGTATGAGTTGTGATCAAAAGTACAATATACAAGAGGTATTTCTAGGTGCTAAATGAATTAAAATAATAAAGACGTAATCTCCTATAATAAATATTCAGATATAATAAATAATATTAATTGATCCTAATTATATTCTAACAATTATAAATATTTTTAAAATACTGTTTTTACACATATTCTAAAATATACAAATATATTATTTCTTCGTGCAATTTGGGCAAGAAAAAGTGGGTTACTTCTTTATCTCTTTTGGTGGGTTGTGCACTTGTGTGGAAATTTCAAATTAAGGGTAGCAAATAAATGGGAAAATTTTGAAGGTGAAGTTGACACAATGTTTCTACATTTTTGGCAAAAATTTATTACATTCATCTCCACTAAGTTTATGTAAATTTTCTGGTCTGTACATAAGCTCAGTCTTCTCTAATTCCGTAATATACACGAATATTATATATATTCATATAAGTTCTCTTAACATATTTACAGATTAAGAAGACTTTTAAATTTATCTTGAGAAAATAACACATCTATATAAATTTAGAAATAAAAAAGATCAGCTTTGTTTCTATTCTAATTTTTAAAAATTTTTGTGATTGAATATTATGTCTCCTTTTAATTTATAGTTTAACATAAAAAATATTTATTTTTGTTTTTAGTTGTAAAACTAATATTTTTTCTATTATATTTAAGTGCCATTTAGTTATTTTTGTAAAAAAGTTCTCTCAACAAATTGGAGAAAATAATATACTTAGAATTCAAACAATTTAGTGCTAACATTATTGTTACCAATTGTTCTAAAAATACTAACTAAGGATTTTAAAAATATTTTTATGAAATTAATCATACTATGTATACATTAAAAATCAGATACTAATAAAATCATTGCTATACATTTCATAAATCTTTTTTATTATACTATTGTAAATAAATTTAATTATTTGTCTATTGTAAATTTAATTATTTTTATTAGTCATTTAACTAAAAATATGTGAATTAATATATATAAATATACATAAATATATAATAATTAATTTAATGATTACTTTTTAATATATATATATATTAATTTTATTATAAAAATTTGACACAAATATTAACTTTATTTTTTTTATACATTTAACGATAAAATAATTTTTCATCTATGCTCTTTAAATAATGTCCGAACCCATAAGACACACTTTAAAATTTTCTTTTTCCAATAAATTCACCTTTAATTTGCTCAACACTGTTATAATAGCTTATTGGCCTATCTTTCCTTATTTGGTATTTAAGTGCGTGACAGCGAAGTTAATAAAGATAACAATCTTAATTTTATTCTACAATATAATGAAAATGTTGCCTTATTCAAAGAAGGGAATGGTACTTCTTACATACATGTTTTCATGATCACATTCTTTTTACTATTTTTTTATATATATTTTTTAACACAATTGAATGATTATGGCGCTAAAAAGCCTATTTCTACACATTAGTTGAAATTAAATTGTGTGAAAATATAACAACTTTTGCATTATAAAATGCTCTCAAATCCCATCTTCTCGAAAATGCAACTCAAACATTATTAAAACAATACAGAATTCAATACTACGCAACAAAACATTAGTATAATATCTATTTATTATATATTTAATATATCATAATTAATAAAATTCAATTATATTTTTATGTTATATTATTTATTTTCAATCATTTTTCTATTTTTTTTAAATCTCCAAACTTTTAAATTATGCCACATAGCACTATCTTCTAAAAAATATTAATAAATAAATAAATAATTTAATTACTTTATAACACTTAAATTTATTCTACCTAATATAATTAATTTAACTATTTGTATATGGTGCAAATCTTTATTTTTCTTTTTTTTATTCACAATATTTTTTAATTTAATTAATATTTATTTAAATGAACTAGTAAACTGAGCACTTAGCTAAATTAGGTGTGCAAATCTTAATCTAGTTTCCAATAACATCGAAACACAACTTTAACGTATCGAAACACAACTTTAATGTATTTAGGAATGGTTGACGAGGACTTGGGAAACTGATATTTAAGTCAGGCATATATTTTTGAGAATGAGTCAAATTGCACATGACTCAGACAACTGTTATGCCTACAACTATGGGTTTTTTTTTTTGGGTAAAAAACGTATATAAGTTAAGGAAAGTTTAAAATTACTTAAATCAGCCAAATAAAATTTTGATACATTATTCTACTAAAGAATAAATTAATGTAATTCGAATCAATACAATTCGAATTAGATTTGTATATAATTCGAATTGATATAATTCGAATTACTTGAAAGCATTGACAACACGTAATTCGAATCAATATATCACGAATTATAAACTTAGAGTTCGAATTGTATCAATTCGAATTAGTAGGGAGACGTACTTTGAAGGGAGTTCGAATCAAGTTGATTCGAATTACTCTATTTTCGAAACTAGTAGTAATTCGAAACAATATAATTCGAATTACTCCCTTTTCGTAATAAATTCTAATAAATTTTTTTAATTAATTTATTTAAATTATACTACAAAAAAT